>NW_028274807.1:6646363-6958184 GCF_037043125.1 Eumetopias jubatus | reverse complement strand
TATCACCCAGCCACCCCATCCCTCCCACCCCCCCAACACTCCAGCAACACTCAGTTTGTTTCCTGAGATTAAGAATTCCTCATATCAGTGAGGTCATAGGATACATGTCTTTCTCTGATTGACTTACTTCACTCAGCATAACACCCTCCAGTTCCATCCACGTCGCTGCAAATGGCAAGATCTCATTCCTTTTGATGGCTGCATAATATTCCATACAATACACTATTTTTTTCCCCTTCCTTTTGATCATGGACGGGAAGTTCACATAACATAAAATTAACCATTTTAAAGTAAACAATGCAGAGCCATTCGATATCTTTACAATGCTGTGCCTGTATCTGTACCTTCAACACATTTTCACGCCCCCTGAAGCCCCACGCCCACTTAGCAGCCGCGCCCCCGCAAGCCTTTGTTACTGCGCATTCACTTAGTCTAGAATCCGATGGATATGTGGTCGTTTGTATTGTCTTCTCCTGCTTTGTATAGGCTTTCAAGCTTCATCCATGTGGTAGCATGTATTAGAACTTCATTGCTTTTATTTTATTTTATTTTATTATGTTATGTTAATCACCATACATTACATCATTAGTTTTTGATGTAGTGCTCCACGATTAATTGTTTGTGTATAACACCCAGTGCTCCATTCAATACATGCCCTCTTCAATACCCATCACCAGGCTAACCCATCCCTACACCACCCCTCCCCCCAGAACCCTCAGTTTGTTTCTCAGAGTCCATAGTCTCTCATGGTTCGTCTCCATTGCTTTTTATAGTGAGTGATATGCCATTGTGTGGTAGGCCACACTTTGTTTATTCACCTGTCCATGGATTGGGTTGTTTCTACCTTTTGGGGGATTGTGAATAATGCTGTTACGAACCTGCATGTGTACGGATTTGAGTCCCTGTTGCCAAGTCTTTGGGGGCATATACCTCAGTGCACCAGTTCTGTAGGTGAAGAAGCAGGCCACAAAAGGCTGGGTGACTAGCCAGGGACTAGACGTCAGGAGCCCAAGGGGCTGACCCAGCTCCAGGGAGCCATACCCGTCCATGGTGCCCCCGGCCAGTCACCTCCATGCTGGTTCACGGGGTGGGGGAACCTGCTTTGTGTCCCTTCCTTGCCAGTTCTTTCCATCTTCAGATCTCAGCTCTCCATCCACCTTCCCGTTGGTTCACGATCCTCTCAGGAACTGAAACTGGCCCCCATATGCAGAGGGCAGGCAGAGCTCAAAGAGAAAAGTAGCCACTACAGGCTGGCAGTTTTAATAAGCAAAGGGAACCTACACACGAGGCTTTTGTTGGGCAGCAACAAGATGGATGAATCCCTGCCCCAGCCCTGACACCAAATCTTAACAGTTTAGAAAGAGGCCTTAACAGGGTTCAGTCACACGTATCCCACAGGTATCTCAAGTCCACATCACCATCTCAAAGTCGTGTCCTTGGAGTAACCTCTGAGAGCGAGAAAGGCCCCGGAACTCACATTCCAGGCATGAGCAGAGGTGAGGAGCCTCCGAGTGCCTGGGTCCAGCTCACGGGTCAATTGGAGGTCACGTCTTTTTGGTGACCCGCCCCAACACTCCCCCATGAGCCTTCCCTGACCAAACCACGGTCCCGCTGGCCCTCTTTCCTCTACCGTCCACGGTCTTAAAATAATCCCAACCGAATCCCACACGGCACGCCATGCAATCCCACAAAGCCACTTGTTTCATGGTATCTTGCTGACCCGCGTTGACTGTAAGACCTTGGAGGAGAGGAGCTCATTGAGTCTTCGTGACAGAAGCCTGTGCAGCCAGCCTGGTGACATCCCATCTGTGGGTGTCCACTCTGGCTGATGTCATGGCTGCTGCAAGTGGATATGGTGGTGACCGTGCACTTCGTTAGCTGCAACACTGAAGGGCAGCCACTCTGGGTTCTGGAACTCTCTATACAGCCCATTATATCATCTGCTGGTGATGGCCACAGAGTGAAGTCACCATAAGTGTGCAGAGACATGCAAACCATGTCAACCCCATCCTGCCTGCTTTAGTCCATTATCTGAGTGTAGCCAAGAGGGGAGTGGACGGCCCTCCTCCCAGCCTTGCATGCAGAGTGGCCAGTGGAGGCCCCACTGACTAGCGACTAGCTCCACGAGCTCATCTGGAGGACCCAGACATCAGCTTTGCCAATTTGGACACTTGATCTTTTTTTTTTTTTTAAGATTTTACTTATTTATTTGTCAGAGAGAGAGAAAGAGAGAGGGCGGGCACAATCAGGGGGAGTGGCAGACAGAAGGAGAAGCAGGCTTCCCGCTGAGCAAGGAGCCCGATGCAGGACTCGATCCCAAGACCCTGAGATCATGTCCTGAGCTGAAGACAGACGCTTAACCGACTGAGCCACCCAGGCAGCCCTGGATACTTGATCTTTTATAGAGATTGTTAAGGAAGTGCTCCAGGGCCTCTGGAAAAAATGCCGATAAAAAAACACAATAAAAAAAAATCCATCGCAGAGATTTCCATTCCCCAATTGGGTCCTCACTACTTCTGTTTAAAAGTGAGGAAACCGAAGCTCGGGGCAACTTCACGTGGCAGTGACGAGGAGACCAGGTGAGAAGCCCCAAGGCCCTGCTTTCCCCCCACACCTGCAAGAATGCAATGGAAAGTAGGGACCTTGAAGAAGAGTCTGACAGGGGCCACCAGTGCCCGCTCTGGTGGCACCTTGCCTGGGCCTGCCACCTCCATGTGCCTCAGGTTGGCTGGGCCCCAGGGAGGCACAAGGCCCCTCTCCCTCTTCACCTGCTGAGCAAACTCCGTCTTCCAAACAACCAGGTGCCCACAGGTGCTGTGTACATAAGACTCCAATAAGAGGACACCTGTGTGTATCCAATTTCTCACCAACACCAGCTCACCCACGAGGCATAAAGGGGCGGAAAGTTACTGAGCTATTCATCAGGTAAATAGTCGCTGTTTGTCTTTGTGCTAGAATAACCCCCTCTGCAGAAAGAAAAGGGAGTGTGGAAGCGGGGAGACATCAGGGGGGCAGGAAGCAGACCATCACAGCTAGGGAGCCCACTCGTCCATTTGCGTGGACAAGTTCCTCCCTCTTAGTCTCAGTATTCCTGTCTGTGAATGGGGGTAACAATCAAACCATGCTCATATAAAAATTGTATTTGTCCACAACACCCAAAAGGTGGAAGCAACCCAAGTGTCCACTGATAGGTGAACAGATAAACAAAATATGCTCTCTATATACAGTGCCCTAGTATCCAGTCTTAGAAAGGAAGGACCTTCTGACACTTGCTCCAGCATGGAGAAACCCTCAGGACATCGAAATCAGCCAGTCACAAACAAAGGACAGATACTGTCTGATTCCATGTGTATGAGGTCCCTAGAGGAGTTGGATCCACAGAGACAGAGAGTGGAGTGGTGGGTGCCAGGGGCTACAGGGAGCAGGGAATGAGGAGTGTTTCATGGGGACAGGTTTTCACTTTTGCAAGAGTTCTGGAGCTGGATCGTGTGAGGATGGCTGCACAACACTGGGAATGTATGTAATGCTGTTGACCTGTACACTCAGAATTGGTTAAGGTGGTTTTGTGCATTTTATCACAATTTTTAAAATAGTAATAATTATAATGATAATAATAATAACATATTTGCCCTAATTCTATATCTGTTGCTGGGGAGAAAAGAAAGCCACCTGCATCATGGAGCCTCACTCACTGAGTCCATTGTTCTCAGTCTTGGCTGCACATTAGAATCTGCCCGGTGGTATCGAGGTAAGACTAAAACCACAAACGACCAATGCCCATCTGGACAATTCAAATCAGAATCCCTTGGGGTGGGGCGTGAGCGGCAGATTTTCCTAGAAGTCCTACTGTGGGCCACGCATCACCACCTAGACGAGAGCGCCACTCAGCTCAGCAGCTTTAGGTCTAATGCTTGTTTATCATCCAGCTGAAGACAGCAACACGCATGGAGGGGGGTGCATGGACAACTGTGTGCATTACACTGAATTTTGTATTTAATTCAACTCAAGAAACATGCATTGTCTACAATCAGGGCTGGCATCATAGGCAAGGGTAACAGGTGTGGTGGCACGGGCCTACCTCCAGAAGGGCCCCACTCTTGGTTTCATGCTCTGTAGTTACAATCTTGAAATTCTTAATAATTTTTGACCACGGGGCCCCCAAGTTTATGTAGCCAGTCAGCAGGCGATCGAATGTGAACTTGGGTCTTTGGCTTTGAAGTCTGTCACTCACAATAATATACTCTTTGGTTGAACCACAAGCAATGCCATTTGGCCAAATGCTATGGATTTCACAGGCAGCATGTGATCTGGCACAAACTCAACCAGTCCCTAAGCACTGTAGAAGGTCAGTGAACCGACAGATAAATCTAGATCACTCCCACATTCTGTAATTCCCTGGGCTTGGTGAACAGTTCTAAGGAGAGAAGGGAGGAGAAAGGACACATGAGTCCAAAGCTCTTTAAGGACATGTTGTGGGCACTTGCCTTCTTCCCTCAATCCAACCAGCTTGCTGAACAAGCAAGGGGGCCAGTCTGTTAGAAGGAACTTTAAAAAAAAAAAAAGCGAGTGTGGACAGGTGCACTCCAGATAATGAACCTGAGTAGGGCCATTAAGCCATGCTAGAGATAATTCTGCTTTTCTCAGGAATAAATTTTAGGGCAAGGTAAACTGAAAAATGTGTAATCTCAGGTAAGAAGTGATGAACACTCTGTTTTGGAGCTTCTAGATGAAGGTTGTGCAGCTGACTGCTGGGTAGCTATGGTGTTAGCACCCAGGCTGCAGATGGCTTTAGACACCAGCCGTCTCTGGTTTTCCCCAATAAAATACCACTCTGTACTTTGCCACCAGCTTCTTCCTCTCTCGGTGGAAAACTACTGCCTCCTTAAACTAGTGCATGGAAAAATACGTGGTCAGTGCCACTCCGGGCTAGAAAGGCACACATCCCACAGTGATTTCAAATGATCCAGACTTTCATCATTTAAAAAAAAAGTCCGTGGGCGGGAAAGGAGGAAGAATCGTGAGGCCCCGAAGCAGATGAGTCACTTCAGAGAGAAATGACAAAGCCATTTTTGAACAGATGGGTTGACAGGACACTTAGCCAACCTTCTCTTCATTCATTCATGCAGGCATGCATGCATTCATTCAACAAATATTACTGAGTGCTCACTGAGCACCAGGATCCAGTGTGGGCACTGGAGAAGTCTGCAACGCATAGAGCAAAGCCACAACATGGCTCTTCTCTTAGAGCTTCCACTCGTGGAGGACACAGAGGCAACTGTTAGGAAACCGTATCATGTGGTGATGAGCTGGGGGCTGGGGCGGGGAAACTGGGTGGGGCGGGAGTAGGGGCTGCCGCCATTTTAAATGGAGATAGCCTCGGGGGAAATGTGGTATTAGAGCAAAGAGCTAAAGAACGTGCTGCAGGAACTATGAGGTTGTCTGGGGGAGAGGGGTCCCTCCAGACAGTGGAGGATCCAAATAGCTGGAAGTGATAGAAATGGCAGCCGTGGGTCACACGTTTGCCTCTTCTCCGTGTGGCTGTCCTGCTTGCGCACACCTCTCCTGAGTCTGCTGACCCAGCAGGAAGGCTGCTTCCCCTCACTTCCATGGAAGCAAGGTATAGAATCACACTTTGTAACCTGATTCTTGTTTGCTCCAAAGGCAATCTGTTTTTTACATCATGATTGGGAATGAGTAAACGATAAGTTTCAAGGTCTTCAGCCATTTATTGTTCAGGGCTTATCAGAATGAAATAAAAAGTAAAACAGCCTTCCTTCCTCATCCAGAAACTTCAAGGCATGCATGTATTTCTCGTAAACAAGCAACGTATTGATCATCTGAGATGAAGAAGCAATTAAGCTCAGACCTCAAATGCAAATTATTCCAAAGCAAACATCCTAGCAGGTGTTACTTGAGCTAACCTGGGTAATGATTAACTTGGTTTTTCACCTGTACCTTGAGCCATTTTCCAGTCAATAAGACACAATTCTATGTCATGTTTCAGAAGATGCTGCTCTTATGCACTAAAGGTCTTCCACGCCCACTAAAATCAGTGTGAGAATTTTCCCTAGTGAAACACCTAGGAGGCTTTGAGTGGGAAGGTTTTACCCATAGCTGCCCTGAACAAAGGCAGCTGGAGTGGGGTGAATGGTGGCTCCCCAAAAGATACATCCATGTCCTAACCCTCAGACCCTGTGAATGTGACTTTTTTGGGAAAAGGGTTTTTGCACATGGGATTAGGTTAAGGATCTCAAGATGAGGTCATCCTGGATGTGCGGTGGGGCCTAAATTCTTATAAGAGACGGAAAGGAAAAGACAGACCCAGAGAGGGGACACGTGAAGACCGAGGCAGAGACTGGAGGCATCGGAAGCTGGAAGAGACAGGGTTGACCCTGCCCTGGAGCCTACAGAGAGCCCAGGACTCTACTGACACTTTGATCTCTGACTTCTGGCTTCCAGAACTGTGAAAGTATGAACTCCTGTTGTTTGGGGCCACCCAGTTTGGAGTGCTTTGTTGTAGCAGCTCCAGGAAAGGAAAGGGACACCACCCTTGATTTCAAACTTGTGAGTCCTCAAGCGGGGAACCAGCTGAGCACATGGTGTCTCCACTTCCTCCTGCAGAACCATGAGCTAAGAAATCATGATGCTTTGTTACAGCAGCAACAGGACACTAGCACAGTGGGGGTGTCCTGTGAGGGGCCAGCAGGGGCATTGGTCTTGCCAGATGGTTGGGGAAGTGAGCCTCCTCGAATGAGTGGCTTCAGGCCAGCAGTGAAGCAGTGGGTCATGGAGAAAGTCCATGAAGGTCTCAAGGACATCCTCAGTTTTCACTTATAGTCACAATCCCAGAGCCAGAGAAGTCATCGAGGGTCCTGAAAAGCAGGGAATAGAGAACCCAAAGGTCTGGGGCAAGATGGCGGCCTCAGTGGCAGCTGCAAACACTCTTGCTGGCCCAGAGGTTGAAAGTACTTGGACCATGGCGTTTTATGTGTGTATGGTGATAGTCCAGGCAGCCCCATGACTGACATCTCCTTACATCACCCAATAAATATGGAGTAAAACCAAGTCAACCAAAGGTAAATGGCACTTTTCTATGGGATCCTGCCTCCTTGGAGACTTTCCAGTGGAGTGTAAGGCATGATGCTGGCTTTAAAATTTCTCAACAACATCAGCAAAAAATCCCCCAAGTGGTTTCATCTTTCTCCAGTTTCTCTCCAAATGAAATTCAAGTCTGTTCAAATGTCTGCTCCGAAACATTATTCAGACGCCAGTGACATTAAGCAAAGTGGCAGCTCTGAGAATATCTTGGGTAAGTGGCTAGAGCTGCATGCACTTCCTGTACCGAGAATCACACAGAGTCCACAGCGTTTGTGTTGTGCCTCAGCGGGCTCTGAAAGGCTCCATACAGAGCCCTTGTCCACGGTCCCTGAGGGACATGGTCCCTGGGGGATGAGGCCCCATCACCCATAGTCAGTGAGGTCTTGAGAATATTCCAAACACATTGGTGCTGTCGTGTTTAAATACGAAATAAGTTTGAGTAGCATCTTGATCTAAAACTAAACAAATCAGAACACCAATTTACGGGTGCCTGGGTGGCTCAGATGGTTAAGCGTCTGCCTTCGGCTCAGGTCATGATCCCAGGGTCCTCGGATTGAGTCCCGCATCAGGCTCCCTGCTCCTTGGGAGCCTGCTTCTCCCTCTGCCTCTCTCTCTCTCTCTGTCTCTGTCTCTCATGAATAAATAAATAAAAAGTTTAAAAAAAAAAAGAACACCAATTTACAAAATCTTCACTACATCTTTCCAGCCACACACAACAAGGCATTCCTGGTAAAGGTTAAATGCAAATATAATCAGTGCTCTGCTGTCCCTGGAAACAGGTCCAAGGGAGGGGTCAGGTCCTGCTGTGATGATAAGAGCTTTCCCGTTGTGTCTCTGATCCCCTCTTCTCGCACACCCCCCCATCCAGCTCCCCATCCACACCAAGCCTGCAGGTGGGGTTTGGGGAGAAGCACACCTGAGACATAGAGGCCTCGCAAGGATTCACCTGCCAGGCACACGCAGAGTGAGCTTGTGAAGAATGAGCAGGGAGTCTGCAGGCCAAAGAAAATTTAGCTTGTGTGTGATTGGCAGAGGCTAGTCTAACACATGGTACCGCTTCTGGAGTCGTGTTCTGTGAGTCTAGGGGAAAAAGAAATCACAGCAAATCCCGCAGCTGTGGGACAGCTCTCTGAGTCCCCCTGCCTGGGGAACCTCCACGTCACCCGGGACAGAGGTTTCAGCTGTGCTTCTCGCCCACGCCTGCCACCAGACAAAGGAACTGGCTCTTATAAAAGGCAGATGGGTCCCTGAAAATCCCCTTGGATCGATTTGGTATTTCTTGGTGGGATTTAGTTCCTTGATCTTCCTTCCCTTCATCTCTATTATTTTCCTATGGCTGCTGTAACAGATTATATAATTTTAGTGGCTTAAAACAACATAAATTTTTTATCTGATGGTTTTAGAGGTCAGAAGCTCAAACTTAGTCTCACGGGGCTATAATCAAGCTATTTGCAGAGCTGGTTCCTTCTTCTTGGCCTTTTCTGGCTTCTAGAGACACTGGGTGTGCCTGTTGGCTGTGGTTCTCCATTTTTAGAGCTAGCAGGAAAACCAGAGCTTCTGCCAACCTCTCTCTCTGCTTCCAATGTCACATCCCCTCTCTGGTTTCATCCTGTTTCATTTTTCCCTCTCTTCCCCTATGATCCTCTTTTTTGTTTCTCAAATTCCTCATATCAGTGAGATCATATGACAGTTGTCTTTCTCTGACTGACTTATTTCACTTACCATAATACCCTTTAGTTCCATCCACATTGTTGCAAATGGCAAGATTTCATTTTTTGATGGTTGCATAATATTCCATTGTATATATATATACCACATCTTCTTTATCCATTCATCTTTTGATGGACATCTTGGCTCTCTCCATAGTTTGGCTATTGTGGACATTGCTGCTATAAACATTGGGGTGCAAATGCCCCTTCAGATCACTACATTTGTATCTTTGGGTTAAATACCCAGTAGTGCAATTGCTAGGTCATAGCGTAGCTCTATTTTCAACTTTTTGAGGAGCCTCCATACTGTTCTCCAGAGTGGCTGCACCAGCTTGCATTCCCACCAACAGTGTAGGAGGGTTCCCCTTTCTCCGCATCCCCGCCAACATCTGTCGTTTCCTGACTTGTTAATTCTAGCCATTCTGACGGGTGTGAGGTGGTATCTCATTGTGGTTTTGATTTGGATTTCCCTGATGCCGATCTTTTCGGCATCCCCGATGCTGATCTTTTCATGTGTCTGTTGGCCCTTTGGATATCTTCTTTGCAGAAATGTCTGTTCATGTCTTCTGCCCATTTCTTGTTTGGATTATTTGTTTTTTGGGTGTTGAGTTTGATAAGTTCTTTATAGATTTTGGATACTAGCCCTTTATCTGAAATGCCATTTGCAAATATCTTCTCTCACTCTGTCGGTTGTCTTGGTTTTGTTGACTGTTTCCTTTGCTGTGCAAAAGATTTTATCTTGAGGAATTCCCAATAGTTCATTTTTGCCCTTGCTTCCCTTGCTTTGGCAATGTTTCTAGGAAGAAGTTGTTGCAGCTGAGGTCGAAGAGGTTGCTGCCTGTGTTCTCCTCAAGGATTTTGATGGATTCCTGTCTCACATTTAGGTCTTTCATCCATTTTGAGTCTATTTTTGTGTGTGGTGTAAGGAAATGGTCTAGTTTCATTCTTCTGCATGTGGCTGTCCAATTTTCCCAACACTGTTTGTTGAAGAGATTGTCTTTTTTCCATTGGACATTCTTTCCTGCTTTGTTGAAGATTAGTTAACCATAGAGTGAAGGGTCCATTTCTGGGCTCTCTATTCTGTTCCACTCTATGTTTTTGTTTTTGTGCCAGTGCCATACTGTCTTGATGATTATAGCTTTGTAATAGAGCTTGAAGTCCAGAATTGTGATGCCATCAGCTTTGCTTTTCTTTTTCAACATTCCTCTGGCTATTCAGGGTCTTTTCTGGTTCCATACAAATTTTAGGATTATTTGTTCCATTTCTTGGAAAAAAAAGTGGATGGTATTTTGATAGGGATTGCATTAAATGTGTAGATTGCTCTAGGTAGCATAGACATTTTCACAATATTTTTTCTTCCAATCCATGAGCATGGAACGTTTTTCCATTTCATTTTGTCTTCCTCAATTTCTTTAATGAGTATTCTATAGTTTCTGAGTACAGATCCTTTGCCCCTTTAGTTAGATTTATTCCTACGTATCTTATGGTTTTGGGTGCAATCATAAATGGGATCAACTCCTTAATTTCTCTTTCTTCTATCTTGTTGTTGGTGTATAGAAATGCAACTGAGTTCTGTGCATTGATTTTCTATCCTGCCACTTCACTGAATTCCTGTATGAGTTCTAGGAGTTTTGGGGTGGAGCCTTTTGGGTTTTCCACATACAGTATCATATCATCTGCAAAGAGTGAGAGTTTGACTTCTTCTTTTCTGATTCGGATGCCTTTTATTTCTTTTTGTTGTCTGATTGCTGGGGCTAGGACTTCTAATGCTATGTTGAATAGCACTGGTGAGAGTGGACATCCCTGCTGCGTTCCTGACCTTAGGGGGAAAGCTCTCAGTTTTTCCCCATTGAGAATGATATTCGCTGTGGGTTTTTCATAGATGGCTTTTATGATCTTGAGGTATGTACCCTCTATCCCTACACTGTGAAGAGTTTTAATCAAGAAATGATGCTGTACTTTGGAGACACCACTCTTGTCTTGCTTGCCCACATCCCCTTTGCCCAGCTCAGGGCTCAGCTCACCGCCAGTGCTCCCTGGGTGTCTAGGGAGGGGAAGGGAGTGAAGGTAGCAGAAGATGCCACCCCAGCATAGGCCTCTTTAGCAGAAGGATTATTTTGAGCTGGTTATTTTTGAGAAACTGCAGACACAGGAGAAGCTCTGAAAACAGAGCTGAAGTCAGAGTTTACAAGGGACAGTTACATGTGGCCATCTCTGTGGGTAAGGGTATCTCCCTCTCTGCACCAGGAACAGGGGGTGTCTCGAAATCACCAGAACCCTTATCAGCGGACAAGGCCAGATTTCAATCTGCATAACAACCTTACCCTTGTTAGGTGTGCTTTTCCTCCTCACCTCCCATAACCTCCTCCTTCTCCCCAACAATATCTTTCTTTTGTCTGTAGCTGAAGATGATATTTAAGGCAGTGGCTTGGACCCTCTCAGGGTGTGTATTCACTTTCCCTGGTGTCCCCCATGTATCCATGAGGTATACACACAATACACTTCTTCTTCTCTTTGTCTTGTTAATCTCTCTTTTATGACAGCGGGTCTCAGCCAAGAACCCAAAAGGGTAGAGGGAACATTATTTTTCTCTACAGGAGAGAAAGAAGGAATTGCTAAGTTTAGCTTCTCCTTCACGAAGCTTCCAAAGGCATTGTTAGAACACTTAAAATATTTGAAAATAAGATCTATATAAGTTATACGTTAAGTGAATTATGCTGAAGAAGACAGTCTGTGGCTGTTGTCTTCTCTCCTCTGCTTTTAAATATGTTTTACCATCTCAGATAAGAAAGTAACAACTCCAAAATGGTGAGACAGTTTGCTTCTCTTTAAAAAGTCATAGGAAGGATGCCTGAGTGGCTCAGTTGGTTAAGCATCTCACTTCAGCTCAGGTCATGATCTCAGGGTCTTGCAATCGAGCCCTGGGTTGAGCCCCGGGTTGGGCTCTGTGCTCAGAGGGGAGTCTGTTTCTCCCTCTCCCCCTGCTCCTCCCCACTACTCATGCTTGCTCTCTCAAATAAATGAAATATTTTTTTAAAAAAAGTCATTGGAATAATGAAGTCCTTTAAGGATCTATGGGTTACCTTAGTTACCAAACCCCTGACCATGGCCATTTCTGGCACACCCACACTCCCTCACTCAGCCCCCCACCTCACCATGACCCTGTCCACCTAGCTTCACTTGGAATCCTATGTTTTTTTAAAAACACAATTTTGGCGCTTTTTTTTATTTTGTTCAATTAGCCAACATATAGTACATCATAAGTTTTTGTTGTAGTGTTCAATGATTCATTAGTTGTGTGTAACACCCAGTGCCCATCACAACATGTGCCCTCCTTAATACTCATCATATGTCACCCCATCTCCCCACCCCCTCTCTTCTTTGACCCTCAGTTTGCTTCCCAGAGTCCTGAGTCTCTCATGGTTTGTCTCCCTCTCTGATTTTGGCTTTCTATAGGATGCCCTGGGCCACCCTAAACCAGAGTCAACAAACTCTGGCCCTCCTGTTTTTGTTAATAAAGTTTTATTGGAACACGGTCAGTTCATTTGTTTATACACTGTCTGCGGCTGGCTTCCAGAGCTGAGCAGCTGGGTATGAGACCCTCTGGCCACAAAGCCTAAAATATTTACTGCCTGGCCCTTTAGCAAATGTTTGTAGACTCCTGCTCTCAATAAACCCCGCTGGCCAACTGGCCTCCGGCCCTACCTACAGTCTCTATGGGTGTGGTGGAGATCAATTGTGCTCACTGGCAGCCCATTCCCCTCTCCTTTCTGGCACAAGGGAACCCACCCTTGCCAGCCCCATGTGACCCATTCTGGTCCATGAAACACAAGCAAAAGTGATATGTGTCCCTTCCAGGCTGAGGCAGTGACGAGCCCCTGTGCAATTCTCAGCCCCTCCCCCTTGATGGGGACCCTGAGTGATAATAGAGAACAGAATCCCCACCACTGCTGATAGAAGGTGGGCGTGCAGTGAGCAAGAACAAACTTTCACATATTACGCCACTGAGAGTTTAGGACTGTTTGTCACAGTGACATAAGCCTGGCTTGTCCTGACTACTACAATGGTCTTCTGGGAGAAAGAATTAACTTGTGTTTCTTAAAGCTTAAAAGGGTGCACTTTCACAAAATCTCAGATGGGCATTTGTCAGCTTACGCAGAGGAAAAAACACAACTGAGATAAACAGGCTTTTTTTTTTTTTTTTTCAGCAAAGACGGCAATTCACTAGTACCTCTAAGCATGTTAAGGACTCCAAGACCCTGGTCTCTGCTGCACACCACCTGGCTGATAAGAGCCCTCGTATGGACATCCACTGCTACTATTAACACTGCTAATACCACCACCACTCCTACTAGCAACAACTGTGCAATGAGAACATTTTAAATACGCCAGGCACTGTGGCAACTGCTTTCCCAGCATTATCTTACTTAATCTGAACAATACCCTATAAGGTAGAGACCATTCTGATCCCCATTTTATGGATGAGGAACCTGAGGTTCAGAGAAGGTAAGTGACTTGTTCAGGGTCACCCACAGCTGTCAAACGATAGCACTTGGATATAAAACAGTCTGCTTTTGCAGGCTACAGAGGGAAGGCAGAAAATACAGGATGGAAGAGACACTCATTCACATTGTGTCTTTGCAAAGGGCACATGTTGAGAGACACAAAGGCAGCCGTCTAGGGTAAGCCTCTCACTGGTTGCAGGAGGAAAATCAATGGTTATTTCTGACTGTCCAGCCAAGGAGGCCTGGGGACATACATGCAAGTCCCTGCCTTACTTTCTATCAAGAATATCAATGCCATCCCCTTGAGATAATGAAAATAATATCATTTGATTTGGAGTTGTTTTTCTTAATCTTATGAAAATATGGATAAAAACATCTTACTCCTTTTATTAACCTGAAACATGGCATCTAATAATTTGCCAACTTGATATGCAAACCCAACCTTTTCTTCCATCCAGATTATATCCCTAACCCTCTTCTTTGGGGGAATTCTGGAATACACACTGCTGCCCAGCCCACCTGTGACCATACCCATGGCCCAGACACTGGGGCAGGGCTGAGGGGTTCATCCCTCTGGTGACAAGAAACCCAGTGCTCCTCTTAACTTCATGGGTAGAAATCTTTTCTCTGGCATTTGACTTCATGACAACCATCTTTCCTTTGGTACATACGTATCTTTCACATTTCAGTGACTTTGGTTTGGTTTTGAGATTTTAGGAGGAGGCTTCATGACAGTATTAAATAACCAGAGATGCTGTTACCTGATCAGGTCCTCTAAAGAAAATTATGACCTAGGGGAGGAGGAATAAAGGCAGCTGAGACATCTTTTTTTTTTTTAATTCAATGAGCCAACATATAGTACAACATTAGTTTTTTGTTTTGGGGGTTTTTTTTTAAAGATTTTATTTATTTATTCATAAGAGACAGAGAGAGAGACAGGCAGAGGGAGAAGCAGGCTTCCCGCTGAGCAGGGAGCCTGATGATGGACTCGATCCTAGGACTCTGGGATCATGACCTGAGCCGAAGGCAGACGCTTAATGACTGAGCCACCCAGGCGCCCCATCATTAGTTTTTGATGTAGTGTTCAGTGATTCATTAGTTGCATATAACACCCAGTGCTCAACATTACACGTGCCCTCCTTAATGCCCATCACCCAGTTACCCCATCCCCTCATCCACCTCCCTTTCCACAACCTTCAGTTTGTTTCCCCAGAGTCCTGAGTCTCTCATGGTTTGTCTCCTTCTTTGATTTTTTCCCATTCAGTTTTTCCTCCCTTCCCCTATTGTCCTCTGCACTATTCCTTATGTTCCACATATGAATGAAACGATATGATAATTGTCTTTCTCTGATTGACTTATTTCCCTTAGCATAATCCCCTCCAATTCCATCCATGTCGATGTAAATGGTAGGTATTTATCCTTTCTGATGGCTGAGTAATATTCCATTGTATATATGAACTACATCTTCTTTATCCAACCATCTGTTGAAGGACACCTCGGCTCCTTCCACAATTTGGCTATTGTGGACTGAGACATCTTTGCTTATGAACCAGAATGGCAGTATCTCCCCACCCCCAGATGACCCAACCAAGAATCAAGGGGTGATTCTTATGATACCTTAAAATGTTGTAGCTTGGATATGGTCACTTTGGAGACCACAGTTCTTAGCACTCTGGTCTGTGTTTTGTGATTATCAAAATATCTACCTGAGTCTTAGGTGGCCCCAAGTCCTGGAGCCACAAGTAAGTGATTCTAGTAGAGAGTAGGGAACATCAAGAGGTGCTGAGTTGCCTGGGAGACCTGTGGTCCCTCAGAAGGTCCACAGCCATCTCTTTCTTGCCAGCCCAGAAGGAGAAAAACCCCAGCAGAGAGTAATTCTGCCCCCCAAGGGTATATGGCCACATCTGGAATAGGGAGAAGAAAATGAAGAACAAGGAAAAAAGGCAGAAGGTCCTCTCTCTCTCAGGTTCTGCAAATGCTGGTCACCTCACTTGCCCGCCCTTCTGGACTGGGCCTGGAGGCACTCTCGGCTGCCACAACTGAAGAGGGGTAGCTACTGGCTAGTCCTACTGGGTGGAGTCCAGGGTCATTGCTCAAGATCCTAAAACATGCACAACAGCCCTCAGGACAAAGAATGATCGGGTCCAGAACATCAACAGTGCCAAGGTTGAAAACCCCTGGACTAGCTTTGTGTATTTAATAAAGAAATGAAAGCCACAGTTGATTCTGGAATTCTAAACTCTTAGGAGAGCCATCCGCCAAGTTTCCACCCTGCTGTAATTACCCAGGCAAAGTGACTTAGCAATCTGAGCCTCCCCATAAAACTAGCCCTCTAATTGTTGTGGTTTAACAGACTCAGCCCTCAGCTTGAGCAGGAGAGGGAGGGCAGGCCCCACAGAAGCCAGACGAGGCCACTGCCACAGGGAACACTGGGCAAGAGCACTTGAGTCCAGCCCTATAATTCCCATTTGTTTTACAGAGAATGCAATCTCCAAGGCCACCCATAAGCCTGACATCACATTAGGGACAAAACAAGTGAAGCTGAGCTGGTGATTCAAATATCCCAAACCACCTACCAAAATTGTAAACCCAGCATTATTTTATTCCACTAAAAGACCAGTGACGTATCACTGTGTTACTATCCACAGCTTTATCCCTTTTGGTTGATGAGTAGACTGAGGTTCAGGGGGGTCCAGTGACCCGTGGGAGGTTGTACAGCTAACAGCAGCAGTCCTGGGCAGCCAAGATGTGCCTCCTAGACCTGCGGTCAGTCCCACATCTACTTCAAAACCAGGGAGGAAAGAGATAGCACCTTACTTATCTGTTATAAACCCTTTCTTTACCTGGGAGGCCAGGAGAGGTTCTCATTCCAACTTAACACAGAAAGGTCTTCCTGCAGGTTCAGGCTTGACCTTGACTCTCATAGATGGGAATGGCAGGACAGAGCCTTTGAACTGCCTGTACCAAATAGGCCATGTGTCCAGACCAGGACCACTCAGTGATGAAGGAGACACCAAGTTTCATCGAACAAAAGAGGCTGTGTCAATTTCAGACTTGTTTTTCTCTTAAATTGTGCATACTAAGATCCTTCCATGTCTCTCTTGGAAGACCATCTGAACTGGAAATGGGATCAGAGCTTTGATGTTGGATTTTTGGGTCATTTCTTCTCCCAGTCCCTAATTCATTCCTCTCTGTGGTTTTACCATAGCCTTCTTGGGTCCTATAAAACAAAACCTGGATCAGCCCAAGGCTGCTTTCAAACAGAAATGAAGAAACCATGTTAAATGTTAGAGATTCTGTCTTGCCCCACAGGTGTCCTTGCTTACCCTGTAAATGGTACTAATGGCCCTGAGGCTCATTTCTTAGACACGGAAGCCAGAAGCTGCTTTCTAGAAAGTGTCATGCACTCTCTTACCTGTAACCCCCACCCCAACCCCACTCTGTATTGCCCACACAGCGGGTACACCTCCCAGTGCTGACATTAACCACCCTTAGGAGAACCTCCTTTGTGCCAAGACCTGGCCCATGAAGGCATCTACATATCCTGAGAAAACGGACAGATGTCAGCTGTGTACAAGCTCTGCTCACCTGGGACACACCTCAGGGGGCACTCAACTCACAGGAGGGGGTGTGGCAAAGAGGTACGCGTATCCACTCTGAGCTGGATTCCGGGATTGAATCCCAGCTCCAACCACTTAGGATCATGTGATGTTGGCAAGCTACTCAGCTGAAATGTGCCGTTTCCACTTAGGTCAAAAAGGGATAAAAACCAAGCCTGGTCCTAGACTAGGCTTGAGAATTAAATGGGTCACCAAGTATGAAAGGCTCAGCCAATGGTGGCCAAGGGAATCTTCAGAAATAGGGGCTGTTACTGTGTATCTTCACAATAACCCTGGAAGTGGGTATTTTGGGGCCTCTTAACACGGATGAGGAACCCGAGGCTCAGAAAATGTATGTGACTCACTGAAGTTCACTTAGTTGGTAAGGGGCAGATGCATGTAACCCTAAAACCAGTAAACCCTTCCCCAATGTAGCCAGAGCAGGGCTCAGCCCAGTCCAAGACTAACTGGGAAGAGGGGGCTCGCCTTGCTTTTGGTGGCCGTACACCCTTCACAAGTGTGTTTGTTATGACTCTAACCTGCTTCCAATGGAGATCTAACTTTGAGTCTAACCAGGATGATCACGATGCCAGGCTGCACCTTTACCCTTTTGCTGATGTAAGGACACAGCACTGCCTTGCGGTGGGCTGCAAGACCGGTTGTGGACTTGATTTGAAAAACTCTCACTTCAAGGGTTGGGACTCTATTTAATCCCTGTTGTGAGGCTGGAGAAGAGGATTTTTTTTTTTAAGATTTTATTTATTTATTTGAGAAAGAGAGAGCATGAGCAGAGGGAGCAGCAGAGGGAGAGGGAGAAGCAGGCTCCCTGCTGAGCAGGGAGCCCAACGTGGGGCTCGATCCCAGGACCCTGGGATCATGACCTGAGCTGAAGGCAGATGCTTAACCATCTGAGCCACCCAGGTGCCCCTAGGAGGAGAGGATTTAATTAGAGAGAAGCGTGGGGAGAGATGCTATTGGCTGCTGACTTCTTTGCTTTATGTCTGGTTGTGTTTCTGTGCCTGAATCATCTGGACGAGTGGCCAGGTGGATACGAGCCCCCCGCCCTGTGGTCCGGGGTGGATGGAACATCAGGAGAGGGGGAAGCAGAAGGCAGAGCCAACGTCTACTCCAAGAGGAGGGAACTGGCCTTCCACTCTACGTAAGACTCCCCTGACCTCTCCCCACGGACACCCCTGCTCTCCCCACACCCCTCCTTGACCCTGTGGACATCTTCCTAATGCAGCCCCTCTTCATGGGCAGCTGTCTTCATGACTGAGAGAGTAAACGACGTGTTAATTCAGCCTGTTGGATGGCTGAAGGAAGGAGAGAGGGAAGGAGGGAAGAAAAGAAGGAAGGACGATCTGTTCTGACATCTGTGTGCTCAAACAATAAAAGTCGTGGCTTCCGTGATGCGTGACACTGAAGTCCCAATCCCCCTTTCCTGCCCCCACTCCCGGAAACTAGATTTGCTGCTGAATCCTGACCTCAGGCAGAGGCCAGGCCGGCAGTTGTCACTGTCCTTGCTGACCCGGGCATGAGGGCTGGGGGGTAAGGATCCCAGAGAGAGGCAGGGGTTTAGAAGAGCCCAGACCTGGCTGGTCTCAGGCAGCGGGTGAGGACAGAGCAGAAGGAGCGTGTCCGGCGAGGAACCGCGAGAGCCGCCTCCCCAGAGAGGTGTGTCCCCACACCTGCATCAGGGTTCCTCCGAGTCCTGTACGCGGCTAGGACTGTGCCCCCTGCTTTGTTCATTAGAGCCCTTAGCCTCTTCATCATAGCTGCCTTAAGCTCCCCATCTGAGCATCCCAACCTCTCCACCATGCCTGAGTCGGGTTCTGATGCTTGCTCTGCCTCTTCAAATCCCCTCTTCTCTCTTTCGGTAGGCTTCGTGATTTTTTATTGAAAGCCACGGTGTCATACTGGGCATGGTTCCCGGGGAGGTCTCCACTCGTATACTTCTGCTCCCCAGCTGTGCTTCTCTGCCTGTCCATCTCTCACATTTCAGAGGCCGTGGTTTGCCTTGGGACCTCGGTCCTCTGACGGCTGTTGAGCTGCTTTCTTGTTGTGTGAATGGGAGTGATGGCCTCCAAGCTCCTGACATGCCGGGCCCAGAACCAAATCCACCCATTCCTTTCTTGCCCCACACGCCTCCTGACATCTGTCCCTGGGGTGACGTTGTGAGCTCCCCCTGGGTCCTCTCCCTCCCCTCCCTCCAGTTCCACATCTCAACATCTCTCGGGTCTAGCTAAAGGCTATTGCATCCAGCGAAGTCTTCCCGGACACCCCAGTTGCAATACCTTTGTTCCGTCTGTCCACGGGCACACCTGACACTGTGCTCTGTGGCGTCACGTTGCTCACTGAGGACTGTCCCTCATGAGGCTGACAGTGTGGGCCTGGTCATCTTTCTATCCCCAAGAGTGGATGCTCAGAAAATATTGATCAGACAACTAAACATGGCCGTAATTACCATCCTACAGCCAACCCATGTCCTATGCATTTCCAAAAAAGTATTATCTTGACATTACCAGCATATCTCTTAGGGGGTCTCTGTTTAGCAAAATTATCTTGATGCATCTGCTTGGGGTAGAAACTGAAGACCCGAGGGCATGGCTCAGTGTCAAAGAAGGAGCAGAAGTGCAGCCCAGGGGGGCAGAGGGTCATCCTGGGAACTGGGGAAGGGGAAAGCGCAGAGAAGCAGGGCCGGGGAGATGAGGGCAGGAGGGCTGAAAACCACAAAGTGAGCTGTGAGCTGGCGCTGAGCCAGCTGCCCACGGGGACTGTTTCAGGCACAGAAACATTTCTCCCCAGAGTCGCTGGTGTTGCTGTGGCAGAAGTGTGCCCGCTCCCCACGCCACAGGCCAAATCACACACGCTCTGTGTGAGTGAATTTATAACGGAAAGATCCGGAACCCGATCTGGGTGGACACTGTGAGAAACGGGGATCGTAGAAGGCCTCTAAAGGGAACCAAAGCAGCTGAAAGAGATATTCAGAGGAGTTGGGCTTGCCATGGCCCGCAGAGCAGGAGAAACGCAGCCTAGAACGGAAGGGGCCGAGTTACCGCCACCGAAGTCTGCAGCCCAGACGCCCAAACCAGGCCTGACCACTGTGCCTCAGGAGGGCCTGCTGTCGTGGGCGCTGCCGTGATGTAGGGGCAGGACCGGCCACAGATAGAGTGAAGGGAATACGGCACACACGGCACAGACCTCTCCCGATTTGCTTTGTTCTGCTGTATTTTGCAAAGCAGACACAATAATGACTTCATCCGCCCCGAACGGAGTGAACGGGGAGGAATGTGCAGCCACAGTCTGCCACCCATGAGTGAGGCGACCATGCAGATGAGGAGCAAAGACACTCAGAGCCGCTGGGCTTGTCAGGTGACCTTTGGTGCAGGTCTTGTCAGGGGACCCAGGGTGACCGGTCCTGCCTCCTGCCTGGGCTCAGGGTTGACCTGGGAGTGGGCGCCGACCTAGGATGCTTGGCCTGGAAGTAAAGAGCCTCTCTCTCTCTCTCCCTTTCTCCTCTCCTCTCTCTCATTTCCATCCGCAGCCTGGTTCTGAGAAGACTGCATCCTCACATTCCACCTGTGAATCTTCTAGCTGGAGTCCCTCCAGTAACCCCGTTATCCAACACAAGGGACAAACCCCAGACACATAATACAACATAAACTAATTGCCGGGAGACATCCCCAGCAATCACAAGGAAACTCTACCAAAGGAAAATAAATCCAAACCAAAAACACCCCTTCTACAAGAGGCCAAGGTGCTGAAGTACGTTGTAATGCAACATGGGTAGTTGTGCTTGGGAAAACAAAGACTCATATAACACATGTCTTTTAACAAAAATTCTTGAATGCTTTCAAGCAGCTTCAGCAGCAGCGCTTGGCGGATTAAAGCCATAGCTGTACCTCCAGGTGTATATCAAGTTCAAACATCTGATTCCTGTTACGAGGCGCTGGCCAGGCTGCTGGGCTCAGAGCAGACATAACCATCCTGCTCACTGCTTTCCTCAAAGTCCCTGTAATTCACTGTGGGCATTGTATTTCATGTTTGCATCATCTGGCCTTCTTTGTTCTTAAGAAAACCACCAGCGAATACCAGGAGACCAAACATTCTTAAGAATCATGAAGTCACAGAAGGTCGGCCCTGGGAGGTGGCTCAGAAATCCAGGCTCCCCCTGGGTTCTCAGGAAAGGTATGAGGTCTGCAGAAGGTAAGCAAAAGGCCAGGGGAGCATGGAGTCTGGGGAGGGGAGGGACAGCCCTTGGCCAAGAACCAGATTCTAGAGCTTACACGAAATGGTACCTTCCAGTTTCACACCACCTAGATTCAACAATAAGAAAACCCAGTGTTTGTCTGATGTTTTTCCTGTTTATAAAGAGCTCTCAATTGGAATCTCTTTTGAGGATCACAATGTGTATCTGAACATGTGTATTATGATTCCCATCTTGTAGAGCGGGAAATGAAGACGATGATGATGGTGATGGGGCGAATCACTGATTCGCCCAAGAGCCCAAGGCTGGAGCTAATGGTGGGGTTAACCACATCTTTTGTCAGTTTTGAGGGTTGAAGTGTCACTGGTGTGAACCACGAGGGTCGGGTCACCCCCCCTAAGGCCTCGAGCCATCTTGTCCCTAATATCACTGTCCATTGCATTAGGACTCATAGTTTTCAAAGGACTTTTGTGGCTCTCGGGTGCTAAGTGACCCTGTGAGTCAGGCAGGACAGGTGCAGGAAGACAAGATGAAGTGTCCAGAGTTGGTTTTTTCAAGGCAATCCGAGGTCCCTTACTTCTGCTCTAGGCCCCCTTCCCCACATACATTTCCCCTCATGCATGAAAGGGGGGGAGTGTTTATAGACTGGTAACATATGAAACCAAAAATATTTGTTTAAGAAGAAGAAAGACGATGGTAGATGGAAGCAGCACCTTCCCGGAGTCGGGCCTCCAGGCAAATTCCCAGAATCCAGCCTGTGAGAGCAGGCTCTGGATGGCACACCTACCCCCTGAACCAGGGAGGTGAGGAGGACCTCATCATCAGTTGTCCACTGACCAGGGAGCACACAGCTCTGAGAAGGAGGCGGCAGCCTGGTTATATCGGTTTTTGAGGCCAAATCACAGCCTGACTCAGGCCCCCAGAGCTGGGAATCAGAGTCTGGTTGTAACCAGACTTCCAGGCAATTCCAAAAGGCAGCCAGGTGGGAGCCAGGGGTTTCAAGGATTCCATCGGCCTTACAACAATGTAAAAACCTCCCTTTTATTTCAAATAAGACAATGAAGGAAAAACCAGTTGACAAAGTAAAAAGTAAATTATATAACTATTATCTTTACAAAGCACTCTCACGAAGCAGTTTTCAGGGAGATGGGTGAGGGCTGGATTTGAGCAGCAGAAGGCCCCGGGCTAAGATGCTGGCCCTGACCCTGCCGAGTTGGGGGACTTCAGGCCAGTCACCCCATCTTCCCAAACCTTAATTCTCCCAACTGTAAGGTGATGATGACGATGATGATGGTGACAGGGCATTTTCATGAGCATCAAATGATAGACGATGTCTATCAACCGCCATGGGCTTCGGGAGCATTCAAAACACAATAGCTTTTAGAAATAGTGTTTTGTTATCACTGTGTAATTTGGTCACGTGGGAAAGGCACACTGTGAAGTGCAGGACTGTACTTTCCTCGCTGAATCACCACTCGAGCACCCAGTTTGACCCAACGCAGCCAACCATCTTTTGCCTTGCATGTTGCACCCGGCCCTGCAGTCTGAGCCAGCGTCCTGCTGTCCTAGGTCGAAGGCAATTGTAGAAGCACGGAGCAGTTCTTCTGTTGAGTGTTCTCCCCCATTGGGTTCAGACCCAGGGCCTCTGGGGGAGATGAGGGAGTTCGGTGAAATCTCTTCCCATCAGTGAAGTAGGAGGACCACAAACCTGAACACAAGGCAGGCGTTCGAAGGGCACAGTGGGAGTTCCGAAGTGTGGCTGGGAAAGGGTGGGGGTGGAGGCATCTCAGCCAGACTGTGATGAACAGGTGAGATCTGGGCGCGTAGCAGTGGCTGGGAGAGCTCTCTGGGCAAAGGGAACGGTGGACTAGAGCTCAGAGGGAGGTCACAGTGGCCCGGAATCTGAGCAGTCATGAGTTTCCAGCCTGGTTGGTGGTGTGGCCACACTTGAGGAGAGGGGAGAGGGTGGGGAGAGCGTGAGGCCAGCCCTGTGCACCTGCTCTGCCTCCCTGCAGATGGGGCTGCCAGGGAGCTGGAGGGGGGGCCCTGCCCCCAATCCTGCAGGACCTTTCATTCCTCAAGAAGGGGACTGACCTAAACCATCAGGGCAACCCACACCTGAGTCATCTCTAAGAACACACTTTGCACAATGGGCTGAGAGGGACAAGGGCGCGTCAGGCCCTGCCCTTTCTTCTTCTCCATATGTATACCGCTTACATTCGGAGCCCAGGATTTCCCCAAGGGCGACGTTTTGGCTTTACAATTAAACTACCATCAGCCCTGACTATGTGATTATTTGTGAGCATTGCACCAAGAGTTATCAAAGCTAGACTGGGGGGTACCTGAATGCTAGAAGGTGCTTAGAGGTGCTGGACAGTACTGGCCCAGGTGAGAAGCCACCATGAGGTCTGAGTGACATCCTGGCCATGGTCTTTCCAATGGTTGGCACTGAGATAACATTTGAATTGGCCAAAGTGGGGGTTGGTACACAGCCTCCCTAACTCCTTTTGAGACTCATTTCATTTTGGTTTAGTGCTCAGAACAGGGCGTTGGGGGGTGGGAGGGTGTGTTGGTGAGTTTTCCTTCTCCAGGAGTCCGGGTTAAGCAGCCTTGAACCTCGTCCACTAGACCAGTACTGGTGCCGAGTTCCCAAGTTGCTTAGGCATTGAACACATTCTTGCAATCAAAAGCTTTGTATCCCAAGGCCATGAAATTCAGGAGTCATATTAAATGTGGAGTGGTCCTTTCTCTGCAAGACGATGGATGCCTCAGTTGAGAGAGGGGCAGGATGCATAGGAAAGAAAGCAAAGTAATCAGGGTTTCGGGGCATGATCCCGTTGCGTGGAATGCAGCTCCACGAAGGCAGGCCTGGGGCCTGGTCTCACTCACTGTTGGTCACCCACGCCTGGCACTCAAAAGTGCTCAATAACTAGCGGTTTAATGGATGAGATGAAGGGAACAACTCTAGATTGGTATGAAGGCGAATTTTACAAGCAGTCTGAAACAGTTATTAGTAGCAAATTTCATAGTCTGGCTTCATACTTAGCCCTTGGTGCTTCTTTTTGCCGGTAATTTACCTCCAGGTAGAACTTTTATCAGAGTGGATCCTGTTTTTACATAAATCATAATATTGACACTTTGGGTCAAAAGACAGGTGAGTCATGTGTCCTCTCTCAGATCGTTCTAGGTGGAGGAAACTGGTCCTTTGGACCTACGCCAGGGTTCTTCAATCTGGGATTCACCTAGGGGACTCATGAGAAAGCAATTTCCTAGTCTCACTGACCAAACTCCCTGGCCCTGGGCCAGGAATCTGCATTTTTCTAGCAGATCTAGCAGACACTAACGTTTGAGAACCCGCCTTGACTTCATCAAGCAGTGTCACCATTCACCCAGGGGGGCTCCCTCTGGGGCACATGGTAGGTACCCAGGGGCACAGTCACTTTTCCCAGGGTCACCCTGCCACAACATGGAGCTCTTTAAGTGATGGAAAGCTCCCAGCTACAAACAAATCCACTGCCCCCAAAACAAGTAAACCAGGAAAAGGGACACGGACAAGACCATGTATGGACCTAACGACAACTTTTCTTGCAAAAAGAAAAAACGGCAAACACCTCTCATTCATGTCTACAGTGAGCAGAGCTGACCCCACAGCCTCTGCCACATGAGTAAGCAGGCTTATAAGCCCTATAAATAAATCTGAGCAGTGTTATGATGTAATTATCTTTCCAAAATTACATCTCATAGCCCGGAGGTTGACCTTCATCAAGACCCACCTGTGGGGCAGCATCCAGTGGGCTCAGATAATCCCTCACCAACCTTTGCAACCAGCTCTTTCTTCTGTTCCATGTGTCCCCATGTATCACATCCCTCCAGCTAATTTTGGTCTTGTGTCCTCAACCTTGGCAATTAGCCATCACAGAAAGAAATGCTTTACGTCCTCAAGGAAGCCTTCTTAAGCTACAAGAGAACTCATCCCTCCAACCTCCCACCATTGCCCCACTGGACAAACATTTGCAGATCTCTAAACTACTGAAGCCATGCAGGAAGGATAGAAGATAACTAAAGAAGAATCTGGAATCAGAAACCAAAGTCAGTCCCCCTGGTTCCTGATGGGCTAAGCAGAACTTCTCTGCAAAAGTGTAGACACAAGGAGACCTTGTATCTCTTCCTGCTGGATTAGATGAGTGGATCCCAGGCCAGCTCTGGACCCAGCACAGGGAGCCATGCCGAGTGCAGGACATGGATGAGAAAGGATACACAGGCTTTCTCCAAGAGCACCATTGGGCACCTCTGCCTGTTGTCCCGTGTCTGGGTGACAGAACGTGCCCCGTCCCTGTAGGACACACTGCTGGGTGCATTTGGCCCCTGTGAGGCTGCAGAAAGGACCTCCTTCTTTCCCAACCAGGTAGGCTCTGGTTGTGGATTTGGCCAGGTGACCCCAGAGAGCCAGCTGATCTGGGGGGAACTTGTGTAGGTTCAGGGCTCCTGTGTCACCAGTCTGTACCCCACGGGGCACTTGTTGGCATTTCAACACACCAGTTCGGTTCATTACTAACTCCCCTTCCCTGGAACCTTCCTTCCCAGGGCTCCTTGGGCTGGGAGGGGATGTTCATGGGAGGGAATCTGAGAGACCCCGGCCCCCGACACATCTGCCATGCCCAGATTAGAACAGAGACATGCAGAGTGCAGACATCCAGACACACCTGCGTATTTTCAGGAAGACGATGCAACTTGACCAAGAGGTATTCAAGCTGCCTTTACATAAATGAGTCAGGAAAGTGGCAGCAAAGATGTCTCCAGATACCCCAAGTTCCAGCCTTTCACAGGCGTCGTGGGAACCCAGCGGGCCCTTAAACCTTCGCAGTTTGGCTTGGACTGCACTGTAAATTCAAAAGCAGGAGCATCTCAGTGAGAAAGCCAACCAGGGCTCCAGAGGAACCCCGGCACAAAGAGCACAAGGGAAGTGCGCACAGTCGGCCCCAGCCCACCACAGCCTTATGACTTTGGCACACATGCTCCTCCCCACCCCTGGGGCAGGAGCTCCAGGCTGGGCGCCAGCCATCCTTACATCCCATAACTCGTGCGCTCTCCCTTGGGCCAGTTCCGTGCCATGACCACAAGCTTCCACAGTTTCCCCAGTGGTTTTCAATTCTTATCTGGACCAAAGACACACAGAGGTGATTACCATGGCCTTGCCCACAGCTGGAGCCTGCCCCACTTACAAAGGACAAAGGCCATGAAAGCCCCACCCCATTTAAAGCACTGAGCTCCCCGTGACAGAGCCAACGGCAGGATCTCCTTCTTCCTGAGCCAGCCGCTGTAAACCCAGGCCACCCGTGCCCACTGCAGGCTCCCCTCGCCCTGTCACCCCAACACCGGCTGCCTCCTCCCCACCATCAAGCCCTGTTCAAGCTGTTGTGGTTGGAGCATGAACGGTCTGCCTTCATTTCTTATTTTGTTTTCACTAGGGCCATCATAAAAAAACAGACCAATGTTCAAGAAATCCCCCCAAATGCAAAAACATGAATTGGGTGATCCCATAGCCAGTGGGTCCCCCTTTCTCCAATCTGGGAACACAGTGAAGCTCAAGTGAGTGGAATGCACCCCAAAAATGAGGAGTTTAAGTTTGTTTTATGTCTAGGTCAAGGACACCATTGCAATCTCTGGACCTTCATGACAAAACACAGTCTACCTCTTGCCTAAGTACATACAGTGGAAGAAGAGAATTTACTCATGTGTTTCTGAGTGAGGAGGTCTGTGCTCTGAGGTTGTGGTTCCATGGTGGTCCCACGGGACCCAGCGTGCAACCACTCTCTGACGTCTCCTGGAATGTGGTGGAATTTTGAAATCTCTCTTCCACTTGTCTGCCTCTCATTTGCTTCTCTCTCCACAACGTTATTTGTTGGAAAAAATGTCCAGTTAACTGAGGATTCTAGGTGTTACGCCATTAATCCAGGTATTATTATAAAATAAATATAAACATCAGTCTAGAGGGTACTGCCCAAAAAACTATCTGTATTGATGGAAAGTTTCCTTGTCTGTGCTGTCCAATATGTTAGCCACTCACCACCACTCCAGTGGAGGAACAGGATTTTAAGTTTTATTCAATTTTAATTATTTGACATTTAAATAGACACAGGTAGGGGCACCTGGGTGACTCAGTCGGTAAAACATCGGACTCTTGGTTTCGGCTCAGATCATGATCTCAGGGTTGTGAGATCAAGCCCCAATTTGGGCTCCACACTCAGTGAGGAATCTGCTTGAGATTCTCTTTCCTCCCTCTCCTTCTCTCCAACCCTTCCATCACTTGCACTCGCTATCTCTCTCTGTCCCTGTCAAATAAATAAATAAAATCTTTATAAAAATAAAGATTTTGTTTATTTATTTTAGAGAAAGAGAACACAAGTGGGAGAGGCAGAGGGGGAGAGAATCTCAGACTCCCTGCTGAGCACGGAGCCCGACTCAGGGTTCGATCCCATGACCCCGAGATCAGGACCTGAGCCGAAACCAAGAATCAGATGCTGAACCAACCGCACCACCCAGGCGCCCCTGCGGTGCTTTCTTAGGGCCGCCCCAAGACACTCTTACAGGTGTCATTAGTTTGCCTTGATGGAAACCAGGCTCCTTTATCCAGTGTCTTGCTTCTTTGGAAAAACTGTGTAGGATGGCGTGGACTCATCATATGGGTTCAGGCCCATATGAAAGGAACCGATACAGCTTAGCTTGACACCTTGAAAGGGGTTCCATTTCTAGCCTCATCATGAAGATGCAGTTCAACTAGGATGGCTTAGGGAAGACGAGACAGGGCTCAGAAATAGCAGGCAGCCAAGGGTCATGGAGCTGCCGGGGCAAGCATGGATGTGCTCACAGGATGGCTGAGGAGGGCAGCATCAACCTGTGCCCAGAGCCGCCACCACTGAGACACAGAACATGGGACCTCCCCTGGGTTAGAAGTTCAGCAGTCTGTGAACTAGGATGGGAAAGAATTCCATTTTTATTGTCACTGACTTCTAATAGAACACTAGCATTTCCTTTTATTAGGAACACAGGCAACAACGCAGAGTGTTGGCCACGCCTGTGGTTGTCCAAGTCACGGAGTTTCATATTGTATTTCAGTTCCCGCAAATATCTAAAATACCTTCCATGCTTATCTCTATTCTGAAATTACGGTAGTTATTAAATAGACCACTCATTCTTATTTTTTTAAGATTTATTTATTTATCTGAGAGAGAGAGAGGGCATATGTAAGTGGGGGAGGGGCAGAGGGAAAGGGAGAGAGAGAATCTCAAGCAGACTCCTTGCTGAGCGTGGAGCCCAGCACGGGGCTCGATCTCACAACCCTGAGATCATGACCTGAGATGAAACCAAGAGTCAGACGCTCAACCAACTGCACCACCCAGGCGCCCCTCAATCTTATTTTTAATACATTAGGACAAAAGCACATGGGGAACCGTGTCAGCTTTCTGGGTTTTTGTAATATTTTGTTACCTGTAATGTTTATTACCTTTGTAATCCTGTGTAATGGTTTTCTTTGTAATCCTGTGTAATTTACTTCTTGCATGTTAAGTCCGTATTCAAAGGAGGGATCTGTAGGCTTCACAAGGCTGTCCGAGGGATCTCAGACACCATGCAGGTGAAGAACTCCTGATTTCAACATTAGAAACCTGTGTTACACAGGTATTGTTGTGTCGCCTTCAAGACAAGTGTTGGGCAGCTCGAAATTTTTAAAGATGCACTATCACCTGAAGAAGACAGGTGACTGTCCTTAGGCATTAACCAGAAGCAAACAGATTTGTCTCCATCTTTGTAGAACAATGCAACTGATAAATGGCCAATAATCTCCACCAAATTGGCACTGGTCCACTGCCTAAAGGGAACGGGCATATTCATCTCTGTAAATTGCTTTACTATGACGCTGTCTTATTTCCAAGAATCAGACGGTAAAAATGATATATTTTTGTGGTTTGGCATTTGGAGCTTTGCTCTGGCTTTGCTGGTTACTGCCAACATCTGCAAATTATTATGTGCTTAAAAAAAACCCAACCGCCACCGCAGGCTGCACCCACAGTCCCCGGCTGGGCTCGGCCTCAACAGGGCAAGTTGTGGGACCCAGAGGCAGCTGGGTCAGGACCAGAGGTTTCCCAGCAAACCCTTAAAGGCATCTGTGACTAGAGCTGGATGCACCATCTATGTGTGGCTGCCTCGTGGTTCACAAGTCCTGGTTCTCAGCATCATGGGCTCATCTGTTTGAGGAAAGAAGAAATAAAGCTGTGGCTGCCCCAGATAAAAATTATTCATCATGTTCATGCCCGTGTCAAGAGACATTCGGTTTCTAGACACATTTTAGCCCAAGGCCACTAGGACAAGTGAATGCAATTCTGGGTGCCTGTCTGTAAATGCAGTGGGAGGCGGTCTGCCAATCATAGGAGGCCATGCAATCTGATGGAGAAGCTCAGGCCTGGCACTCGGAAACTTGGCAGCACCCAGCACCTCACCCAGGCATCCGTCCCTTACTAGTCTGAGCCGGCGGGCTCTTGTGACTGGCTGGGAACAGCAGAGCAGATGTTTTTGTGGGAAGCCAGCCACGCCCGACATCTGTCCTGTGGTGGGAGGCGTGTGTGTTCACAGTCAGTGCTGGGGTTCCCTGGGGGGTGGGGCGGGCAATTAGTGGCCAGCATCACGAGTAATCTAATTACAGGGGAAATGGGGTAAAGCCCCATGCGATAAGCAGTGCCTCTGCTCCGGGTGGCTCTGTTATTTTTCCTCCGTTAATTTGCTCCATAGCTCACGTGAATGTCAAACAGGTTATTTAAAGAGCATGGGCGGACTTCTGTCATCTGTAACCAGACAAAAAAGTGCTGCGTGCCTGTTTGTGTGCTGAATGGAGGAGGGAGGAGAAGGCCTCAAGTGTGGAGTGAAATCGAGGATTCAGGAAAGAAACTACGAAGGGTTTGGGTGAAATCAGACACACGCTGTAGAGCAGTATATCGGTATGCACCTGATTATCACATACTTAGATGGATGATAGAAACAGTGAGGATGGAAGGCAGAGGAATGATTCTAGGAAGCCTTCCTGGAAGAGGCGAGCTCTTGAAAGAGATGATGTACATTTTTAGTGGGGCGGGGGCAGATATAGAAAAAAGAAAAGACATTAAAACCAAGGAAAAAGTAGGAGTAGAATCAAAGGGGCAAGAATCCAAACCACATGGTTGGAACTTCAAGATGAGGAAGCCGACCTGAGGGAAGGGTCTCCTTCAGAGATGCCACCTGATCCAAGAAGAGGTGTCGAGGGTAGAGGATGTTCAACCCCAGGCTGAGGACAGACACCCAACCCTTGTCTGCAACCCAGGTCAAAGCAGCAGAGCATTCCATTCACGTCACTCAGAGCCCCCGAGACACCAAAGGTACAGACACTTGCACGCCAGGAATACCTGAGCCTGGTAACACCCAGGAATTGCACAGAGTAGGCAAGGAATAGACAGGTGTTGCCTAACCTAAGAACTTTGACCTCAGACTCACCACCTCCACTGCTTGTGGATGAGCTGAATGAAATAGCCCACGGATCATCCGTGGTAGAGGCGGTGCATCGTCCTCAGCAAAAGATCTCAAAACTAGAGTTTTTGATTTGTCTGCACATTAGATCACATTCAAATTACTTTGTGATTTCAGAACATACCCAACTAATGGAGTTGAGGGTGAAATGCAATACATATCACCCTCCGAGCAGGAGGTATGTCTGTGAAAGCCACATTTCCTAAGAGGGGTAGGAGTCCTCAACCCCAGACATGAGACGGACATTACCAGCGTGAGCCCCTAATCTAGTCACCTTGCTGACAATATCTCAAGCAATTATTTTAATTTGAGACTTCACAATGACAATCAAAGATTACTTGAGTCTGACCCCAACAGGGAAAGCATTATACAGAGCACAGGAAGTAGATGACATAACGTAGGTTCATCCAAACACACACACCTAAGTTAGGAATATTGACAATGTACTTCTGGGATTGGCCAGCCTGTGGTGGGCCTGAGAAACAGCTCCACTGTAGGTCTGGCCGGACCCTCCTTATTTTTGTGTCTGGACCCGCTATTCCTGGTAGACCTACTCTATGCACCCTGCTATTTTACTCCCCTGCGTGTTGGGATAGCCTCCTCCTTGAATTCAGGACTTGAGTTCACTGCAGAGGACGCTCTGTCTTTTGTCTGCAATCAAGTGAAGGTCACCCCAGGGCTGCTGTAGCCAAGCTCCACAGATGGTGTGGTTTAACCACTGGAAATTTACTGTCTTATGGTCCTGGAGACTAGAAGTCCAAAATCAAGGTGCGGGCAGGGTTGGTTCCTTCCAATGGCTGTGAGGGGGTGTCTGTTCCCTGCCTCTGTGTTAGCCTCTGGTGTTGCCAACAGTCCTTGGCATTCCTTGGCTTGTAGACACATCACTCCAGTCTCTGTCTCTGCCGACACGTGGCCATCTCCCTGAGCCTGCATCACTTCTCTTCTTAGAAGGGCACCGGTCATTTGGGATTAAGACCCACCCTCAGACACAGCATGACCTCATCTTAACCAGTTACACCCACAAAGACCCCATTTCCAAATAAGGACACATTCTGGGGTACCAGAGTTTAGGACTTCAAACAACCAACATGTCATGTTAGGGGACAGGACACGATGTAACCCAGAGCAGTCCCTTATGCGGACCGTCCTCAGCGGCTGCATATACAGACCCACTTTCTGTGGTTTCTAAGGGATGCACTGCTCTGTCTGAGGCTGAAAATCAAGGAGACTCCCTCTCTGCCAAGGCTGTTTGTCGCTAGAAGTTGCCCGCTTTCACACCACACACCACTGTGACAAGAGGCTGCACCTATGTTTTCAGACACACCCACATATAGACAGCAGGACTTTGGCAGGAAGAGAATGATGTCTAGATTGAGTCTGTTTGGAAGAGTCTTCCCCCAGGAGTGCTGCCACATTTCAATTTCAAGTTGAGACGAACAATGAACAATTTTTCAATAGAAGTATGTATAGACTTATAAATAATACTTTTACATTAAGAATTATGAAATCAAAATGTAATCGGGTGTCCTGTATTTTCTGTGGCAACCCTACGTCATGCAGTGGAAAAATCGTTGACATCAAGGGCTGTGGGATCATCCCCAACCCCGTCTTCTATTCTAAATGGCTCTGACAACTCTCTCCACAGACTCGCCAAGGTGACCCTCCTCCCCCTTCTCATCCAAACCTGATGGGAATGATGTCCTCGGTGTGGGGTCCTTCTTCCTCATCTGCCCAGTCCAGTGAATGCAGCTGGGGATGACTTCGAGGTGGCCCATGACTGCCTCCAATCAGTAGCTGGCATCCGCTTGCCTTTCTCCTTGGCCCACGGAGAACCAGCTTGCCTTCTCACCCCTGCCCCCCGCTCCCTGCCCTCTCACATTCAGGAGCCGGACATCAAGCGACCTGAGTGGCGCTCCGGAGACTCTGAGATGCACTTGTGACCACGCCAGGCTTCAGAGTGTTCTAACCCTCCACACGCACACCTTCTGCCTCACTTTTCTCCATCTTAAAAATCAGAATAGAAATATCCCCTTAAAATAAGGCTTGTTCAACAATGACAAAGCATATAATTTTCTAGAACTGCAGACCTAAAATCTGATTGCTAATTTCCAGGGTAGTTTTGCATCTATTCCTGACCTTCCTGTGCACCTGTCCCTTCTGTAGGCCACACCCACGCACAGCTCCAGAGATGTCTCCCTCAGCTCAGGAAACCAACCGCTGACCCATCCTGCGAAAGTGCTACCCCACTCCCCGCCGGACTGACAACAGCTGCTTTGTGTACCCCGATCATCACTAGCAACTTGGAATCCGATGACTGTCCCTTACCCGCCCTGGTCACAGGAAGCTAGGCATCAGCTCTGACTTTTTGCAGAAATGTGTCAAAGCATAAAGAAGATTGTAGGCGCCCAAGACCATGATGCGGGCAACAGGTGCAGGCCAGGAGTCTGAGCTGTGCCCCAGTAGAAGAGGCAGCAAGTAGGGGTTGGGTGGGCACTTAGAGGTCAGTGAAATGTGAGACAGGTTGGTGGCAAAGCCCACTGTCCACCAGGCAAGGGACTCTGTCTTGCCATCAGTGAATAGATGTCCTTGAAGATGGGAAAACAGTGTCTTCTGGTTGGTCACCTGGAGCTATGCTGAGCTGGAAATGGTGTCAGGGTCTCCACCCCCCAGAAGAGTGGGGAGACCTTATCTGAGCCCCTTGCTATGGCCCCTGACACCTTTCTAGCCCTGACTCCCCTCTCGGGATAAATGGTCCCCCCGTTAAAAAAAGAAGTGAATAAATGATAAGAATGAGTAAAAGCGTTTTTCCTCAACTGGAAAATCCGTATCAGCATCTCTCCCTGTAGCCTGAGCAGGCAAGGCTCATGAACAACTGAGTAGATTAGCCCTTTTACCAGAGCTGCGTGCCGGCCTGGAAGTCACTGTGGTCTCAACCCCAGGCTGGTCTCAGACTGGTATTGTCCCCAAAACCAAAACTCCAAGAAAATGAGATTAGAGTCTGCAGGGGGTCCATGTGTTTAAATCAGGATCACATGTCCCTTTCATGTCCTGCTCCAAAAACTCCTCACCCCGCAGCTCTGATGGAGGGGCTCGTCCGCCAGGGTGTATGTGGGCTGTTCATCCAGGCCAGTCTTGGGGAGCCTAGCCCTTCCTGCGGAGTATCTCTATGGAGCAGAAACCCACCAAGAGTCATCACCAGGTCACCCGTCCTCTTTGCATTTTCTAGGGAGTGACTGCACCCAGGGCATCTGCAAGGGCTTTTTCTGCCCCTTATTCTTCTTCTTTGCCTTCTCTGATCCATGTGGGAGACATCCCTATGGCAAGAGCCCTGCAAATAGACGTGCGGCGATCAGGCCCTGGACAGTGGCGCCGTGCAGGACAGAGATGCTGCCCACACGCCCACAGAGAAGGAACGCGCCCACGTACCTCCCGGGGCCCCGGCAAAGAGAGGCGCACTGTCGGCAGTGAACTCACAAAAGTGCTGGTGGAAATGGCGCTCTGGATGTTGGAGGCACAAGGCTTGTTTGATCCAGCCTGGCTCTGTGTACAGCAGATGGGCTTTCTGGGGAGCGGGGTTTCATGTTCATTTGGGTGCCCATAGCCCGTTAACCCAGTAGCCAGGAAACACCCCACAACTGGAAACAGCAACTCTTCAGAGAATTCCACCCCCATCCCCGACTCCCCACACAGAAACTCCTCTGCCAATTACAGGGTGTGCACCCACGTAAGAGTCTGGGTGTGCCTATGCACACACACGTGTGTGTGGGCACATGTGTGCATGTTTAATGACAAGCAACTTGTTTGGAGTCCGTCAAAGGCTTTGAGAATCAAGCATGGGGGGTGCCTGGGTTGCTCAGTGGTTAAACGTCTGCCTTCGGCTCAGGTCATGATCCCAGCGTCCTGGGATCGAGCCCCGCGTCGGGCTCCCTGCTCCGCGGGAAGCCTGCTTCTCCCACTCGCCCTGCGTGTGTGCCCTCTCTTGTTGTGTCTCTCTCTGTCAAATAAATAAAATCTTTAAAAAAAAAAAAAAGAACTTTCTTAAAAAAAAGAGAGAGAGAGAGAATCAAGTGTGGCTCTGAGTGTCTCCACTGCGGAGCGAGCACTCTTCGAAGGGAGGCATGGACTGCTCAGAACACAGAACCAGAAGCCTGGAATGCCACCCACCCAAACCCAAACCAACTCTGATACAGGGGTCGTACACAGCATGTCATTCCTCTGCTTGTTTTCCCTTCCATCTACAAAAATATGGAAGTAGAAGGGAAAAGAATAGGAGACCAAAAAGGCTTATTATTACCTGAACCAGAGGGTCATTGGAATTGACCAAAATCAGTGAAATGCTTTGAAGATTAATGGGAACATGTAAACGTGGACTTATTACGAGGTTTCTCCAAAGACATTACACAGAGCACAGAGGACCTGCATATAAAATGCAGCACGGGGGCCCTCGGCTTTCATGACGGTCCCTACAGGCCTCTTGATGACATTCAGGTGAAGCCATTGTGGGGGGCAATGAGGAGCTAGTCCGGCGTGCTTTCTTTTAGACAAAAAAAATGAGACTTGGGTTTGATAGGTTCTTGTTGCATGGGAAGCAAAGACTCCAAGGGGAGGAGCTCACAACAGTCCCTAAAAGTGGGGAGACGCAATGGCCCTCCCCATCCACCTCCCGCTGGGGAACTCAGAGTCCCTTGAGCAGACCCAGGTGACAAACACCTTTACTCCACCATCATCTGCAGCGCGCTGGCTCTCCCTCTCCTGCTTTAGAGACGCGTCCCAAGGTGGTCCGGTGACCACGGGCTTTTGCGGGGATCCTAACTGAGGACCCAAGAGCTGGAAAACCCCACCTTCCCACAAAGTCAGGGTGCTTCTTGTGGGAACACACTTCACACCTGTCCACAGGGAAAAGAGTCCAGCTGGCCTTGAAATCTTCTCAGGGACATAAAAATTAAACCAAATTAATAGGACTTCGCATGAAGGCCCAGTTTTGGCAACTAGTAAAGAGCACGGCCTGACTGTGGCCCAAGGGTCCCAGCAAACTGGAAGTGACAGACTTCATGGGGCCGCCTCACTCCTGGCCGCTTGCCTCCGTGCTGGCCTGTGGGCCATGGAGGGGGCAGGGTTCGGAACACCGATGGGAAACAAGGAGAAAAATCGAGAACGGGTGAGTGGTGGGGGAATGACCACCACATGTGCTCTTAGAGGGTTTTCGGTGAAGTTCGCATACTCTGTGGAAGTGAGCAAATGTCCCATGGAGGCCACAGCTAGCGTGCGCCTTAGCTACTGCCGTGAGCCGAACTGTCTCCCCCAGATTCATGGGGCCCTAACCCCCAGCACCTCCGAAAGTGACTGTTTGCAGAGACAGAGTCTTTAAATGAGGCCATTAGGGTGGCCCTAATCCAACCTGATAAGAAGAGGAAATTTGGACCCAGAGGCAGACCCCACGAATGCTTGCACCCAGGGGGACAACTGTGTGAGGACACGGGGAGAAGGCAGCCATCTGCAGGCCACGGGGAGGGATCTCAAGAGGAACAAAACCTGTCAGTACATTGATCTCAAGCCTCCAGAACTATGAGAAAATAACTCTGTTGTTTAAGCCGCCTAGTTTGTAGTATTTTGGTATGGCAGCCCGAGCAGACCAACACAGCTATGTTCAGAGACCCACCAGCCTGGACACCTTGGTCACCACACCCCCACTTGGGGTCCTGTGTGCCCTGCCCGAACCCCTAGCTTCCCAACACCAGCTCAGGGCTACAATTCCATGGCTCCGGGAGCCGGGTGGGCAGTGCTAGGTGGTGAGGAGAATGCTCACCCGAGGGGTCACCTCTTCCAGGCAGCCTTTCCTGATTACTGCCCCTCCTCTGAGCTGGGTGTCCTGTGCTCTTCCTCCAGCCTTTCAAAGAACCCTAGAGTCCCATGTATAAACCACTTTGGACGCCTATGGTAATTCTCTGGTTCCCTCAGCCAACCCCAGGAGACCCTAATCCTGTGTCTTTTGTTATGCCCTGTGTCCTCGTGCTCAGCTCAGTGCCCGGTGCATGGGGTTCTTTTATCCAACAGTTATCAACTGACTACAATGAGCAGGCCCTGGGGAGAGAGTGGCCGCCCACAGGACTGGTCCTTGCAGAGCTGACACGCCAGGTGAGGAGGTGGCTGAGCCCAGAGGCTGACCCATGTGGTCCTGCCTGAGCCATCCCAGGAAATTTTGAGGCATGTGGGAGCCTCAATTAGGGGTCAGGCCCCTAATGCTGTTTATGATGGCCAAGGATGACCACACTTGGGGGGTAGCCCACGGAAGCTGAAACCTGCTGGCGGATTAGGATACGGTCAGGCAAGGCAGGGAAGAGTGTTTTGTCAGAAGGAACAGAACAGGTGACAGCCCAGAGATGAGCAAGGGCAGTTCCAGTAGCTAGAAGAAGTTCAGGATGACTGCAGGGCAGAGCCAGAGTCCGTCTGGCCTCTGCTCTGGGAAGACTCCAGCCTGCAGCCCAGGTGGACGAAGACAAGCTTCTGTCCGCGAGGCAAGTAAATAGTACAACCTGGTCCGCTGGATATGAGAAATCGAGATGGCTTCCAGGAGAGCAGAAAAAACATGGCATTGCTAGCTTGTCCTTGGCTGCATCGAAGAGCCCGGTCACGGGGGGATATTCTTACCAGAAACCAGCAGAACTGGGGGAGTTGACAAAGGAAACATGAAGCTTTCCGAACAAAAGGAGGAAATGGCCAAAAAAAAATGGAGGAAATGATCATTTCCAAACAGCTCCTGAATCTGCAGAATAATGGGGCAGGACGGTGGTTCTCCAACCTGAGCAGCATCAGACTGCCCGGGGGGGCGGGGGGCCTTGGCGAGCCCAGACATGTGGGCCCCACCTTGGCATTTCTGATTCGGGGGGGCCTGGGTGGGGCCAGAGAATCTGCATTTCCAGGCGTTCCGAGGCACCACTGACCTCTGTGATGGGGCAGGGCCGCCCCTCTTAGGAGACATAGGAACAGCTGTGAGCAGGGGAAAACCGCATCACTGACTGCTGCCTCGCAGACCAGGACTGAGCGGGAGGCTGCCCATCATCCCCCTGCCCGCCAGCCCGCGGCCGAATTCACAGGGTGTCTGGCATGGCTCTCCAGGGAACCCCGATGTCGGCAATCCAGTTCCCTACACAAACCTGGGGTGGCCGTGCTGGGAAACAGACACTGAACAAACTCAAGCCCATCCCAATTATCACAGACTTCTCTCCCAGCAGCGGCCCCCACCGCCCCCCCCCCCCCCAGCCCACGTGAAGCGGGGCAGCCGTGCTCTCTGGGACGTGGCCTTGGCCCCTTGTGGTGATGTGGCACTTTTCCCACTCGGCTACAGTATGGGAATAGGGAACCCTAAAAATGATTGCATCGGGTTCATCCAGGGACCCTGATTTCCTCCAAGAAATATTTCCAGGTCATCTACTCAAAGCCAGTCCCCAGGGACCCAGGGCATTTGCAGAGGGCACCTAGCTACTCCCAGCAAACTCACCCCTCCATTACCTAAGGAGCAGCCCTGTGCCCTCCACCCCCACTGTGGTGCCCACTATAGGGTCAGTCTGCCCTGCCGCCACCTGTCAGCCCGCCTGACTCCCGCTGCTAGACAATAGATAGGTAGATGAGAGAGAGAGAGAGCGAGAGAGATAGGATAATATAGAGATATATGTCATCTTCTATTGTTATTGAGTGTGTGCTTTCCCCAACTAATCTCCCCCCATCTCTCATCCCCCAGCCCCCCACACTGCTCCTACCCCTCGACCCAGATCCAGAACACCTACCTCCCCCAGGAGAGCGCTCTGAGCAGCTCAGAATCACTAATCTGTATAGTGTATTATTGTTTATAAGTATACAAACACAAATTTATATCATATTGTAATTATTATTCACATGGGTATATACTTGTGGTAGGCAGAATAATGCCTCCCAAATTATGCCCACGTCCCACACCCCGGGAACTGGAGATGTGCGGCATCACACGGCAAAGGGCCTTTGCGGATTGGTGTGAGCCGGTGGAGGCTGGAGGGGCTCCTGGACTTCCCAAGTGTGCCCACCTAATCACATGAGTCCTTACAAGCAGAGACCCTTTCCCTGCTGTGATCACGGAGACCTAAGGACAGGGAAGGAGGGTCAGAGATGCAGGGAGGGACCCCCAGCTGAAGGGCCACTAGGAGCTGGAAAACACAATGAACCAGGTCCTCCAGGAAGAAATGCATTTGGCTGACACCCGATTTTAGACCAGTGAGACCTGTCTGGACCTCAGACTTGCAGAACGGTAGAGAATACATTTGTCTTGTTTTAAGCTGCGGTCAACTGTTGCCGCAGCAACAAAACGGGTACCGTATTATATCGTATACATGTGCGTGTGCGCGCGTACCCCCGCCGCACCAGAGGTCTGGGGGCCAAAGGGTGTCCGATTCACCTCTATCCCGTAGGGAACCCAGAAAGGGCCCTCACACAGAGCATGTTTTGTACGCGTCTGTATGACTCTATCGACCAATTGGTAACTTTTCAATGACACCACCGAGAATGGATCAGGGCCAATGTTCATTCCTAGGCCCAGAAAAATGGGCCTCGGCTGCAAAAAGGAAAGGTGATGGGAGCCCTCAGGACTGGCAAAATCTCTCAACCGGGAAGAGGCTTTCTGAGGAAGACATGGCCCAAATCAGACCACAAGGGATTGCCTCTCTGGCCTGTAATTACTTCATTTGATAAGGACCTGAAACCCAGGCCGCTTGCTGCCAGGGAAGCCTGGGGCTGCTGAGTCACGTTCAAGGGCCTTCGCCTCCTCCTGACCCCGCTCACGGGTGCTGGCGGAGGGGGCTGAGTAACTGAGCAGCTGCAGGACGTCAGAAGGCTGAGTCTGTGGTCAGAACGATGGGAAAGGCCCAGGCAAGTGCTGGCTGCCTGGATGCTGGAGAGGGGGTGAGGGCAGGGAGAGGCAGGGGAGGGGGTGTACCTGGATGGAGACTCCTCTGGAGAACCCCTGATCCTGACCCAGTGGCCAGGACCCCGGGGCTCCCCGCTGAGTTTAAGAGCCTGGTCGCCGTCACAGCACCTGGTGTCCCAGCCCGAACCGGCCAGGGCATGTGCATGAGGACACCATGGTTCTACTGATCCCCATAGCTGACCGAAATCGGAGAAAAGCTCTTCTGCTGATGAAGGCAAGGCGATAAGATGTGTGGGTACTTCCCTTACAGAATCATGGAAATGTTGTTCAAGACAACCTCCAGCTGAACGGACACTGGTTGCAGGGTTACCATGGACCAGGCAGCCAGGACACGGAGGTGACATTTCCAGTCTGTAGGGAGGAAGACTACGTTCTTGGGAATAAAATCTGAAGGGCAGTTTACACAACCCCCAATTAATCTTCGCAGCAGCAGATGAGGTACCGGAGGTATCAGCAGATGCCCATTTTACAGAAGAAACACTGAGTCTCCAGAAGTCAGCCGTTGACCCTGAGTTGTGGGGAGGTCCTTCAGCGGGTGAGTTGCCAGACCGTGTAAGAGTAACATACAGCTTTTCTTCCCTGTCCTCCTGCCAGACACCCAGGCTGCCCGAGTCCGGGTTCGGAGGCAGGAAGGTATTGTGCTGGGAGCCAGGGCTGCCACACTGCCTGGCTCTGGCTGACGCTACTCTCCTTGCCTCAGTTCCCTCATCTGTAAAATGGGGATAGTGCCTCCATCACAGGACGTAGTGCGGAGTCCCGGGGATCAGTGCACATGGTAGCTGCTCACAGCGCGCTCAGTACATGGTAGCTCTTTTATGCTATTTTACTCCCAGCTTTTGAGTAGCTCTCTGACCTTGAGTGGCTTACAGTCTTGGCAACCCAACACACAAGGTCCCTTCTTTCGGGAGTCGATTATGGGGTCAGTGAGTGTCCAGCACCCAAGAACGGGAATCCCCAAAGGAAGATATCACTTCTGCATGCCGAGTCTCGAGCGTGGAATCCAAATTTCTGGCTGGACGTTGGTCTTTGGTTTCTCGATGTTCTGTGACAATGTTCTCTCGCTCTGCTGCATCACTCAGAAACTTCTGGTCAGGAGATAATATCTAATCGAGCATAGAGTCATTGTCTAAAAGCTGCAGAAACACTTGAAGCCTTCTCAGAAACAAGGGTAAAAAGGTCAGCGTGGTTCGTGCAGTTGGGATCTGTCACACGCATTCATGTCCCCATTCACATCACCGCAGTGTGGGGTGTGATGGCGCGATGCCGGGGGGCGTGCGTGTGAGTCCTTCCTGCCTGGCGCACAAATTCACCCAGCCTGAGAACTACTCCCTGGGGAGATGAGAACCCAGCCAGAGCCGCCCGGTCGAAGCACCACAGCGGGGCACATGGTCGTGAGAATTTGCCAAACAGCAACATCCGTTACCAAGGAAACCCCTGCGTCACTACGAGACGCTGATAGCCACCGTGCGACAGCTCTGGACAGACGCGACAATGTTCTTGCCGGCACCGACTCGCGAGTCCCCAGCAGGTCTGCCCAGGGCGCATGTTTGCGTGTCATGAGCCCATTTCTCAGCTGAGCAAACGGTTGTCTCAGAGCATGGCGCTGGAGGTCACTCTAGACAGAGCTGTGACTGTACAGGTCTCCACAGAGGTCTGGGAGGGCTCTGCCCCCCAGCACTGCCGGGCCCCCTTTCTCTTCTCTCGGCGTGAGTCTGTCTCTTTGCTCTGCACCGAAGCCAGGCTCCCACTTCCTCCCTCTGCCTTATCTCCTGAGCACACAAAGGAAAAGAAACACCACAACACAAGATTTCTACCCAGCTCGGACCCTCCTCTTGAGTACCCTTGTGCTGCGTCTGTCCCCTCCCCTCTCCAGAGGGGAACCCCGTGATGAGGGAGATAAGGGGGGTGCAGGGGCTCTGCCAAGTCTGAACATTATTGGAATGTGGTTTCTTTTTATTTTAATTTTTATTTAAATTCAATTTAACATATACTATATTATTAGTTTAAGAGGTGGAGGTCAGGGATTCATCAGTCTTATATAACACCCAGTGCTCATTCCATCACGTGCCCTCCTGAATGCCCATCACCCATTTAATCCATCCTCCGACCCACCTCCCCTCCAGCAACCCTCAGTTTGTTTCCTAGAGTTAAGAATCCCTTAGAGTTAAGAGTCTCCTTCTCAGTTTTCATCTTGTTTTATTTTTCCTTCCTTTCCCCTATGTTCATCTGTTTTGTTTCTTAAATTCCACATCTGAGTGAGATCATATGGTATCTGTCTTTCTCTGACTGACATTTCACTCAGCATAATACCCTCCAGTTCCATCCATGTCATTGCAAATGGCAAGATTTTATTCTTTCTGATGGCTGAGTAGTATTCCATTGTATATATGAACTACATCTTTAACCATTCATCTGTCGATGGACATCTCAGCTCTTTCCACAGTTTGGCTATTGTGGACATTGCTGCTATGAACATTGGGGTGCAGGTGCCCCTTCAGATCACTCCATTTGTATCTTTGGGGTAAATACCCAGTAGGGCAATTGCTGGGTCGTAGGGTAGCTCTATTTTCAACTTTTTGAGGAACCCCCATACTGTTTTCCAGAGTGGCTGCACCAGCTTGCATTCCCACCAACAGTGTAGGAGGGTTCCCCTTTCTCTGCATCCTCACCAACATTCGTCATTTCCTGACTTGTTAATTTTAGCCATTCTGACAGGTGTGAGGTGGTATCTCATTGAGGTTTTGATTTGTATTTCCCTGATGCTGAGTGATGTCGAGCATCTTTTCATGTGTCTGTTGGCCATTCGGATGTCTTCTTTGGAGAAATGTCTGTTCGTGTCTTCTGCCCATTTCTTTACTGGATTATTTGTTTTTTGTGTGTTGAGTTTGATAAGTTCTTTATAGATTTTGGATACTAGCCTTTTATCTGGTAAGACGTTTGCAAATAGCTTCTCCCATGGAATGGGTTTCATCTATGCTTTCAGACATATGTCCCCGGAAAAAGGCCTTCCCCTCCGTATTCCTTTCTAGGGCTTCTGTAACAAAACACCAAAACTGGGAGGCCAGGAGTCTAGAATCATGGTGGCACGGGCCCTGATCCCTCCCAAGGCTCCAGGGGAGGACCCTTCTTGCCTCTCCCAGTGCTGACAGCTTCCGGAGGTGGCCATCCCTCCTTGGCGTTCCTTGGCTGGGGCTGCATCACTCCAGTGTCTGCCTCCATCCTCACATGCCTTCTTCCCTGTGGGTCTCTGTGACCGCTCCTATTCTCATCCAATTTAAGGCCCACCCTAATCAGCATGACCTCATTCTGACTTCACTAATTATATCTGCAAAGCCCCTATTGGAGGTGACCCAAAATAAGGTTGCAATCCTTTTTTTTAATTTTTTTATTATGTTGTGTTAATCACCATACATTACATCATTCGTTTTTGATGTAGTGTTCCATGATTCATTGTTTGCATATAACATCCAGTGCTCCATGCAGAACGTGCCCTCTTTAATACCCATCACCAGGCTAACCCATTCTCCCACCCCCTCCCCTCTAGAACCCTCAGTTTGTTTTTCAGAGCCCATCGTCTCTCATGGTTTGTCTCCCCCTCCGCTTTCCGCCCCCGCTTCATTCAATAAGGTTGCAGTCTTGAGGCTGTGGGTGGAAATGGAGGGGGGGACACTATTCAACCCACAACACCAGCTTATCAGTGCCCTGTACCCATGTCTCTGCCATGCTTCTCCTCAAAGCAAGCAGATGGAGAAGACCACCCAGACAGGCTTCAAAACAGCATTCCAGCACCTGGCAGAGACAAGTCAATCCATCATCAGAAAGGCTAGAGAAGGGGGCTTGGGTCCCAGCACTCCACGTCCTGCACCCCTCCCTTGGTCCTTTCTTTTGGTGCAAAGACTTCATTCTTCCCAAGATGTCAAGGCAAATAGCTGAGGACCTTCCATTTGTGTAATGCCCCATCTTTTCCCACAGCTAAAGAACACTTGGTATAGACTAGAGGTGACTTAAGAAACTTTTCCGTTTATTCAAATATGACAGAGCACTCTAAAATTTCCAAAGGGTATGGATTGGGGGGTGAAGGAAGGTGGGCTGTAGGAACCTCAGGTTTGACTCAGTCCATGCTTAGGCATCAGTGCATTGTTTCCTGGGTCCATGCAAGCTGGAAAAGACGCGTTTCTGTAATTCGCACGTATGGCCCTCATTCCTCAGTGACTCTGCCTCGTACAGAATTTTCACCAGCTAGTTTTCCAGCACTGGGTTTCTAAGCATCACCCCCCATGTTAGAAGATACTGCACATTGAAAAGACCTGCAGTTGGGGTAGAAAGTCCTGGCTGGGCTTCTGGGCTTTGTAGCTCTGGGCAGGTCGGCCGGTCCTTGGCCAGAGTTTTGGCACTGGTGATACGGAGGGAGCCGAGGGTGATACGGAGGGAGCCGAGGGTGATACGGAGGGAGCCTGCGGTGGCCCCACGACAACTATACACTCACTGCTCGCACTGCATGACCACCAGTCTCATCACCTATCAGAATGGATCCCATGGTGCACCGGGACGGCTCAGGTGGTTAGGAGGCCGGCTCTTGATCTCAGCTCAGGTCTTGATCACAGCGTCGTCAGTTCAAGCCCCATGTTGGGCTCCATGCTAGGCGTAGGGGAAAAAAAAAGAATGGATCACATGATGGCTGAGATGCTTGAGATGCACACATGGGGTCAGAAAGGAAGGGGCATGCAGCAGATCACAGTCCCCCACTGCTGGGCTCAGAAGGGAGTGGGCGGCAGTCACTTGAAGAGGGCCCAGATTTAGATCCGAAGACCTGTTTAAAGCAGGCTGCTCCTGGTTCCCCACTTGGTTTAGTCAAGCAGGCTGATTCCCTCCCCGCACCCCATGGAGTGACGTCATGGGTCCTGTGCTTTGTTTCCTCTCTCCTGCCAGCCCCCAGTATTTAAGGAACCATTCTACCCTTCAGGTGGATGACACCTGATGATGACACCTGATGAAAACAGAATACTGAGCCCACCCGACAGGGAGACTCACAATTCACTTTGTGCTTGAAACATTTCTTTTTCTTTTTTCTTTAAAGATTTATCTCTTTATTTGGGGAGAGAGAGGGAGGAAAGAGAGAGAGAGGAGGGGCAGAGGGAGAAGGAGAGAGAGAATCCCAAGTAAACTCCCAGCTGAGCACAGAACCTGACACGGGGCTCGATCCCAAGACCCCGAGATCATGACCTGAGCTCGGACGCTTGACCGGCTGAACCAGCCAGGGGCCCCTAAACATTTCTGTTCTTTAACCAGAACTAAGGGGCCCCTGCCTGCTGGCTCAGTTGGTAGAGCCTATGACTCTTAATCTCAGGGTTGTGACTTCGAGCCCCACACGGGGCTTGGAGACTACTTAAAAAAAAAAAAGCAATCATAACCCAAACTAAATTTGGGAGCTAGCCAACAGCCTAGAACTCACCCCGTCCTAGTCCGGCTTCCCTGCCCTACTTCCTCGGCCTAGAACCCTGCCCCCCTGGCCCATGGAAGGTTCTGTGTGGCTCAGTGCTCACACCCGAGGACCGAGGGCTCGGGGTAGTGGGGGAAGGGCATGTGCAGCCCATGGCCACTCAGCAAGGGCAGGACTCGAAATTCAAACCCAGACCCTCCCAATCCTTCCCATGCTTACCCCCTCGTTACCCTTAAGACTACGGGGAGAATCTGAAATGTTTCCGTGTTAGGATAATGTTTCTTAGATTAGATTCCATGAGCTGCATCTCGCCATGAAGAATGTTTCAATTTTGTATTTTCACTTCCGTGATCACATAAATGTACAAAATTATTCTACTTTCACAAATTCAACATTGAAAGGTAGTTTCACAGAATAAGACTAACTCGGTGTCTCACAAATGAAAGAGAATTCATTATTTTTCCTCCTCTACATGCGGTCTAGGCATCACTCATATTTGGAGGGAAAAACCAGTGTTAGAGTCTATAATCCAGTGGTCCTCAAGGTGCTTCTCTGACCAGCAGCGGCAGCTGCAAGATCACCTGTGAACTTGTTGGAAATGTAAACCACTGGGCTTCACCCCAGACCTGGAGTCAGAAACTCCAATCAGTGTAGCAGCAATCTTTCCTGGGCATTCTGACCCTGGCTAATGATGTGATCTCATGAATATTCAAAGTGTTACACCAGAACCTAGACTTCCTACTGTATGTCGTTGAACCCGGGACATCTCTGCACATATTCTCACTGCTACCTGTATCACTTTGGAACGGGTCCCTTATGACCAATAGTATAATGAATGCCTCCAGAGAAGTTTCAGCTTGACCCCTGGTGCTGCTACCCACTGGCCTAACTCTTCACAGGTTGGCATCATTCACTGAGCACTTAACTCTCCCAACAACCCTTGAGATTAAAAAAAAAATTATTAATTTCATTCCGTGGATGAGAAAAATGAGACCCAGAGAAGTTAAGCAATTTGCCCAAGGTCACACAGCTGATTGGGACAGTGGCAGGGCTGGAGACCACGTTGCCTGATCCCCACACCTACAAGCTGTCAATTCTACAGGGAAGAATCTTTCAGAGATGCATTCTAGAATAGAATAGATGCCCAAATGGCAAAGGACTTCAGAGGTCCATCCCGAAGGCCGGGGGGTGGGGGCGAGGCGCAGGATCCCCAAGCAGAGCCAGGACAAACCCAAGGTCGGAGACTTCCCAGGGGGTGTCTCCCCTGCACCATTCTGTACTTTGCCCTTTGAAAAGCAAGAGGCCCGCAGGACAGTGGAGGGGGCGGCTCTGAGGCCAGGAGTCCCTGAGCACGGTGCTGAATTTCCAGAGCTTTCACAGTTCCCAAAATACAAGAACTCGAGACCTGACTTAATGTGAACGAAAGAATATTTCAATTAATGATGAACCAAATAATTCTTTTCTTCAGAGAAGGATATTTTAAGCAGAATAACTCTGGTTGTAATAATTCAGCCTTTTCTAAGGAAGTCATTACTCTTCCTGACATATCACATCAAAGAGGATTTTTACTTCAAGTCGTTTTAACCTGTTTCTGGTTTCTATCAAGCCTGGATGTTGAGCTGTCCCAATAAAAACCTCCTCTCCCTCCTTTCTTTTTTTCTTTTTTCTTCCCCCATCATTGTGACTTCTGTTTTCAGGTGCCATCTGCCCCCATCCTCTCCAGTCTCTGCACATCTGCCTACAAAGGTGAATCTCCATTTTTCTCATTCTGGAATGTTCTACCGCCATTGGTTCTTACCCCTATCCCTATGTTCCAAGACTAGATTTTGAGCTCTAGTCATTTTCATGGCCCTGCCTGTTTCCTCAACAAAATATACCTTCGGATGGCCTTATTTATGCCCCACCTCTGCTTCTTGAATGACTGTTTCTCCTCGTGTGAACATAATGTAGGTTTTCATCACAGATGTGTTTTTCCCAAAACACTTGGCCCCCAGGACCTGCCCCTTTTGGCCCTGCTGCCATGTCATCTGAACAGGATGCCTGCATTTCACACGCTTCCTACACCAGGCAGCATCCCTGCACCCCAGGAGGCCTTACAAACTCCCTGGGAAGACAAAATCTACCTCACCCAATGTCAGATTAGGAACATAGTGTGCTCACTGGGTGGCTTATGTAATCCCTGTCCTGGGTGAGCCACAGAATTATGACAAGGGAGCTATGGACCCAGACCTCAATCAAGTATTGTCTCAAAGTTGAGTAAGTACGAAGAATTTTACTTCACTACTGTGTAGGTGCCATTAGGATTGACAAAACCCAAATTCCTTAGAAGAGTTAGGAATTTATAACATCTTTTTGACAATCTTTTCCCAATCAACAAATGACAAAATCCTATGGCTCTTTAAGGTGTGTTAACATCACAAGGGTGCCTCACTTTCCAAGACTCTGGGAGTCCCTGGTCTGGGCAGTAGATGTCCTGGAGGCTAAGGTGTGGGAAAGGTAGGGACAAGCTGGGAGTAAAATGTGGGGGACTGGGGGAAAGACCCAGCAATTGCACTCCTGGGTATTTACCCCAAAGATACAGAAGTAGTGATCTGAAGGGGCACCTGCACGCCAGTGTGCATAGCAGCGATGTCCGCAGTAGCCAAACTGTGGAAGGAGCCGAGATGTCCATCGGCAGATGAATGGATAAAGAAGATGTGGTCCATATACACAATGGACTATGACTCAGCCATCAGAAAGGATGAATACCCAACTTTTACATCAACATGGATGGGACTGGAGGGTATTATGCTAAGTGAAATAAATCAGTCGGGGAAAGACAGTTATCATATGGTTTCATTCATACGTGGAACATAAGGAATAGTGCAGAGGACAATAGGAGAAGGGAAGGAAAACTGAATGGGAAGAAATCAAGAGAGGGAGACAAATCATGAGAGACTCCTGACTCCAGGAAACAAACTGAAGGTTATGGAAAAGGAGGTGGGTGGGGGGATGGGGTAACTGGGGGGTGGGCATTAAGGAGGGCACGTGATGTGATGAGCACTGGGTGTTAATAGCAGCTAATGAATCATTGAACACTACACAAAAACTAATGATGTACTATATATTGGCTAACTGGATTAAAAAAAATTAAAAAGACAGTGTTCTTGAGGTTGAGACAGAGCTTGAGGAAAGGTGTGGAGGAAGAAGCAGATCTGACCTTGACCTTTGTCCCCCGCTCCTTGCCCCCGCCCCCACCTCCTGTGCATTCGCTTGTTGGCATCTGAAGATCGGAAAATGGGGAGCTTCTCGCTTGGGCAAATTTGACCTCTGGGTACACAGGTAACTGTCCTCCCAACCCCCCACATTCTCCAGCACCTCCAGGCCTTGCTCAGTCACCTGGCCAGCCAAGGTGAATCCGTTGAAAAGGCAGCCCCTGGAGCCAGGAACCTCACCCAGGGCCGCGAGCAGAGCTGGAGGGACGCCATGAGCCCTGTGAGCCCACTGTCCCACTGAGGAAAACAGATTTGCTTCCATTATATGTTTGGGGTGAGAGGCAGAGACCCAGAAAGGAGGCTGGATCACCTGGACTTAATCGGCACAAATGATAATGGGCTGGAAGGACTGGAGCGCTTTCTGTTGCCGTGGGAGCTCTTTGATGATGCGGATCAAATAGCACGGCCTCAATTGCCAGCTTCCAAGATGAGGGAAGGGAGCGAGGGGTTAACCCACACACCCCCAAAACAAAAATACTCTTCATGAGTATTCAGACCCAGCAGCTCACTGTCAGGTGTCCCGAGGCCCCTGCTCCGACGGGAGGCCACCGCGTGCTGGCTCCAGTCCCCTTAACCCTGACGCACATCCTCTTCCTGCACAGCTGTTGACAAAGCCTGACACCACCCCCCCCACCACCACCAACACCTCCCTCCACACTCCCCCCACCCTCCATACGCTCTCACGGTTTCCCGGACTGGCCAAGGCCACTTCGTGTGCGGTCCTGCCCGTTCCAGGAATCCCCATACCCCTCACGCTCAGGAGATTTCGTCAGTCTCTCTGTATCTATTATGGTGTCTTCCCTAGGGCAGGCCGGGGGGCCAGGGGGGCCATGGTGTTCAACAAGACAGACATACTATGATCTCATGGGGCTTACAGTCTCGTCTTGGAGAGAAACTAAACAGTCACAGGCGTGGCTATGTAACTACCACTGATGTAAGTGCCACCAAGGAAAAGAACGCCATCCCGTGAGAAGGTGACCAGCGGGCTGGGGCACTGGGAAGGTGGGGGGGGCACTCTGTAGAACGAGAAGAGATGTTGTGATCAGAATGCGGATGCCCTTCCATTTCACCCTGGTGGCCCCTGGAGGATAGGCTGGAAGGAGCTGAGAACGGGCACAGGATGGTCACCTGGACATTTTCCACAGCGATCCAGGAGTGACATGGTGACTGATCCTAGGGGACACAGTGCACAAAAGGACTAGTGGTGTGGGAGAGGAAGAGAGAGCACGTTAGTCAGAGTTCTCCAGAGAAACCCAACTGAGAGGAGGCACGCATACATTTGTTATAAGGAATTGCCTCCTGCAGTTATGGAGGCTGAGAAGTCCCTGAGCCGGGAGTTGGCAAGCTGGAGTTCCAGTCTGAGTCTGAGTCTGAAGGCAGGAGAAGATTGATGTCCCAGCTAGGGGTCAGACAGAAAGAGGAAGTCCTCCGTCCTCCATGATTTGTTCTATTCAGGCCCTCAACGGACTGGACGTGGCCTCCCCACATTGCAAATCTACCCATTCAAAAGCTCACCTCATCCAGAAACACTCTGACAGGCACACGCAGATAGTGTGTTAGCAAGTGTTCAAGCACCCCATGGCCCAGCCAAGTCAAAACACAAAATTAGCCATCACAGGGAATGATGGAGTGGAGGGCAAGGCTGTGTGTGCAGCCTGGGGGTCTGCATGTCACCCACACAGAGTGGGAAGCCACACAAGTGGGGGTAGAGCTAAAAAGAAGAAATCACAGGTACATGGATGGGGGCCCAGGAGATCATGAACTTTCAGAAGGAGAAGGGGCCTCAGTGAGAGGCACTTCCTGGACTGAGCCCCTAGGAGCCCCAATGTCTGAAGATTGAGCAGACAGGAGGATGTGCGTGGTGAAGACACCTGAGAAGGAGCTGGAGCGGGCTGGCCCAGATGGAACCCCGCCTCTCCAGAGGCCCTGTCCACCCATGTGCTGGCCCTTCATCACCCCTCACCCTGCAGTATGGCTCTGGGGGTCAGCAGGGAAGGTGTATTAATCACTCAAAATGTTTTCGATATTATTTTTTTAATCTTCTCCACTAGTTTCCTGAATAAAAGTGTGAATGAATGAATGTGTCTTGCTCTCTGCACTTTTCCTCTGCAGTGGCACAAACAGCCCCATCACCGTGGCTCCATTATCATCGGCACTGGCACTGTCTATAGACATGGGAGTCCAGTACAATCTTCTGTCCCAAACCTGTCCTTAGAAATACACAGCAGGCAAATTCTGGGGATAAGAAAGAGCATGGCTTTTGTGCCACTGGTTACAGAAAGAGCCATGTATTTCACCTAATTTGAGGTTGACCCAAAGAAGTGTGCATGCACCGTTACTGAAAGTGTTTTAAAATATGTGTAAGTTAATATTAAAAAAATTGAAATAGTCATATCAGAGTGGTGGATTTGGAGTTTCAAATTTTATTCCTCTAATGTTATCATTTTACACTTTCAAATGCTTATTAAAAGGAGAAATATTAGCCCATTTTCTTTGACTTTTTCAAGTGGTCACAGTGTCATACCCTGTCTCCACACCTGGGAGCTGGGGCTCTCAATTCCATGTATCTGCTGTACATCATCACCAAAGCATCCTGAGAGACCCGGCTTCAAGGGGCAGAGGTGTCTAGCCCTCACGTCACCCCACTGGGTCACCACAAATGTTTTCTAAGAAAACTGAAACTTCCAACTTCATTACTAACATGTGTGTTTTTCTTGGATACCCAGTAGAAGGGCAACACCAGCTTCAACAGAAATCTCGTGAGCAGTTACTAACACACAAACAAAGGAGAAGTGAGCGCCTTGCCCACTGTTGCGGTTTTTGCTTTTCTGGGAAGTTTACTTTGTACATCCTCTGCTTAAGTCACTCTGTAATATCACTAAGCAAAATTTACTCAGAGCTATGGAGTGTTCCTGAACTGCTAGAATTCAGTGAATGTCACTAAGGACATTCTTTCTCCTGGAATAAAGTTTTCCACCCTCTCTAAGTTAGTGTTGCCCAATCAGAGCCATTTCCTTTCTCACTCAGCAGTTGGAGGCTTTCACTAACTATCTGAAGGGAGTGTCTGTCCGTAAATGACACAGACGCAGAATCCAGCTGCGGCTTTTGTTTCCTTCTAGCATTCAGAGTAAGCTGGGTGTCAGAAGAAAATTTGCCACCCTAAAATGTCTCTTTGGCATGTGGATTATTTTAGGCTGATTATTTTTAAGAAACAGAAGACTCACAAAGTTTTTTTGGTGTTTTGTTTTTGTTCTTGTTTTTGTTTTGCCTCCTCCCCAACCTCCTAAAAGAATTTAGGTAGAGGACCTATTCCAGGAAGGGAGCTATCATGATAGAGAACTTTCATATACTATGAACTAGATATGGTAGAGAGAAACCGAGCCAGGCCTGTTTGATCAAAGCCCTCTCTAAGTCCCATTGTTTCTGGGTGGTCCAGCAAACATTCGTTTACCAAACGTTTACTTTTTACATTCTTCCTGTGAATTGCCTTCCTTCCCTCTGAAGCTCCAGCCCCCTACCCCCTTCCCCTTAGTCCAAAGTGATATATGTACCTCATTTTGTCTGACTGTCTTTGTAATCTCTCAGGTTTATGTGGATTCCCCATATGTATGTAACTAAATTTTATTTTCTCTTGTTAATCTGTCTCATGTCAAATTAATTCTTAGATCAGCCAGAAGAACCTTGAATGCTATAGTAAAAAGTTTTCCTCCCCAGTGGCTGCTTCCTTCCCCAGGGCCTCAGCTCTCTCTCAAGATTCCTGGATCCCATTTTTGTAGACTTCCCAGTTTTCTAAACCCATATGCATTCTCTGTCCTGGGTTCTCTAGAGCTCCTTTTTGGGTATCCACAAAAAAAAAAAAAAATCCTCTTAAGATGAATTTTTTACCCCATGGTAGAAGACTGCCATGCTCAGCAAACCTTTGAAATAACCAGGGCTCCTGGAACCTGTCCTACAAAAAATAGCAGAGTGGCTGATCAAACAAGAGTCAGACAAGCAAAGTTCCATTTTGGGATAGGCTGAGGTGCAGCAACTAGACCCAATCATTTACCTCCATTCCTCAGTTTAAAAAAACACAGAAGAAAAAATACCTGTGAACAACCACCTGGGCTTTGCTGAAAGGTTCTCCCATATTGATGAGGGTTTGTCTGTTTTTCTTTCATGTGCCCAAAGGGAAGTGAAATGATCATAAGAAATCTTATCCAATGGAAACACCCCTAGGAATGTTATGGGGAGAAATAAACACACATGAAGGGCTCTGGGCTCCAAGGGGAAGGGAGCTTGCTTGGTAAGTATAGTATAAGCAGCATGATTACTAATATGATGATAGTGATGACTCCCTAACTACTGGGTGACTCCAGCATCAACATCCAAACAAAGATAATGACAAGTTGAAGAGGACAAGGATGGCTTGCCCTTGAACACGTTCCTATCCCATCAAGTCAACTCTCGTGTAGCTCTTTGACTTCTCAAAAATCTGAGTTCAAGACTTTCTTGAAAAGCTTTCTCAGCTTTTCCTAGCCCTTCCTTTAGCACCTCCCACCTGACTCAGGCAAAATTCCCAGCAGAGGTCATCCAAGACAAATGTTGAAAGTTATTTAGGGAAGTTACATGTGTTCAGCTTAAAAATACTCTCTTCCAACAAAGGTGAGTTGATACAAAAATATTGTCCCAGGAACTGAAGCCAGTGTTCTGAGGGCAGGTGTTGGCCAGCTTCTTTCTGTAAGGACCAGATAGTAAATATTTTCGGTTTTATGGACCAGTCTTTTTGCAGCTACTCAGCTCTGCCACTGGGGTGTGAAAAAGCAGCCATAGATAATATGTAAGTGAATGGCACAAATATGTTCCAATAAAACTTTATTTATGGACGCTAACATTTAAATTTCATATAATCTTCATGGGTCACAAAAATAGTGTTCTTTTGTTTTTTCCCAATCACTTAAAGATGTAAAAAGCATTGTTAGCTTGTGGGTCATTTAAAAACCGCTGTAGGCTGGTGTTGATTTGTGGGCTTAAGTTTGCAGACCCCTGGTCTGACATTTTATCAGTAACAGAATCACTGTGCTAATGATGTTCATGCACATTGTATGTGTATATGATAAAACATAGTCAAAAAAATCTATACGGTGATTGACATTCTAGAATTTTCTTGCTGAACTCCTCCAGTGGGTCATCTTACAATGTCCTGGGTACACCCACTTTGGAGACACCTGACTTAGCAAATGAGAAGAGAAAATTCCTATGAGATTTACATTTTCTATTAACCCACTGTTTCAAGAGATAAAGGAACTACGGAGCATGCAACATCTCAATCTTAGTTATTTTTATTAAATAAAGACATGCTGGCTTGTATTCACAAACTTAAACATAAGAAACGAAAAAAAAATCAGTATTTCATGATCTGAGTAGGGCCATGCTAAAATCATTCAGCTCAAAATTTGCAGAGGCACTTTGGTTTGCTCAGAACCAGTCAAACTTGTGCTGTGGGAACAATAGGTCTATTATTTTATCTCAATTGGAAAAGGATGTGTTGTGCCCTCCATCCACCTCCTTTATTTTCTGAAGGGCATGAAACCATCCAATTTCTTTTTCAAACTTTGACAATGAATCTAAGGTGTCATCCTAGCCTTGGAACGGGCCATTACTGGATGCTCATAGAAATAGTCTATATGAGGGGTATATCCTTGTTTATCTTCTGTAGCCTTGTGTCCCAGCCTAAATCTGGATCAGCCAACAGTCTGATCTCCCCCAACTACCTCGGGTTTAACTCTGTCCCCCAGACAATTCAGAACTGGAGGTTGATTCAAAAATAACCTAAACAGCCCTTACTCACTACCCCATGCCTCTCTCTTGGTCTCTCTCCATCTCTCTGTCTCTGTTTCTCTCTCTTCCTCCCACTTCCTCCCTCTCTCTCTCTCTCTCTCTCTCTCTCTCTCTCTCACACACACACACACACACACACACACACACACACACACACCCCTAAGGTCAAGCCACTGAAGCCAGACCCAAAAGGAAAAAGGGAAAACAGTGTTAGGAATAAAGCATGTCAAATCATCATTCTTGCTCTTAAGGGTCTTTGAGTTCTGAAACTGCCATTGGGCAATGTGCAAGAGACTGAACATTCTGGAAAGTAGGCTTAGGCCCTGAGAATTTCCACCAAGGACTGCAGATATTGCCCCCTTGTGCAAAGTGACAACCTTTTCCAGGTTAGTGCCCGTTGCAAACATTCTGTCTTCTTGTCTTTTGACTGTCCTCACAGACCCGGAAAAACAAACATCGGTCAGACCATGTGTCCTGATTTGAGGGTCAGACCATACAGTCATAATCCCTCTGAAGATGAATTTTAAACATTTTTAAAAATTGTGGCAAATGTACACTCAATTCATTGGTCACTAAATGCTCTATCCTACCCCTCCCTCTCACTTTGTGGGGTTAAAGATATCTGAGAACTTCTGAAGAATCCAAAGACAGGTGACGTGGCTCCTGGGCCATGAGGAGATCTGTGGAAACTCTACATGAGCCACCCTTTGGCCTCTAAAAGGCTTGAGATGAAAATCCTGGTAAATTATCTATGTATTGTAGGAGATTAAAATCAGGAAAGTGAACAGAAATGAAGAGCTGGCACTATGCATGGATAAAAGGCCCACCGCACCCTCCCGCCCGCGTGGCACCCTGCCCTCAGGACACCCCGTGTATCAGCAACGGCTGCAGCCCCTCAGTACAGACATCTTCTGCCTGATCCTGTCTCTTCAGTCAGGAAGAAAATCATGGGCCTCTGAAACTCCATCATCAGCTCACGCAAGACACAGCTGCAGATCGCCTTCCAAATAAATCCCTCTCTGTTGTCCTACAACATGCTAATTGCCCATAATGAGCAAATTATAATAATTACGGACAATTGCACAAAACCTTTGACTTAAGTAGCAATCCTTCACCCATGAATTGCAGGGCCTTTCCTAAATATTCATTAAAGGCCACACCAGTCACCTGAACTAAGACAGCGTTAGCCCACTTTAGAGAGGGGAAAAACAGAGGCGCCGAACAGCACTTTTCTTAATTCTATTCCAAAAGGCAAACTTGCACATTTTAATGAATTAAAATTAAATTTTAGACATTATCTATAAGGAGTTAGTTAACTAAATGGCTTAGCTTTTCCAAACACCACCCTGACCCTCTAACACCCCTGCGCTAAAATTTCCTGCTTTCAAAGACACTGGGAAGAATGCTGATAATGGAATTTTAAATGAAAACAAAGGATGTATGCTGTATTTGTAGGGTGGTCTCCATCGTGTGCAAAAGTGTAAGTGTCTGGGTGTCTGAGCGTCTGTTTATCAACACTATGCCACAAAGTGAGCAGGGTTTGGTTGTCAGTTTCTGATGGGATTCAGATCTTTAGCTCTACCCTTAAACTTTCCTGTCACTTCCTGTCACTTCTAGATTTTCTGCAATAAACATTTAAACTCCTATGATAAGAAAAAAAAAGCTGAATGCTATTTTAAAGATGCTTTTAATTTTTAAAAAATTAAGACATTTTTAAAGACTTTCCTAATCCCCGTTTTAAATAAGTTTCCTTAATCTTCAAATGCACCTAGGGCATTTCCTTTTCTAGTCCCCACAGAAATGGAATCCCCAGTTACCTTCACTCTTGCTTGTGGTGAATGAATAAGCATGTCCCAGGGTGGGACCCTCGCTTAAGTTGCCCCCTGGCTGGAATTCACCGAGAGAGGCTGGAAAGGTCCACTGAAGTCTGGATACGAAGCCTCCGACCAAATCCCGGGTCTCAGAGCAGGTGCCCCTCGGAAGGGGCTCGGGAGCCCCCAGGTCCCTGTTCAGATTCCGTGGAGTGACTTTGGCCGGCCACTGCTTTCCTGGAAACGGATGCATGCCCGCACCTCCCTTGAAGCCAGCCGGCTGTCCGGTGGCCAGGGAGAGAGGAGGGGGCAGCCGACATCAAAGACATAGCAACTGCCTGGCGAAATCCTCCCCTGCCAGCCCGGGGGTGTCGCTTCCTGCTGCAGAGGAGCTGCTCTCTCTTCTTGCCCTTCAACGAAAGGGTAAAAGGTTCACACTGCCCTGTAAACACCACCCCGACCCTCTAACACCCCTGCGCTAAACAGAGCAGCACCCAGACATCACGGGCTAAATCTGACGCCCCTCCAGGATAGGCCATGTGCAAGGGCTCGTGTCCACCAAAAAAATCCACCTGCCACACCCCAAAAGGAGAGAGCCAGCACCCCTTAATCTCCTTCCACTCCGCCCCTCGGGCCACCTGGCTGCCGCTAGGGACTTGGGGACAGGGAGTGCTGGGGGGTCCTGGCGTTGCTGGATGCTGCCGAGGGTCCTCTCTGCCACACTCAGGATTCTGGCTGCGCGTGGAGAGCAGGGGACACAGTGCGCTGTGGGCAAAGCCACAGCCTCAACCTGTCTCTGGCTTGTGACTCCACAGAGCAATCCAGGCCAGTCTGATTCATCCTTGCAGATACAGGAATCCCAGGCTCTGCGCCCCCCTTTCTGCAGGGTTGTGCTGCTTTTGCAAGAAACTTGCTCAGAAGTCTTATCTTCGTGAAGCCCTGCGTGGAAGTTTCCTGTAGGAAGGACACCCAGGTCAGGGGGGTGTGGGCCTGCAGGAAGGCTGGGTGGGCAGAGAGGGGCTGGTGAAGGGGGGGGCACAGCTTCACTCACCCTTCTGGGGGAGCAGAGCTGGCCATTTCATCCCACGAGACAGGCCTGGGTGCAAAAGGGAGGTTTGGGGCCGGCGTTCTGTGAGGGAGCACAGAACACAAACCACGCGGGGCAAGTGAGGAAACAGACGGCACCTGGGCCTCCCCGCAGAGGCTGAGCAGACAGGCAGGAGGTGCTGTGGGTGCTCAGGGATTCTCTCGCACCTGCCAACTTGTGGGTCGGCCCTACTGTCCTTTGTGCGAAGCTGCAAACAGGAGCAAACACAGTCTTTGCCCCAAGAGGGTCACAGCCCAGTTGGTTGGAACCTGTCCACTTTGAGGATGAGGGTGGGAAGAGGGTGTTCAGATCTCCTTTCCCCGAACTGGTGGCCCAGCGTGTGGGACCCAAGCCCTTCTCCTCAAGCCCCCCACTTCCTCCAAGTCTACCCTGGCCCACATCTCAGGCTCTGGCTCTTTCCACCCTGCGAGCCGCCTCTCTCCCAGTGGAGCACCTGACCACAAATGATTTTTCCCAGGGGCCACCCAAACCTCCCTCCCACCCCACATATGACAGGCCTGTGGAGGCAGAGCCTCGGGGAAAGCTCCACCGCGGCCTCAGGAAGCCACACCGGGTGGCCCCAAGGACAGTCACCGTCCACATGAATGGACCCCCAGGGAAAGCGCCGTCGAGCCACCCCACCATTGGGCCACTATTTGGCCACTGGACTCGCATGCCCAGTGACTGGGGACAGTGTCAGTAGTAACATCTATTGTCACCACTCCCATAGACAGGTGTTTTTTGGTCTCAAATATGGGACAGGGACAAAGCCCCGAGTGGAGAATTCGGGAGACTTGGATCTCCCCCCCCACTTCGGGCTCTCACCCTTGTGTAATGTAACATACAACTCTGCCTCAGTTTCTTCATTTACAAAGCTGTTGACGAACCCCTGGGACGTTCCCTTCAGCTGTGAAATCAGTGTTGACAACAGGGTGTGCCTGCTGGCTCTCGGGAACTGCTTCCCGGCACGCAGCAGGCTCCCCTACCATCACCAGCCTCCCATCCCGCACCCCAGAGCGAAGACCCCCCAGCACAGAGTACCCCTCCTACATGCCCGTGTGGCATCAGGCAAGTGGGACATAAGCCCCTAAGTGCCATTTTCCAGGTGGTTGAGAGGAGATGATATTCCTGGACCAAGGGCACGGACATGTCCTTTCTGGGGAGAGAGGCACAGCCATGGTTCCCACCAGACCTTAATACCAGCCTCCTTACTCCTGCCTCTACAGTAACCCGTGCTCTGAGGGGAGTTCATCTGTGCCAAAGCCTAGCTGCTACCCTCAGCTTAGCTCGAAATCCAGTGCAGGGAGAAAAACTGACACCAAATGGGGGAAGGGTCACCTTTTTGTGCCACCAGAGAATATTTGCAAGCGTAGCAAAGCCGCACACCAGTGGGTGAAGATGCACTGTTATCACTGACATTAATTCAGGCCCCACATTATCAGCTGACACTGAAATAATGATGTAAATGCTGCCGGGTCAGAGGCAGGCCCAGCCGAGAGGCAGAAGCCCCCAGGATCAAGGCTTAAAGGGCACACGCGCGGGGCTGCTGGGGCTGCCATGTCAGGGACCGTGACGCCCAGCAGTAATGAGGGTGGGCAAGTTCCGGGGCGAGGGGAGGGAGAAGGGAGCCCTCCGTGAGCCCACACCTGTGTCTCAACCCGTGGGCGGAGCTCCCACCTGCAGGCTGAGGACACCCGGCCAAATGCTAACCAGGAATGCAAAGCTGGCCCACGCAGTCCCCTGGCCGGGTGCATGGCCGACCTTGAGGGGCGAAGTCTTCAGATTCCATCCTCCCACTGGAGAATGCCTGCGTAGCCCGTCGGAGGCCCCACCGCCACAGTGGCTAGACCTGTACCAGCTTGTGTGGTCACCCAGGCTCAGCATGACCTGGGAGCAAGACCTGGGCTTATGTGGGATACTGAAGAGAATTCCAGAATTGGGGTCTGTGTCCCTCCCTGCAGTGGCTGCAAGGTTAAAACAGCAGGAGTGGGTAATCTCACAGCCTGGAGGCCAGAAGTCAGGAATCAAGGTGTCCCAAGGCTCCAGGGGTTGACCCTTCCGTGCCTTTCCCAGTTTCCCAAGGCAGCTGGCAGTCCCTGGTGGTCCCAGCTGGCAGACCCACCGCCCAGCTCTGCATCTGTGGACACACGGCCTCCTCTCATGTGTCTCTATCCCTGCACTGTGTTCTCCTCCCCTCCTGAACACCAGTCCTGTCAGATCAGCACCCACCCTAATGACCGCACTTTAGCTGGACTACAACAGCAAAGACCCTATTTCCACATACGGTCCCATCCAGAGGTACTGAGGGTTAGGACTCCAACTTCTATTTGGGACAATACATCGACCCATCACTGAGCTCTTATACCTGGCTTCAAAAGAAAGGAAACAAGAGAACTCACAATGCGGGTCCAGAGACCACGCATGCCAATTTTTCATTGCAATGTTATAGCTTAAAAATATATAGAAATGACCTGAAAGCATGGTATTTGGAATTTGTATTTGGTGGACTCCTGCGCAGCCATTATAAAAGATTATTGAAAGACCATGTGGCAATATGACGAAACATTTCTGGCGATGCCGAGTCATACCTCTAATACAAATGTGTGTGAACATGGCCCGGTGCGGAAATGAAAACAGCCCGGTCGGAGGTGAGGGGTTACAGGCAGCTTTTCTCTCTGCGTTTTATCTTAAACTTCTTTTTGTGATATATTTTTTAAATTAAAAACAAGGAAGAGGGGCACCTGGGTGACTCAGCCGGTAAAGCGTCTGCCTTTGGCTCAGGTCATGATCCGGGGGTCCTGGGATCGAGCCCTGCATCGGGCTCCCTGCTCCTCCCCCTCCCAGGCGCATGCACTCTCGCTCTCACTCTCTCTCTCTCTGGCAAATTAATAAATAAATAAATAAATAAAATCTTAAAAAAAAAATAAGGAAGAAATGATTGGTTGCGTCATCTCTAACACTCAAGGGCTATGAGATCAGGGAAGGCATTTAGCTCTGCAAACCTCAGTTTTCTAACTGCAGAGGGGAGAGAACATGTGTCCCTTCAACCTCCGAGAAGAGTTGGCGGGCTCGCAAGGGCCGGAGTGACCGGAGGGTGGGGAACCTCCTTGACGGCCAGGCCCATCGAGCCAAACCTTTCATTGTTCCTGATGTGTCAGGGTAAGGCCCCTGTTTCTGTCGCTGTCCTTCTGAATGCCCGATAGTGCTCTGTGACTTACAGATATTCGGGGCAATAAAAAAAAAAAAAAAAAAAAGGAAGAGGAGGAATTACCAGATCTAAAGAGCACAGAATTGGGGCTCCTGGGTGGCTCAGTCGGTAAAGCGTCTGCCCTCGGCTCAGGTCATGATCCCGGGGTCCTGGGATCGAGTCCCGCATCGGGCTTCCTGCTCGGCAGGAAGCCTGCTTCTCCCTCTGCCTCTGCTGCTCCCCCTGCTCGTGCTCTCTCTCTGCTCTCTCACTCTCTCTCCCTCTCAAATAAATAAAATTAAAAAAAAAAAATAAAGTGAACCGAATCAAAGTGAGCTCAACAAGCACACAAGGGGGGCATGGGCAGAAACTTCCAGAAGTTTGGTTCGCTATCACGCGATTTTCCTGCCACATGCTGAGCCTTGTGTCTTGGAGCCGCCCCAAGAACACACTCACGTCTGGAGCCCATGGGCCGGCCTCCCACCCTCTCCACCAGCGCATGCCTCAGTCATTCTGCGTCATCCACCTGCTGAACGTTCACAACGCCGTGAAAGCATTCCTCTGTGATTGGAATGGGGCAGGGGGTGACACAGAGTCCCCGAGGGAGGCAATCAACAGACAAAATGCACACAGCGGGCCCAGAGACCACGCATGCCAAGAGGGAAAAACAAGGCAGGGAAGAACCTGTTGGATGAGCAGGCTCATCCAAGGGGCTCATTGCCCCTTGTTTGGGCAAAGGCGTTGTGCAGAAAGGGAGTGAGCATTTGCCCCTGTGCCGGGGAAAAAGCACGTCTCATCCAGGAGGACCAGCAAGTGCAAAGCCGGACATGGGGGTAGGCTGGGTGTAGAGCAGGCCCAGCAAGGAGACCAGTGTGTCTGAACAGAGCGGGCAGGAGGGGCAGGAGGGGCAGGAAAGAGTTTGGGGAGAATTAGGGGCCAGACCACCTACAGCCTTGAAAATAAAGATGTGGACTTACAGATTTTATTCTGCATGAAAAAAGAATATGCTACAGGGTTTTGAGCAAAGGAGTGACCTCTTTAAAGTGATCACTCTGACTGCTGTGTTGGGGACAGGTGGGGGACAGCAAGGTGCAGGCTGGGGATCAGCAAAGGAGAGATGGTGCTGCCCCCCAAGGGCAGAAGTGTTGGCAGGGATGAGAAGAGCCGAGGTTCTGGACAGATGGATTGGATGGAAGAGGAAGGGCAGAGTCTAGAACTCAAGAGTTTAGATCTAAGGACCTGGAATAATGGATTTTCCATGTACTGAGATGAGAAGACCCTAAGAGGAGCAGATTGGGAAAAGCAAGGGGATGGAGAGGTCACATTGGTTAAGACTACAGTGAATGAAGTCCTACTGAGTGAATTCAACCAGCACTGAGCCTCCAGGCTGCTTCAGTGCTGACCGAAGCCAGCCCTGCTTCCAGAATTGCTCCCAGCCAGCACTGTGATTACCAGAACACAACACCAAAAACTAATGATGTCCTGTATGGTGACTAACATAAAATAACAAAATAAAATAAAATAAAATGTAAAATAATAGTTTTAAACCCAGAATTTAAGATGTTTCTGGTTGGAAAATAAATTGGTGTGGTATTTTTGGAGAGCGGAAGAATTTGGCAGTATAAATTAATATTATTTTTCTCCTCTAATAAGATTCGGTAATTCCACTCCTAGAATTTATCCCTCAGAAATAAATGATCAGAAAAATGTCCAGGGGCGCCTGGGTGGCTCAGTCATTAAGCGTCTGCTTTCAGCTCAGGTCATGATCCCAGGGTCCTGGAATCGACACCCCCTTGGGGTCTCCCTGCTCCACGGGAAGCCTGCTTCTCCCTCTCCCACTCCCCCTGCCTGTGTTCCCTCTCTCGCTGTGTCTCTCTCTGTCAAATAAATAAATAAAATCTTTTTTTTTTAATGTCCAAAATGTGTGTGTAAGTATGTTAATCACAATGTTGCATCCAATAGTGAAACACTGAGAGCAATTTAAATGTTAGACAATAAGGCAATGTTCAATAAATCATGATGCATTTAAAAAAAACTGTAATTGGAGATGGTCTTCCACACGGGTTTTGTGCAAATACATGAAAATACTGTTCAAAGGAGGGCATTCCCTCCTTTGGGGGTCCTTTTGGTGTTGAGAAGAGGGAAGGCTGTTCTCGGTGCTTTGCCTAAATAAACCTGTGACAGATTTTGGTTTTTCACCCTGGAAAGGGATCTTGACAGGGGGAGAAGAGAGCCAAGTGGTTTAATAACCACACAGGTGCCACGGACCTGCCACAATCGGGGCCTTGGGTTTGTGGGTGGCCCAGCAGGGCTCGGGACCAATAGTGGTATATGATAAGAATGTGAGATTATAGTAAGAACTGGCCCTTACCCGCTGGGGCAGGGGCTGGGGAAGCCAGGGATGGCCAGGTACCTGAAACGTGGGCAAGGGCAGGCCAAGCTCACCCAGCGGCCAAGGTGGGACAGCCAAGGGGAGCTCGGGGCACAGTGGGTGGGAAGCCATCAGCAGGGACAGTGGTGGGGGCACAGAGATGCAGAGCAGAAGAGAGAACAAGCTGTGATTCACTGGGCACCTTTGCTCTGTCCCCCACTGCCTTGGACCACAATTACCTTCTGAGCCTCACACAAGTTTGCAAGGTTGTTGTATAAAATGAAGAATGCCCCATTAAATTTGAACTGCAGATCAACGCTGGATCATTTTTTAGCATAAGTATGTTTCATGCAATATTTGAGACATACTTATCCTAAGAAACTATTTGCTGTTGATATGAAATTCAAATTTAATTAGGACTCCTATGCTTTTCTTTGCTAAATCTTTGGCCAGCTTCTACCCGAAATTTCCAAGGAAGGGATGCAGGACAGGGCTCCGCCCCCCCAGGACAGCCGCCCCTGCTGACATGATTGAGTGCTTACGGCACCAAATCCAGATCCTACATGTAACCCCCACAGCGGAGGAGGTTTCATGACTACTGCGTTGCAGATGGGAAAGCAGAGTGTCCGAAATAACAATTTACCAAAAATTTTATAGGTGGGAATGATAACAGCACTTACAAGGTTAGGCACAACTCTGACAGGTCTGTGCATAAGATCTCATGCGATCCTTTGTAACAACTCTACGGGGGGCTGTGGTTGGACCCATTTTACAGATAAGGAAATAAAGTCACACTGCTAGTAAGTGGTCAGGGTTGGAACCCAGGGAGTTGATTACAGTCTGTGCTCTTACCCATCATCTTAAACCCCACTGAACACAACCACCACCACCTCCCACTCTTGACGAGGCAGGATTCATGCACAGGACACCTGCAGAGTCCAGGTGGCAGGTCTGGTCACGAGCTCATCGGGATGCAGTGAGATGCATGAAACTGACAAGGGAAAAGGTAGAAATCACTGTGGTTTGGGGGGGGACCAAAGGAGGTTTCGTGGAGCAGATAAGTGGGTGACCTGAACAGTTGGAAGACGTGGCAGAGGGGAGGTTAACGCCCGTGTCGGGAACTGTAAATATGTAAAGTAAATATCAGGGTTCACTGAGCACTCCCTAGGGACTGGATGCTGTACTACCAAACTCACCCGAGTCCTCACGGTCACCCCCTCTCTACAAGCTAGAAAACGGGGGTTGGGAGGAAGCCAAGCAGCTTGCCTGAGGTCACCCCACCAGGACGAGGCAGGTGCAGGATTGGAGGTGACCCCGAAGCCAACGCAGGCAACATCCATGCCACCGCTCTTCCTCACCTGCTTGTAAGCGTGTGTGTATCCTCAAACTCAAGACTCAGAGACCCATGCAGTACCGCTGGATCCAACGACACGTGTGCATAACTGCTTCCGTGGCAGTGACAGAGCCAGGGGTTTGTTCTGAGAAATTCGGTCTCCATCCCCCAGGAGGCAGAAGAAGAGTGAGCGGACAGCTCACCCGACAGAGAAAACTCTGGCAAGGGCTTCCACCTGGGGGCCATGGAGGAGGACAACAGGAATGGCCACCTCCTCCGCGGAGACTACCTTGACACTGTCCCTGCGGGTCTCAACTTCACCCACACCTTTTCTTGCGAGTGCATGAGTTTTCCAAGAACGCCCCGGGTGGCTGCTACAGAGCTTCGGTCATAGGGGTGGAGAGCCTGAGATTCCAATCCACATTGTCCACCCACTCGGCAAAGCCAGCCGAACACACGGTGGTCAGCGTAACTCTGAGTCACCTAATCAGTGAACTAATTAGCATAAGGACAGGGTTGGGCATTAGACTGTGCCCAGGGCGTTAATGGGGTCACCCCGAAGGAATCACATTTGGAAGACCTAGACCCACAGTCTGAGACCCAGCTAGGGGCCTCCCATGTTGCTCTTTTTGCTCCTTTGCTTCCATCTGCCCTGGGCTTGAGGCCATCAGAGAGGTCCACACAAATAGCTCAGACTGGCCAGTGCATTCCTCCATCCCACCAACAGCTCGAAGCCTGCGGCTGTCTCAGCCCTTCTCTGCCCTCCTTCCAGGCAGCAAGTCCTCAGGACAGCAAGCCCAGAGCGGAAAATCAGAGGGACGGGCACGTGGACTTACGTTTCCTTTAAAATAAGAAAAAAAGGATTTCAAAATGTCGGGGAAAAAAGGAAACGCAAAGTAAAACTAAAACAAAGGGATGTTGAGGACAGCAGTGGCCACACGTTATCCCTGGGCCACAGACTTCACCCCGTGTCACCTACAAAACACACCGCACTTTCTGTTTCACTAATTTAATAAATTCTTATCCGTCTGCGTAATAAAACACAGAAGTACGTTGCAGGGCTGGCATTGACCTGCAGGACTTTCTGAATCCCAGAAACATGGAACGGAATCCATTTCTCAGTCAGGAGGCTTTTCTCCTTTGCTGCTTTAAAATAACCCAGTGGATGGCCCTGAATTTTAAGAAATTGAGCTATGCACATACTTTCCCAGCAGGAGACAAAGAGCAGCCCCACGGAGGAGGGCAAGGTGGGCCTGTGGGCTTTATCCTCTAGTAGTGTGTGGTCACTTCCAAAACGGTTCTCAGCTGGGACCCATTGTCCTGACCCGCCCCACAGAGGAAAATCGCTCTTCGTACCCATCTCGGTCGGTGTTGGGGCAGGATGCACAAGCCCTCTCCAGATGCCACTTACAGGCAGTCAATCCTCATTCAACAGGAAAAAAAAAAAACAAAAAATAAAAACAGAAAGTAGGCGGGCACAAGGGAAGAATACATTGCTCTTCAACTCTACCAGACCATCCCCATCTCCGAGATCTTGTCTCAGCTGCCCCCTCTTGCTGGAACACGCTCAACCCTGAAGGCCTTCTGGCTCACTCCCTCACCTCCTCTAAGCTTTCTTTCCATCTTACTTTCTCACTGAGGTCTACGCTGCCCTAGCCTGGACTGGGTCTATAATAGCGCCCCCCAAAATTCATGCCCATGTGCAACCTGCACGCAAATAAATTTCCTTATTTGGAAATAGGGTCTTTGCAAAGGTGATTAGCTAAGAATCTTGAGATGACATCATCCTAGATTTCGGGTGGGCCCCGAATCCAATGACTGGTGTCCGTATAAGAAGAGGAGAGGGAAATTTGAAGCACACAGAGACAGGGAGTGGAAGAAAGCCACTAAAGACAAAGGCCAAGGTGGAGTGATGCAGCCACAAGCCGAGGAACTCCTAGAACCACCAGAAGCTGGAAAAGGCTGGAAAGATCCTCCCCTAGAGCCTCCAGAGGGAGCATGGGCCTGTCGACACCTTGATTTTGGACTTCTGCCCACCAGGGCCCTTTACACCTCAATACCACAGCAGTAATCTCCTGGGCACCTAGACGCTCCCTTACAGAGCTGCAGGAAAGCTATCAAATCCAGAAAATTTAGCTCTGATACAGTACTTTTCTTTAACCTATAGTCCGTATTCCATTCCCCTCAATTACTCCAACACGGCTCCTTGTGGCATTCCCCCCCTTTCATACGGGATCCGGTCCAGAATCGTGGATTGCACTTCATTATCATGTCTCTTTAGGCTCCTTTAATTTCCCTTAATAGCTCTCGACCTTGCTTGTCTTTCATAACATTTGTAGAGCGCAGTCCAAGTAATTGTATAGCATGTCCCTCTACTTGGGTTTGTTTGATGTTTCCTCTTGGTTAGTGTCAGGCTCTGCACCCCAGCTAGATGCGTCATAAGGAATATTTTGTCCTTCACGGGGTGTCCCACCTGGAGCACCAAGTGTCACCTGCTCCTCAGTTGTGATGCTGATTCTAGCGGTCCAGTAAAAGTGTGGTCTGGTGTCTGCACAGTGCTGTGTCTATTTCCTCCCTTGCAAATAACGAGTTATCTATGCAACGTGCAAGGATATGCTTTATGAAAATATGTAAATATCTTGCTCCTCAGCAAACTCTCTCTCTCTCTCTCTCTCTCTCTCTCTCACACACACACACATACACACTCACTCACGCTCACACATGCACAATGATATTCTGTCATGAAGCAATATTTACTGCAATGATTGCAATATGTTGATTTTTGCAACCACAACACTTGAGCTGCATTTATCAGTCAGTCAGCACCCTCCTGTAAGAAAGAGTCTCCCTTTCCCTCACTTATTTATCAATTTATTGTCAGCACAGAGAAAGCCTAGCTTTCGAGATTATTGTTTCCACTGTGCACTTAAAAACAGTTCAATATTTACTACAGAAACTGAGCAGTAACTTCTTTGTTCTCAATTCTACCTGCGTTTTGATGGAAGAAATAGATACTTTTGCAACCACAAAAATTACTGGGAATAAAATATATACCAGGCAACCTTTTAAAAATATTATTCCATGGTGGTTATATTCCAACCCAGAGAACATAAGTTTGTAAGCAACGTAATGCTAACGTTTTAACAGAAGTAACTAAATATTACACGGTCCTGAAACTGGATGGAAGCCATTGATGATCAGCGTAGCAATGAAAGAGTATGGTCTGTGTTTAAAGAGGCTAACGGGAGGAGAAGACATGAACACCACATGGCCCAGAGCGTGAACAGAGATGTACAGGGTCTTTAGAGTATTTAGCCAAGCATAACATCAAAGGTCACTGGAATAGGAGGTTGTTTTCAGAATATACGACAAGACACTCAGGCAGGTAGAAGATGGGCAATGTCAAATACAGATCCAAAATCGGGCTGGAAGGCCAAGTCCCATAGTGATGGTGGCTGTCGATAAACCAGACATTGGCAGGAGACCTGATACTAATTCAAGTAAAGCATCTAATTCCTGGCATGCCTCCTTAGAAATTTCATCTCTTACAACTTTGCCTGGCCCCAATCACTAGGCGGCCCTAACAGTCACATGGGGAGCCTTTAAGCTGAGAGATTCGAATTAATACAGTGACCTAGGGTGTGACCCTGACCATGACCTCGCATGACCCACAGGGATGGGGTGGGGGGAGCAAAGGGTCTACTTGGGGTCTGTGTAATCACCTCTACCTCTTCCCGATGCTTAGACCAGCATATCCCACAGGCACTAAGTTCACTTTTAACTTAGGTTCCTAACACACAGCATGGTTCACATGCAATCCGGGAACCACGTTTTAAAACAAACTTATTCTCTTTCATAAAGCCATAGTTGTAAATAAATATATATACCCAAGTGAGTTGAAAACCTGTGTCCACACACAAACCTGCGCACAGATGTCTAGCGGCTTTCTTCACAATTATCAAAACTTGGAAGCAACCCAGGTGTCCTTCAACAGGTGAATGGATAAATTCACTCTGGCACCGGCATACAATGGAATGTTATTCAGCAATTTAAAAGCAAGGAACTGGGGCGCCTGGGTGTCTCAGTCGTTAAGCGTCTGCCTTCGGCTCAGGTCACGATCCCAGGGTCCTGGGATTGAGCCCCGCATCGGGCTCCCCGCTCGGCAGGAAGCCTGCTTCTCCCTCTCCCACTCGCCCTGCTTGTGTTCCTTCTCTCGCTGTGTCTCTGTCAAATAAATAAATAAAATCTTTAAAAAATCAAAAATAAAAGCACGGAACTATCGAGCCACAAGAAGACATGGAAGAACCTTCAATGCGTGCCACTAAGGGGAAGGAGAGAATCTGAGAAGTTTTCACACTCTGTGATTCCACCTCTCTGACATTCTAGAGAAGACAAAACTATAGAGATAGTAAAAAAGACCAGTGGTTGCCAAGGCTTTTTGGGGGGTGGGGGCTGCAGAGTCAGAGCACAGAGGACTTGTAGACAGTGAAACTATTCTGCATGATACCGTCGTGACGATACATGTCATTACACGTGTGTCAAAACATAGAAGGCACGACATGAAAAGTGAACCCTAATGCAAACAAGGGACTTTAGTGAATGATAACGATCAGTATTGGTCCATCCTTTGCAGCAAATGTGCCACACTAATTCAAGCTGTGCATAACGGGGACACTGCGGGGAGGGCGACTCTCTGTACTTTCCACTCCATTTTTCCATAGCACTAAAACTCCTAGAAAGAAAATGGTATAATATGCATAAAATCCACTCTCAATTATACAGGCTTCATACGGTATTGTTGTACATGTTAACATGAATAGGCCAAAGACGTCAATACCACCTACTGGACTCGGATCCCACAATAGACATGACTGTACGTTGAAAATGAATACTTTGAAAATTGAGACAGAAGTGGCCCAGCTGTGATTTCTGGCACAGATGAAAGGTTATTAATCTCCAAACATGCACAGATAGGTCAAAGGAAAATAGTAGAGTGTTTTTAAAAGATAAATTTTAAAAGAAAAAATTCAATTGGATGTTTCAGCCTTTCTTAAATGACTGAGTGAAAACCAAACCCTCTGCCCACTTGTCCCCGACCCGTCCTGATGAAGTACAAAGTCTAAAACACAGGAATGCTCCCCTAGGCCATGACCTATGTTCCTTTGGTCTATTCCTGCTGACGTACAAGAGCTTTTTTTTTTTTTTTTAATACAGCCTCAGTAATACAGCCTCTCAGTAAACCGAGAGATAATCCTTCAGCAGAACACAGCATCCTGTTTCAGAACTACATATAACTTTCAGACAAAAGAGTCCACGTTTGCCGAATATGCTCTTTGATATTAATACTCTTCACACCTTCCAAGAAAAACAAAAAGATATTTTTCCCCCGGTAGCTCTAGAGATCACACTAAAGGTTCTACTTCAATACAAACCTAAACACACATCCACCCATGGTGACTAAAGCTGTTTAAACACTCGATGTATACAATAAAATAATTCGCCTGTACCAAGTTTCATTTGCCTTAGGTGGGGGTTCTGTTTCTCTGGCTTCTCAGGCCCTCCCCCTGCCAAGAAACATCTAATTCCAGGAAAGATTATGAGCCAATTATCAGGGGTTAAAGAACCACTCCTAAGTAGACAGATTGCCTTTGTAAGAAAACCAATCTGTAGAGCACTTTTAAAATGAAATAAAATTCAAGAGCAGACTTCGGGTTTAAAGTTCAACCTGATAAGTTTAGTTAATAAAAATAAATAAATAAATAAAGACGCTATCATGGAATTCTGGCTCCAGGTGACCATAAGCTAAGTGCAGGACGGCTGTATGATGTGGGCCCCCACAGCAAAATGAAAATATGGGTCCCCTTGCTCAAACATTAAGAAATTCGCCATGGCAGGAGGATTGAGCCAAGCATGGAGGCCTTCCAGGTGGGACACCGGCGGGGCACGGGAAGCCGGCGCAGGCTGGGTTGCCTTGGACTTACCCTAATGTCTTAGTTTGCCTTTTGTAGACACTGGACAGCCCCCCATGCACAGCTGGGATATTTGAGCAAAGGGAAGTGCACAAGGCAATGTTTTACTCCTTTGTCTCCTCATTCATTTAAAACAAAAACTTTGACTTGCATTCACTACGCAAGAGTATGAGAGGTGTGTGCTTTTTAAAACATTTTGAAAATAATAGTTCTTGTCAGGACTAGGCCCTTTTCTCTCCTGCTTCACATGAGTCTCCAGAACCCATACCCAGCCCAACCTGCGCTGAAAAACGCCACCACCACCTTCTATAGCTTTTGTGAATTGAAAGCTTCCCTTCTTCTGCCACTTGCTTCCTGCAGATGAGGGACTCAGAGAGGGGTGTCCTGGGGTCCAAGCTGACCATTTGCACATTCAGGTACCCTCTCAAGGAATGCTTGGCTGCTCCTGGCCCCTTCCAAAGAACACTGTTGTAACCCCACACTCAATCCAGCATTTCTCTACATTCCCTTTCTAAAAATCAAGCCAGTGGATCAATACAGGGTGGCTGAGGGGAGCCAGACAGTGGCGATCTGGGCCTGAGCCTTTGGGCACGCATCCCAGTTACGCATCAGTTAAGTCTGCCATCTGTTAAAACAAAAAGGTCATTCATCTCAGCCCAGGACTGCCTCAGTTTACAGGGGTCCAGTCCTTGTCTAGAAAACCAAAGGGCTTCAGTGAAAAAGACTTGGGTTGCTTTTGACCTGGGTTTTATTTTATTTATTTTTTTTATTTTTAGACTTAGTTAATGTTTGAAGAGGTAACACCCATGCAGGGTATCAGAGGGTATAAGAAGGCATACATAGGAGAAGTTCCCCACCCCACCCCACCCCCTGCCCAGAGGTCCCCACTCGCAGTAGATGGTTTTATATATTCTTCACAAGCTATTATGCACATACAAGCAAAAATATATTCCCCCCTTCACACAAAGGGTAGCCTGCTGTATTCTGCACTTTCCTTTTTAAGTGAACACTCAGAGCAGTCCCCTTCAGTACTGAGAAAGCACACCCCTTGTTGCATCCTATTATACGGATGTGCCCTGATGTACAACCCGTCTTCCCTTAGGGGACATTTATGTTGTTGCCAACATTAGGCGATTACAAAATTACATCTCTTCTTCAGATGTGACCTGTTGACTGACAGGTGACACAGTGCCTGAGTCCATCACCAGATGTCCCACGGGGCGCTCAGGGCGCAGTGTCGCCGTCCTAAAAAGTAGATTTCCAACAGGTAGCGTTCAGTTTCACCCACCAGAAATTTGGAGCGGAAGATTTTTCCCGCTCCACCTAGGTTCTTCCAGAAAATTTTCTGAGAATTTGCCTTCAGTCTAAGGATATGTGACCCCCTTGTTCCCAATATACTAAAGAGTCTAGGGGTACCACAGATGCAAACAGCTCAAAGCTATTAGACAATTACAGGCCCAGGAACCCCTTTAAATTTTCATTAACATTTGAATCATATGACTCAAGCCCTTTGTTATGCTAAAAGCACACAAATGATAGGCGGATTTTAACAAAAGAAAGAGCTCCGCAAAAGGACTAACCCACTAACCCGTCGGAAGTGCTCAGTAGGTAATAGTGAAAAAATCAATGAGCCACCTATATCCTACTTCTAGAGTCAAAAAAATGAGCACTGATGAAACACTCCAAAGATATAAATAAACACTGAAAAGAAAGTTTACTACCTGCAACACCTCAGTTTCCCCCCAACCCCGATTTCTAGGTCAATATGTGATGATCGCAGCCAGACTTCAACCTGGATCTCTGCGCAGCACTTAGATGCGGGGCTTCTGGAGTCAAGACGCTGCAAACTCCTTCACAAAGGCCAGTGCCCATGGTTCTCTAAGTGTGGTGAAGCTGGGGACCCCTGGGGGTCCCAGGCCCTTCAGGGACTCCATAAAGTCAAAGCCATTTTTGTAATAGCACTAAGACATTATTTGTCATTATCACTCTTGTTCTTCTGTAGCGTGGGGTTTTCTAGAAGCTTTGTAACCTGTAATATTACAGTGGGTTGAATTCAGAAGCAGATATAAGAATCCAGGGTCCTCCATTAAGCCAGCCCATAAAGGGACTTGAAAAAATGCAAAATAATGCTGCTCCCTATTAGATGATTTTGTTTGGGAAAATACAGTTTTTTAATAAGAGGATTGTATTTATGCCAACATGTAATGGGTTTGTTACTTTCTTATCAATGAATAAATAAATATTTTTGAAATTTCTCGGTTTTAGTTTTTTTTTAAGATTTTATTTATTTGGCAGAGAGAAACATAGCAAGAGAGGGAACACAAGCAGGGGGAGTGGGAGAGGGAGAAGCAGGCTTCCCGCTGAGCAGGGAGCCCCAAGCGGGGCTCGATCCCAGGACCCCAGGATCATGACCTGAGCCGAAGGCAGCCAGCCGCTCAACGACTGAGCCACCCAGGCGCCCTCAGTTTTACTTTCTAATACAATAAAAATTCTCTGTTTAGCACAGTCCACAAGAACGAAAGCTCTTTGAGGTCTTCAATAATTCAGTTCGTGCACACGAAGTTCCAGAAGGGCAGCCAGCCTGTGGACTTGGTTCCCTGTTGCCTCCCTGGCACACAGCACAGCACCCACACGCGGTGGGCGTCCCAAGTGTGGAGGAAGAAGGGAGGGAGCGAGTGAGGAAGACAGGAGGGCCTTTCCACCGAATGTTAGTAAATAACACAACGAAGTCAAATGTAGGAAAACTGTCCAACGGTAAATGGCAAGTTAGTTGGGGTGAACTGCTTACTACTGAAGAAAATGAGCAAATGGTAGAAGACAGGAGATCCGTGTTGAAAGAGAGGAAAGGAAAGACATCAGTAGAATATTCATGACCCAGGAAGGACTGTCCAGCACATCCAGGTCATCACCTCTGCTGGTGCTCCGCGAAGAATTCCCTCCACGTCACCCACCGGCTGGCCCCAGCGGCAGGCAGCCAGGTGTGTCCAGCGTCCTGGGACCACCCGCAACAGTGTAGCCTCACCCACATCCCCCTCTGGTTCTGATGAAGATGCATTTGAGATCTTTGCCCAGAAGCACTATTGCTGGGTGATCCTGTTCCCAGTTTTCATCACTGAGTGTGCCTGTGCCAACATAGATTAAGTGTACTATTTTGCTCTCCAGAGTACTGTACCTGTCTACACCTGCCAGCAAAGCCTGAGGGTTCCTCTATCCACTTACCCACTCACATTTAGCATTAGAAGCCTTCCTAATTTTCCTAATAGACTTAAAGTGATATCTTATTCTTTTGCTTTGAATTTCTCCTGTTGCTAACGGGGGTCTCCTCGTAGGCTTCAGTATGGGGTCCCCTCTCCGATAAATCACCTGCTTATGTCCTTCACCCTTTCCCTCCTCCCCAGAATTGCTTCTCTCTCTTATTGGTTTGTAGGCATTTCTAGAATATTCTCCATTGGTTTTAGTTATGGACGTATCTTTCCACAACCTTCTCTAAATCTGTCATCCTCTAACTTTGTTCATGGGGTCCTCATGGACAACAACATTTTATCCACCATTTTTGCTTATGATATGAGCTTTTACAGAAGTTTGCTCACGAATCCTTTCCCATCTCTAGGGCCAAAAATATCCTCCTACGTTTTCTTCTATTGAGTTTATGGTTTTACCTTTCACTTTCAGGGCTTTGGTCTAGTTGGAGTCAAAAGAGATAATGAAGTATTTTTATGTTGTAAAACAAACAGTAGAACAGCCACTGCATAAAGCCAGGATCTTTCTTGCAATGACCAGAGGTTGCCATCTAGAGCCTGCACCTCTGAGGACTGCTCTGTAGGTATGCCCACAGTCTAGTGGCTGAAGGCAACAGAGAGGATATTTCTAAGGGAGCTGCTCCATTCAGAGCCCCTGGGAGGAACACCTTCTCCTTCCTCACTATGACAAACCCCACTGAGCACCAGCACGTTGGACCATCTTGGTGCACAGTTTCCAAGAGAAACCAATTTGTGGTCCTAATATGGTAGGAGCAGGGATCATCAGAGGAATGCCTGAAATACGCTCGTGTCCCACTAAACCGTGTCTACTGTCTGCCAGGAACCATTATAAGCACTTTGCACACTTTATCCCAGGATCCGGTCTGTTGTGTAAGTTCTCCCCAAAGCCTCAATGGAGACACTCCAGGAAGTGTTGAGACATGGCCGGTGAGAATTCATCAGATTGGCTCTCACTGTGGAACATGGAGTGACACATTACACCCCGACAGACCAATGCTCTTAGCCAACCTTCCCACACCTGCTTCAGGAAACCACGAACAGTAAGCTGTATCTTTTGAGCCCAGCCCTCTGCTGGAGGGTAATGGTGACAGCATGACTTCTTTAGAAGCAGGGCAAAGGCACAGCCCATTCTTAAAGTTGTAACCCAATGTGGGATCTTTAAAAGAATAAAATAAAAGTCAAACTCATAGAAGCAGAAAGTAGAAAATTGTTGCCAGGCGCTGGTGGTTGGGGAGGAGGGGGAGGTCGGGAAGAGGGTACATACTTTCAGTTACAAGATAAATAAGATCTGAGGATCTCATGTATAACATGGTGACTACAGTTGATAACATTGTATTGTGCAATTGAGATTCCTAAGAGAGTAGAACTTGAGTTTGTCTTACACAGGCACAGAAAGGCAAACAGGTGAGGTGAGGGGTGGTGATGAACTCAGTGGTGGGGATCTTTCACAATGCAAATATATATCAGGTCATCACATTGTACACGTTAAACATACTACAATTTTATTTATCAAGTATACCGCAATAAAATGGAAAAAATAAATCTGTAACCCAGGTGTTAAGGGGGTTCTCCCCACGCCCCAGACCTAACTGAAGGGAGCTTGAACCCCCAACTCCATGTGGGCTACAGTGTGTGACGCCCTTCCCGTTAATTCTAAGGGTTCTTGAAGTGATGGTCTCCGTAAGCACGGGTGGTCCACTTGGGTTGTCTCTGTATTGCACGGTGATAACCAGATGGAAAAGGAGCTTCTGTCTTACACAGAAACATGTGAGTGTGCATGAACACACGGGCACACCTGGACACATGCATGCATGTGAACACAAACACACACACAAAGAGCTCAGCACAGTGAACACTGCACATATAAACACAAGCACACATGAGTATTTGTGTATGTGGGAATGTGTGTGCGTGCATGCACACGTGTGAATGGGTATACACAGGTGAAGACATACATACACATGAATAGGTGTGCACACGCCCTCACAAAACTAACTTACACAGAACATCTGTTAGTGTGACTGGCTTTACTGAAGATCAGGGTCAAAGAAATATGGAGGAGGGTTCACACTGAAGGCTTGAAAACAATCCCAATTGCAGATGAGGCTCTTTGATTAACAGTGCTCTCAGTTCCTGTCCGGCCCTCCCCAACCCAAACACCACCATCAGTAGCATTTCCTGACATCTGCGTTCTCCTCCCTCTTTCCACTTCTGCCTCTTCTTGTCTCTGACAAAGCCGTTTGCATGCTGGGTTTCACGAGCCCCCATAATGCACTGCTTCTTGAGGGTTTTTTTTCCCTACCCCAAGCCTTCAAGGTGTTTCCACAAGCATCATGATGATTTCCTCCTCGAGAAGAATCTGCTGCCAGTGGTTTACACAATTAATTTTTAAAATCTTTGTATAATTAGAAGAAATCTACAATTTCAAGAAATTCCTCTCCTGGGTTAACCTTCCAACATGGACTCTTGAATGAGGCTCTCTGTCACCCGCCACAGAAAGGTGGATAGGCTAGAGGGTACTGAGGTGTCTCACTGGATCAGAACCAATGCCACAGGGGCACGTGGGGGGCTCAGTCTCTTAAGCATCTGACTCTTGACTTCAGTCCAGGTCTTGATCTCAAGAGTCGTGAGTTCAAACCCCACGTTGGGCTCCATGCTGGGTGTGGAGGCTACTTTAAAAAAAAGAAAAAAAGAACAAATACCAGAATTCCAGAACAACGCACTGAGGCATTCTCAATGAACAGGCAAGCAATGCACACCAGTGGCTGATAAACATTTTTAATCCCTTGGGACATTTCCTACGGACCACCTTCTCCACACCCAGTTCCATTGTTCACGAAGTTCATCAGCTTGGAACAGGGAGTGGAAAAGCCCGCAGAGACAACACAGTAAATTTGGAACCCTCAAAGGCAAGTGGTTCAAGACACTTACACTTAATGTGGCCTTTCAGAAAAGTGGGTGAGGTAAGCCCTGAAAAGAAGACTCCATGATGGATGAGGAGGGACCAAATCAAGGACATACAGTCTCCTTCCTCAGGAAGGAAAGGAGGGAAGCTTATCTTTAATTTTAAAGTAGGTTCATCATGGGCTGTCCAAACTTTTTGGTGGATCAAATGTCAGTATTATTTATTCTGAAATAATGGATTAAAAGGGTAACATAAATTTTCCAATCTCACATTTTGTCCCCTTGGGAACTCAAACTATCAAATGACAAAGGAAATTCAGGATTCTTTCCACATTTTCATCCTCTGTTAAGTTGATGAGTCAGAGATCAGAATATGGTACCATGCTTAGAGTCCTAAAAAACGGTGACACTACCTCACATACAAAAATTCAGGCTCAACAGAAATTCCAAATCCAAGGATTTGTGGGATGTTGAGTGACAGTTGTTCAGACATTTGCAGAAGCAACTTAGAGACTTGTTCAACTTTGGCAAAGACGTCTCCATACACCCCCTCTCCCGATCCACACAAAAATTGCAGCAACTGAATACTGGTGCAGTGTGAGTGTCTAATTCTCAGTGTTCTTGATGCCTCCATAAAGATTCACCTTAGAACTAATATTTGGTGTCTAGTTAAGTATTGGTTGTGTGTGGCTGGAACGAAGGTTCTCACCACACTTAAGTAAACACTTGGGCTCTTTTATAGGCATTTTTCCCTTGGAGCAAAGATGAATCTCTCTTGGCTGAGTCCAAGTGAAGGCATTGGATTCTATTGGTAAGCTTCCAGCTCCTCAGAGCCTCGCTGGGGAGTTTAGACCAAGTCATGACCACTTGCATACCTCCATTAATAGTGGTGTGAACTGGTTTCTTCCCAAGAGGATTCTGTGCCAATACCTTACAATGAAAGGAATCAATCTAGAAACACAGACTGAATTTGGAAAAGGGTCCCCTTTGCCCTGCCAATTCCAATGGCATAGATCCTCCAAGTGAGCAAGGATTCATTGCTTCACAAAAATTCAAGAGCTGGACAAGGCCGGCTTTTAGGAAAGAAACCCACCATAGAGCATCCTCCACAACTGAATGAGACCCTACTGAGCACTTGGTCAGTGCCAAATGCTATCCTTCACCCTAATGACAAAACTACCAGTAAGGCGTATTAATCCTTTGTTACTTATCAAGCTCAGAACGATTAAATAACTTGTCTGAGTTATTCAATCAGCAAGTGGAAGACCCAGAATTCAACCAAACTTTATCTGATCCAAAACTGTTCGTCTGTTCCAGTCTGTTCAGGCTGCTAAAACAAAGTACCACAGGCTAAGTGGCATAAACCACAGAAGCTTATTTCCTCACAGTTCTGGAGGCTGGGGAGAAGTCTATGATCAAGGTCCCAGGATGGCCAGTTTCTACGAGAGTTCGCATACGCGCTGGCAGGCACCAGGCTCCTTGTGGCTCTTCTTGTAAGGACTCTAACCCTATCAGAGCAGGACCCCACACTTATGACCTTGTTTAGCCTCAATTACTTCCTTGGAGGCCCCATCTCAGTATAGCTACACTGGGGTCAGGGCTTCAACAAGTAAATGTGGGGGGACACAAACATTCAGCACATAACATCTTGTCTTGCTGTCTTTCCACATCAGTAGATCTACTAGCGAAAATAACATTAAAATGTGATATTTTCAGTCATGACATTATAAACACAGCCTGAAGTCTTCCCTGGCCTAATATTTTAGACTGTTAAATTTTTTTCTTCTTTTTTATAAAGGACACATACTAAAAAACAATCAAGAAGTGGGGCGCCTGGGTGGCTTAGTTGTTAAGCGTCTGTCTGCCTTCGGCTCAGGCCATGATCCCAGAGTCCTGGGATCGAGCCCTGCATCCGGCTCCCAGCTCCACAGGGAGCCTGCTTCTCCCTCCCCCACTCCCCCTGCTTGTGTTCCCTCTCTCGCTGTGTCTCTCTCTGTCAAATAAATAAAATCTTAAAAAAAAAATAATCAAGAAGCAAGAATACAAATTGGCAAGAGAGCCGATCTTTTTCTTGATGATGTCCAAGAATTTTGTCTGTGTCACTGGACCTCCACTTCAATCTTCTATCAGTTTGAGACAACCCAGCTGTTTTCTCTGGTGTGACACCTGCCTGTCCGCTTTACCTGAGGTCTCTTTCGTTGAGTGGAAAGTCTTCGTTTGAATGTGATCAATAGAATAGTATCTGCACGGGCACATCTGGAAGGACAAAGGACAACTTGGAATTTTGCTTTGCGGGGCGCAGAGGCACGTTTCCTTGGTGCAGTGATCAACGGGGGCTCATCTGACCCCTCCCTCCATGCCAGCCAGGCCAAATAAATCTGTTCTCGCTCAGAACACCGTAGAATTAAGATATTCCCCCAAAGATTATTGAGCCATAAATCAATGAAAGACAGGAGCCAGAGAAAGATAAGACTTGTTCCCAGCTGTGAAAGACATAATCTTCCTTTAATATTTTGATCCCCTGACAGAACAGAAGTCATTTTTCTCAAAGCATCACACTCAGAGGAGGTCCTCACCGCAGGAGGGATTTTGAAATGTATGCAACGTTGTGCTTTCATGTCTGAGGCTCCAGGGATTCTCAGAGAGGAGGGCCTGGTGGCCTGGGAGGGTGCAGATGAGCCAGGAGGGAGCTCAGGGGCTCGCCCTGCTCCAGGCTCTGACTTACACACAAAGATGGCTGCCTTGGAGGGCCGCTTGGTCTAATGGTCTAATGGGGGGCAAACAAGAACATGAAGTACAACAGACTTGGTCTTTTGAGAGCACAAGGGGCCACGAAGACACCCAAAAAGAAACAACTCCCAACTCGGCAAGTGAGAGATGCTATCAGGCAAAGGGGAACCTGAGCTGGGTTTTGAAAAATGAATAGTAATAAAGAAGAGCAGTTAAGACCATGGGCCTTAGGAGAGATGGACAAGGGTCTGGTTTCCGTTTCCAGCCCGTTCTGGCTGCATGACTTAGGAACCATGCAGCTGACGCAGGCCTGGCGTCCCACTTGGAAGAGGAGGCCGTGTGGAACCAGCTTGTGTCAGCGTCAGCGCCTGGCTCCCACCCCGAGCAGGTGTCTGTGGGGGCTAGGAGGGAATTCACTCCTGAGAGCAGCATTCCGCTGAAGATGAAGCGTCTTGACCTTGGGACAGAGGAATTGGCGCTTGCTCAGCGGGGAGGGCCGACTGCCCAGGCTGAGAAGCCTGAATCAGGGTGCCTAGCGCTCTGGAAGGATGATCTCAAGTCCCTCCCAGGGGCGGTGGGGAGCTTGTCCTTCACACTGGCTTTCTGTTTTTCACCTTTTTTTTTTTAATTGTGGCAAAATATTCATAACACAAAATTTATCACATTAACCATTTTTAAGTGGACAGTTCAGTGGCATTAAGCACATTCACGCTGTTGTGCAACCATCACCACCGTCTGTCTCCAGAAACTTTTCATCCTCCCAAATAGAAACGTTGTTCCCATGAAAACACTAACTCCCCACCCTCCCCTCTGCAGCCCCTGGCAGCCACCGTTCTGCCCTTCGCCTCTCTGAATTTGACTCCTTTAGGGACCTCACGTAAGTGAAATCATACTGAATCTGCTTTGTTGCGACTGGCTCATTTCACTGAGCATGTCCTCGAGGCTCATCCCTTATGGAGCAGGTGTTGGAACGTCCCCTCTTTTGAAGACTGAATATATTCTGTTGAATGGATTGACCACATTTTGCTTATCCTTTCATCCGTTGAGGGATGTTTGGTTGCTTCCACCTCTTGAAGACCATGGATGATGCTGCCATGGACAAAGGTGGACAAGAACCCGTCCACATCCCTGCCACTCCTCAGTTCCTTCCCTCTACCCCAGCCCCAGAGACCTGCCTCGTATTCGTGTGCGCTTCTCTGATGTTGCTGATTCCTGGGCATGTTGCCCTCAGGTCTCATAGTAGCAATGTTGACTTCATGCCTTTTCTCCAGCCCTCTGCATTCATCTGCGCAGCTGACTCTTCCAGAAAAATTTCCAGAACAACTGTCTGGTGAATGACATGGGGCCCTGGCAGCTGGGAAAGGGATCTACGTCCCCTCTTTCTGAGCAAGTGCAGATGACACACTATCGACACACCATCTGAATGTCTCAGGAAAGCCAGTGCTTGTCTTTTTTGTCAGACAATATTTTGAGGACCTGCCTTAGTCCCAAGTAGAGAGAATGATCTAGAGTTTCCTGGACACAAAGTCAGGTGATCTCCAAGCAGGGAGCCTCCATGCAAGCCTGTTTCACCAGGACACAAGGACAACCCTCAAGAGACTGTGGGTCCCAAGCTGGATCCTGAGGCTCCTCTACCTGGGCGACGCACCCCCAGCCCTGCGTGCGATGAGGACGGCTGTGCGTGTGTTCCTGGAGGACGGATTTCCCCTGAAGATCTGAGGGCAAGAGAGGAGCTGTGTTGCAATGACGTGGTTGGAACTGGAGGGTGTTATGCTCAGTGAAATAAGTCAGTCAGAGAAAGACATGTATCCTATGACCTCACTGATATGAGGAATTCTTAATCTCAGGAAACAAACTGAGGGTTGCTGGAGTGGTGGGGGGTGGGAGGGAGGGGGTGGTTGGGTGATAGACATTGGGGAGGGTATGTGCTACGGTGAGCGCTGTGAATTGTGCAAGACTGTTGAGTCACAGATCTGTACTTCTGAAACAAATAATGCAACATATGTTAAGAAAAAAGAAAAAGAAGAAGATAGCAGGAGGGGAAGAATGAAGGGGAGTAAGTCGGAGGGGGAGACGAACCATGAGAGACCATGGACTCTGAGAAACAAACTGAGGGTTCTAGAGGGGAGGGGGGTGGGGGGATGGGTTAGCCTGGTGATGGGTATTAAAGAGGGCACGTTCTGCGTGGAGCACTGGGTGTTATGCACAAACAATGAATCATGGAACACTACATCACAAACTAACGATGTAAGGTATGGTGATGAACATAACAACAAAAAAATTTAAAAAAAAAAAGAGTAGAGCTGTGGAGGAAGGGACCAAAAGGTCATGTTCAATTGGTGATCGATAAACACAGTAAAGAAGAAAGCAGACTGCTATATTGTGAGGTAGAATCCAAACTTTTTCATGAATGTGTGCAGAATATGAGAAAGGGTCTGTGTAAACACCCCCTGAGCCCAGCTCCATATCGGCACCAGAGCAGTAAGTCTGTTCTGTTCCTTATTTCTTCCCTCGCCCCAGGCTCTGCCCCCCCCACCCCACCCCCGAGAGGTCGGACCCACGGTGGGGGAGGGGTTAGGAGGAAGATGTGGAGTAAAGACAGAAGCAGCTCCCTTCCCCAGTCCTCCTTTCCCAAGGCTGGGGACCCGGACCACAGCGGGGGGCGCTGAGCACCCGGGCTAGACGTGCCATGGCTGAGCTGAGACTCAGGGGAGGTCGGTGCCCAGACAATGTCGGATGGTGTGAAAGCACCCAGGAGAGCCAGGGGGACTGCCCTGATTTCAAACAAGGTTGTGGGAAAGAAGGGCTTGTACCGCAGGGCGGTATGCGGACAGGAGTCAGGTTGTTTCCCACATAAGCCGTGTGTCTTGCTCCTTCACGTCAGCAGCTCCGAGAGCGTCCAGGAAAACCCTCCCTGGCTGGCAGGACAGATGACGGGTTGTTTGGGGGTAACTAGGGAAAGCTCCAGAGGTGGGGCACACAGAAAACAGAAGCCACCTCTGCGCCAAGGGATCAGGGGCCTCTGGGCTGACTGGTGTCTGAATCAGGTAGCCAAGGGGGATTAAACACCAGCAGACACCGGCTTCAGTGATTCGCAAAGTTATTCTCACACAAGTGGAGTGCACTCCATGATGGGGCACAGGGCACCCAGCTAAGTTTGAATTTCAGATAAACAATGACTGATTTTTTAGTATGTCCCAGCTGTTGCAACAGACACGCTTCTCCTAAAAAATGAGCCATTATTTATCTGAAATTCAAATTTAACTTGGCTTTATGTAGTTTTTAACACCTTCATTGATACATGATTTATGTGCCATATAATTCCATATAATTCCCCCATTTCATGTGTATAATTCAACAGCTTTTAGTATATTCACGGAGTTGTGCAACCGGCACCACAGTCCATTTTAGAATGTTTTCATCACCCCAAAAAAGAACCCCAGTCAGAGTTTAGCAACCGGAACGAAGTGTGGGTTCCTCTAATCCTTGATGGCTTACGGCTGATCTTTCCTAGGAAGGTGCCCAACCCCTTCTTTGCTCTCAGCAGGAATTCACATCTGCCTTCAAACTTTGACCTGAAGCAGGAGGCAGGGGCTGCTGAGGTGAAACCACCGAGCCCAGCCTCTGGCAGCCCATCCTAACTTCCCAAAGTTGGCATGGCCCTCGCTGGATCCATCTTCCTGGCTAGGGTTCAATGATCCGATCTAGCCTCCCCTTCTGCGGCAAATTTGAAGCTCTAAATCTTGAAACAGCCACTGAAACTCATGAATGTTGCTTCTTCTGGAAAGCAAGCCCCCAACCCTGAGTCTCTAATGTTTTCTCCATTTTAACACGTGTACTTTTCCAAGATGGCAGGCACCAGAAGGCCCGTGGTGCCCTTTGGACTCTCTGGCTCCTGCAGTTAGTCATTCTCCCTGCCTGCTGCCACCCGGGTTCCCAGAAAGCCCCTTCTGGTTTGCAGGCCACCGGCCAAACCACACGAGAGCCCTGCCCGTGAGCTGTGAGCACAGAGGGACGCTTGTTGGACTGTCTCTGCGAGGGGTACAGAGGCTGCCCGGCACAGCCACTCTCTGAGAGAAGACCCAGCGGCCTGTGCCCTCCTCCTGCCTGGCACTTAGCCTGAAAGCCAACCTGCTAACTTACTTTAAGGGTCAGACTCAACATGGCTCATAACTTTCTTCTGAGTCCCTGAAGTCAGTTCCCCAGGCTGGCTCTGCCGTCTACACAGATGACTTGCTCATTAGCAAGGGTGAATAATGCCTAAATGCACTGTGAATTTTCCCCACAAAGCTCTGCTGGGGTATGCATGACCGGAGTGAACTCCCCTGAGAGGCTGGAATTAGACAAGCACCTACAATGCCCTCAAGTGTCTTGAATCATACCTGGGAGTCATGACCGAACATCTCCTCCATGGGCCCGTCTAGACAAACTGGGGTGGGGGTGGGGGGCAGGGAGCCATCAACCCACTTCCAAGGGGTTTGAGTTAACAGAAGATTCGTTGTCTCTTGATTACCCCCAGGAGGAAGGCAGAAAAACCAAAAATGTGTCCACCTTCTCCACTCAAGACGGATTATTTTTTTCTACCTTCACAAGGGAAAACATACCATTAAACTCACCTTATTAATAAAATGTGTCATCACAGTGAGACCTCCGTTTTGCCCTCACCAAATGCATCAGTGAGGGCCCTAGCAGAAAACAGAACCGGTAGTGTGTGTGTGTGTGTGTGTGTGTGTGTGTGTGTGTGTGTGTGTGTGTGTGTCTGTGTGTGGAGAGAGACAGAGAGACAGAGAGAGGGAGAGACAGAGATTGGTGGATATCCGGGAATTGGCCTGTGTCAGTGTGTGTTCTGGCTGGACAACTCTGAAGTCTGTAGGGCAGGCTGGCAACTTCAGTCTACAGGTGAAATTTCTTCTTACTTTAGAAAGCCTCCGTCCAATATGCTCCTACGGCCTTGTAACTGATTGGAGAGGCCAGGGCAGATTATGGAGGATAATCTCCTTTACTGAAAGTCAGCTGTTCAGTCAACATCACATCTTCAAAGTACCTCCACAGCCACACGTAGATTAGTGTTTAATTAAATAACTGTGCGCAAGAGCCAGGCTAGGCTGACACATAAAAATGATCACCGAACCATAAAATGCCTTTCCGTCTTTGGGTGAGGTAACTGGCACTGCTACCTTCCAGGTGAATAATCTGCAACACACACACACACACACACACACACACACACACACACAGCATAAGGAATCTGCCAGCCGACCCAAGGTCACGCAGACATAAGTGGCTGAACTTGGGGGCCCTCAGGAATTGTGAGCCCAGCATGAAACCTACAGAGGACTCAGATCTCATCCAAGGGTCCTCAGGCCAAGGCCATGCCTCAGTAGTCCCCATGCGATGGGGAATATCCCACCGACTGCGATGCCCCTTCTCACCATCCTCCGAGTTCTGATCACATCTGCCACCCAGTTAAAACTCCTCAGTGCTCGGCAGCACTCCAATTCCTTTGCATGAGGCAGGAGACCAATCATGGCTTGCTCCTGGCCTGCCTTTCTAGCTTTTTCTGCCGCCAAATTTGGCCCCTTGATTTAGGTGGTTACACACCAGAGTGCATGGGGGACCCACACATTCCAGCTCCGCCAAGTCACAGTGCCTTAGCACCTGCCATTGGTTTTCCCTGAATCCCAATCTGGCTTGACATCCTGAAGCTCCTACTTTCTCCTCAAAATCCATCTTAAGTACCACTACACCTGAGAAGCTCCTGGACCCCGTCCTCCCTCCAGATCTTTTCACCCAACGGCAGCCCCCGTTCGGGGTGGATTAGGTAGGTGCCCCTCCTCCGTGGCTTACTAGCACTTTCTGTGTCCCTCTATCCTGTTCTGCTCCAAGTGTGAGGTAATGATGCTTTCACAGTCAATAAGCTGGGATATTGAGAAACGGATTCGTGCCCTGTCTTTCAGGTTTTTTGAGGAGAGAAATGGGCAAACTGCAGCCAACTGGGCAAATCTGGTTGACTACCTGTCTATGCAAATAAAGTTTTATTGGAACACCACGGTGCCCATTCATGTAAGTATTGTCCATAATGGCTCTCATACTGTAATGGCAGAGTTGAGTAATTGTCCAGATGACGAGCAAACCTTAAAATACCTACTATTTGGCCCTTACAGGAAAAGTGTGTTGACTGCTGCTATAGACTCATCAGCAAGAAGGCACTTTTCCTCCTGCCCTCCCAGCTCTAGAAACACAGACATGCTCTTCAGCCCCAGAACTCCTTGAGTCTAGGGGGTCAAAAATAACTGTGGGTTTTCAAGGACTGCCGGGGAAGACCTCTGCAACCCTGGCCTTTGTTGGGACGAGGTTGCCCAAGAAGGAGAAATGCTTCATGGGGAAGACCCTGGAGGTGGAGTGTCAGATTGGGGACCATTCCCAAAGTTTCTTAAAGTCTATGCAAATATGGCTTCAGTGTTGGCTCAGTCCTTATTGACTTGTTGCCCTCAATAAAATTCCAGGGGAAAGACTCCACAGAATTAGAGGATCTCTCTCAAGGACTTTGAGATTCCCAGAAATTTGATGCATAAACCAGAACATGGGACTATTTTATGAAGCTTGAGGTTCTGGAAACAGGACATCAGGTATTCACTCCTCCAGAAAGAGATCAGAAAGGGACAAATTTCTTCTTCCCCTCCCATCTTCAGATACCCAAGTCTGTGGAGTGGGGGTCCCAGGCCCTGAAATTGACTGTGTCTTTGTAGCCAGAGGCTTCAAGAGATTGGCCAAAAATCCAGAGACAGTAGCCAGGATCCAAACAAGGAGCCATTCTGATGCCATTTCCCCCACTGAAAGGTGTTCTGCTTCCCAGATTCCCAAATAACTTTAGTAACCTCAAGTCAGAACAAGAGCGCCAGGGCAAAGTTTCCTTTGGATGCCACACCAATACAGTTGCCAGTTTTCTGAAGTCCTTTCTGTGGGACAGAACCACATTCGTGGCAGGCAGGTCTTGGAAAGATCAGCTACCCCACAGGCTTTGAGACTGGTCAATCAATATTTCCATTAAGAGATAGTCAATGTCCTTATTGGTCTGACCTTTTGGCAACTGCCTTGAAATATCTGTGGACTATGGTAAAGATCTCACCTGTCTCCCGTACCCCCTACCCCCTTCTTCCAGCCAACCCTGGAGAATTGCGCCAGGATTTCAAATTATTTGCAGAGCCACGTGGCCAGGTATCACACAGCTGCCATCCCCTCTTAAGCTTCACCTGGCAAAATCACGTGCTGTTCAAGAAAAGGAAAAAATCGTCCACCTTCCCCCCTGAAAGGAAACCAGAAACTACACTTGTTTTTCCAAGACTCCCGTACGGGAAGCTTACAAGGGACCTGGACAGATTTCTCATCAAAGGATTCAAGACGATGACAATTTCCAACATGATCAGAATTGCAACAGCAGAAATGGTTGCTCTGTTATTCAGAAACTTTCTCATTGCCTTGGCTGGTCTCTACCCTTCCTTCTAGTATTATTATTACTATTATTATTATTATTAGGGTTTTTTTCTTTTTTCTTTTTTTTTTTTTTAGACAACATCTCAATGTGTTTTTCAACAGTTGTCATGGAGAGTTGGTACCACAAAGACTCATGTCCTCAAGACAAACACACCAAAGGGGGGGAAAAAAGGCTTTGCAGGAGAAATAGAAAGGAAGACATAAATATTATGATATGATCTATAAATTCATTTCTCTCTCTGGCACCCATTTGTATCCTCACCATCTGCCATCACCTACAAATTACTGGCTTTTATTATGATGTTATGATTATCCATGACAGCAAATACAAAACTTTAACAAATTAATGAAACATAATTACCACAACTGATACATGATTGAAAAACAGTCACAAATAAAAGCTCTAGTGAGCCAAGAAAGGCACTGGGAGCAGGTCTGCAGGCAAGTGTTTGGAATCCTTTCTGGGTCCAGACTATTTGTCAGCTCAAAGGCACCAGCTTTTTACCGGCTGATTCCCAACATCAAGAGACATTTCGTAATTTCCAAGCAGTTCTACAGCAGATGACTGCTGAATAAACCACAAAGTCACCAGGCAAATGCATCCAATTTCTGCAATGTTGGGTGTGTGAGGACAGTGTTCTGCACGTTCCACAAATGTATACACGCATAAGACCCTAAACACTGTGTCTTTCAGCTATCAGGACCATTATATGTATTTGGAGTTGGGTGAAAAATATGCAGGATACAAAGGCACAGTGAACAAAACTGCGCCAAGAGGCCATGCTGCGAGAAGAAAATGGGATCTATGTGTTGAGACTCAGCGATGGAAATCACTGGAATTAACCCTTCGGGAGGGATGAGAGAGAAAGTGCATTGTTCCAAAAGCCATTTGTTCTTTCAAATGCAAGGAAGGTTCAAGGAAAGACATCGAATAGAAAACAAAAGATCAGAATAGGAAAATCAGTTTGGTTCTATCAAGCCCAGTGCACCTCTGTGCTAATTTTAGGTTCTCTTCTTCCCTACCTGTCCCCACACTCTTGGGTACACATTGAAGACTCTCAATAACGTGGATGAAGGAACCAGAACACTCCTTCTGGTTCCTTCCAGCCTAGCTTGGCAATCTCTTCCGAGATTATCCAATCTCTGCCATGACCACCCACAAAGCACCGTTGTCCCTCTGTGCTCACCCTATAGACAAAACTTCAGGAGTGCAGCCTACCCCAACAGCCTTGGCCAGGTCCCACCAGGAGGGGTGCGTTCCTAGCAAGCCCCTTCTCTCCTTGCCAAGTATATCACCTTCCCACTGCTGCTGTAACAAATAACCCCATAAACATGGGCACTTACAACAACAAAAATGTAGTATCTTACAGTTCTGAGGTTCAGAAATCCAAAGTCTAAACTGGGCCCAAATCAAGGTGTCAGCAGGGGTTCGGTCCCTCTGGAAAGTGTAGGGCACAACCTGTTTTCTTGCCTTCTCCAGCTTCTAGAGGCAGCCTGCCTCCCATGGCCCCCTCCCTCCTCCATCTCAAAGCCAGCAGCAACAGAATCAAGCCAACAACGCATGTGCAGGAACCATTTTGGGGTGGCAGGTGTTTTCCCACATGTGATGATTTCCATTACCGTAGGGAGAGGGGAGAGTGGCCCTTGGTTTCTCATGTGGGCAACTGAAGGGGGTCCTTCACTGAGACAGGAGACAGAGTGGAAGGAGGGGCTTAATGAGAGTAGGTCATAATAGTTACTTACCCATTTGTTATGGAATTATTTGTTTACATAAATGAATATGCATTTGTTAAGAATAATAATGGCTTCATAATAAATGAATATTTCTGTATTCATTCATTCATGAGTATTACTTGTGGGTCCTCTGTGCCACGCAGTGTGCTCTAGGCACCGAGACAGCAGTAGAGAACAAGACAAATATCTTCTCTGCCCCGGGCGTCTCATGTCTTCTGCCAACATCCATGAAACTGGCAGAATCACTTGCTACCTTGCAAATAGAGTAAAACCTAGGACCCTTCACAGTTCTTGACCATGTTTTTAAAAGAACTGCCTAAGACCTTTATATAGAAAATTTTACTTTGGCCTGTGGAACCTGACCAAACACTGAAAGAAACTTCATTAACAAGATATTAATTTCAGGGGAGGCCTGGGTGGCTTATTCAGTTAAGCATCCGACTCTTGGTTTTGGCTCAGGTCATGATCTCAGGGGCCTGGGATCGAGCCCCATATTAGTTTCACACTCAGTGGGGAGTCCTTGAGATTCTCTCTCCCTCTCCCTCTGCCCCTCTCCCCCTACCCTGTGCTCTCTCTCTCTCTCTTTCTAAACTAAATAATCTTTTTTAAAAAAGGTATTAATTTCAAAAAGCAACCAAATCCCAAAGAAATGTGGTAGATATTAATTTACTAACCTCTGATTCAGTAAAAAGATTATTTTCCCATTCCTAGGATGGTTCGATTTACCAATTTAGAGGTTGGCCAGGGGGACAGAGAATGCCTTGTGTCCACATGGGTTTCTCTGCTTCCTGGGCACACAGCTGGACCACCTTCCCAGTCTCCCTTGCAGACAGGTGGACCTGTGACTCTTCTGGCCCATGGAACGTGGACAGAAGGAATACATACCACTTCCTGGTCCGGCCCATAAGACTTCTGTGCAATCCTGCAGACACACTCTTCCCACATTTGCTGGCTGAATGAAAAGGATGTTATGGCCCTGGAGAAGGGCACAGCCAGAAGACAGAAAAAGCCTAGCTCCTCGAACCATGCTATGGAGCATACTCTCTCCCCATCAGATTTCTACCACCAGTCAGAATTTACATGAGTAAGGAATAAATTCTATTGTATTAAGCCACTAAAATATTGAGGTTATTTGTTACAGAGATTAGCCTCTGGTGACTAATTCAGACAGTTTCTGTATACGGATCTCAGGATTATTTCACACGTGCACGCACACACACACAAATATGCAGACACACATAGAGAAGTGACACACAGCAGTGCAGAGAGAAACACCAGGATGCAGCGGCCCTCTCCTGTCACACTAAATCTTCTCCCCTGCCCCAAATCTTGCAGGCTCCTCTAATTCAGAGAAATGTCCTAGATTTGTGTATTATAATTGCTGTCATTTTTAGCAAATGATATGTCATAAAGTTATATAAATTATATGTGACCACTTTTGCTTGTGGAAAAATACATAGAATGTTGCTGGGTTCTGAAGGAGACTCCGATTACCAACAAAGAAGACATTGGGAGTCCAACCCTCCTGGTGACACTGAGAATTCAGTGTCCGTGAGCTTTGTCTTGGGGATTTATGCAACAGAGCCCCTGGCACTTTCTATATGGATCAGATGGTCTCCTTGTTGGAAGCTGCAGTGAGACCCAGGTAAGGTCCGAAAGCAGCTAGCCCCTCAGTTCTGAAAGAAGACACTGAGCAGCCGTGGTGTTTGTTTAAACCAAGCCCCTCAGTCAAAATGGTCTGAGCCAGATACCCCTTTATGCAGGTAAGAGGTAGACCACATGCATGGTGTTTAGTCCAGGTCCCCCTTTCCCCATTTCTGACCTGTGGCTACTCGGGGAACAGTTCTAACTGGGGAGTGAGGAAGATGTGATGTGGTGAAAGCTTACTGCCCACACCACATGGGAGGCCCGTGCTCAGCACCCAGCAGGGCACTGGGTAGGGAAAAGCCCCAGCCCTAGCCCATGTGTCTGGCACAGGGACTGAGCTTCCCATTTCTTGGACTCAAAAGCATCTCTCAAATGCCCTCTCCTTGTCCACACCCCACAGTGCTGTGAGGTAGGAAGGCTTGCTGCCCCGTTTTACGGATGAAGAAAGTAAGGTTTGGAAAGCGCAAAGGCGCTGCTGAGGTCAGCTCCTCGTCCAGGGCAGGACTACTGCCTAAGTGCATCTTGGCACTCTGTCCACGTCACTATGCAAATACAGAAACTTGATTACAATCCATCCAAGTTATGTTCAGTCAATAATAGAAAATATCCAAACTTGGAGAACCAAGCTTGCCCCAACTCAACCAATTAACACAATCCAACCTAGAGGTAAGGCAATTATCTGAGTACTTTACACATACACACACAAACAAGTTCCTGGTCCCCACCCCTTGAGTTTCCTTGGAAACTTGCCCCCCACCCTTCCCTTTGTGTGGCTTACATTTGCAGCCCCTCCTGGAAGGAACCACGGGGGTAAGTCATGGGTCACCATTTCCCCAAGGAAGAAATGACCTGCAGGATGACCCACAGCTGGAATTACTTGTGGATGCCCAGCCAGTTTGTTCAAGCCGTGACTCCCTTTCTTGGGATTCTGACTCCCCGTCCAAGCACGCTCTGACTTGCAGACTGGCTGAAAGACCTTGATGACGGCCAGGAAGGGGAATCTGCAGAGCCTGGCACCTTTCCTGCATAGGAGCCCCAGCCTCTGCTCAGTCAGAGTGCACAGAGAAGACTGAACCCCCTGCACCCACCCTGGTAGAGGGTTGCTGGGATCCAAGCCCAGAACCTGCCACCCTGTCTGCACAGGTTGTCCCCTGGGGGGTGTAGGTCAGCTCCAGGAAGTTCTCGAGGGATAACCATGGGAATTAGCAGGAGGGACAGAGCAGTGGGGGGCTGCTGCACACTGCCCAGGCCCAGGGGCACCCCTTCAGCTACAGCCTTTTCCAACTCTCTCTGCCTGGCCACCCGCTGTGCATCCCAATCTGCATCCCACCAAGAAGGTGATATTTTTGCACCAGCAGTTTGGTTTTCCACACTGGGAAGCTTGTGGTCACTGTGCCCTGGTTAGAAACCTCACCTACCAGCAGCACAGAACTGCATCTCCATGGGAAGTGGGGAAAACCACTAGCTTGCCAAGTGCCAGAACCAGACAGAGACATCCTCGAGCAGTAGATGCATCTTCCGACCTATTTGGGGACTATCTTGTGGTTCAGGCAGCAGGGTCTAAGGTGCCCAGCTGACGGCCAAGTGCAGGCTGCCCAACCCTCAGCCTAGAACACAGGCAGGAGAGGGAGGTATTGGATGAGAGCAGGCGCTGCTCAGACCCCCCAAAACCAGGCAACCTATCTGACCTGCTGGAAAACACTTCTGTCTGTCCCTCACATGGACATGCTGTCGACAGTTTGTGTCTGCACTGGCCAGGCTGGGTCATCAAAGGCAGTGGGCCCAGATGGAATCAAATGAGGGGCCACCAGGTGAGTGGAGTGAACTTTCCACAGCACCGCGTGCTGCCTGGGCATGCCACTCCCTTCGGGGTCATTTAACTCAGTAGGTGAAAGTCCCTCAACTTCCTAATGGCCCTGTATTGTTCATTGGAGGGAGCCCTGAGACCAGAGGAAAAATAGAATAGGAGACTCCAGGTCTTGTACATAGGTATGAGTAAAAAGGTAGCCATCTGAACAAAAATATAAGCCTTTGATGGTAGATTACCGATAGCCCTATATTCACTGAGATTCCTTCTGTGAAGAGGTGGACTCTAACTTTCATCTTCTTAAACCGGGGCTGACCTGCAAGCACTGCTTAACCCACAGAATTGGTGGAAGTGATATCCTGGGACTTTTGGGGTTGGGTTCCAAGAAGCCTCTGTGAGCATGCCATCTCAGGATCCCTGAGCTACTGTGTAGGAAGTCCAGCCAGCCTGGTGCTTTGCTCAGGAACCTTAGCTGAGCCCATCGTTCCAGCATCCACTTCAAGTCACCAGACTTGGAAATGAGGCCCTCTTGAGCCCTCTGGCCTGACACACCCACCAGTGGAATACCACTGAGGGACCTCTGTCCTTGCCTCCTGGAACGAAGGAGTCATCCAGCCAAGCCCCGCCCAAACATATGACATAAAATCATGTATCAGTATGAGTTTACAATGTGTTTTATCTTTAAGAAATTACATACTGCTCACTGAAAAGTCCTAGCAATAATAATGCAGTAGCACTGAGCACCCACAGTACTCTGCTGTGGTCTCTAAATACCATTTCCCATTTAAAAAGCCTCAGGGCTCCTTGTTTGAATGGCTGATCCCAGGTCTGAGCAGGAAATACACAAGGTAAATGTAAAATTTATCATCCAGAAAATAAGGAAGCTACCAAAAATTTCTAGGGACCTGTCAAAAGAAATCAGGAATCAATCTTAATGGTATAATTTGAGCATTAGATTAAATCTCTAAGTTCATAATAATATCAAAAAGCTCAGTAGTCATGATTGGAGGATGATATTGAATATGTCACTACTTTGAAAACTGGTGAAGAAAAAAATCTGGCACTTATTGTGTCTTGCCTCCACAATACAAACTGCAGAGTAACAAAAGAATTGATGAGAAAAAGAATTCCAATTAATAAACAAAGAAAAAAATGATCTAATGACATCATCTTGAAACTACTAGTGAATTAATGGATCTAGGCAATAATAATCACAAGAAAAGAGAAAACCTGACATGAAGGGCATCCCGGCAGAAGGACCAACAACATCTGTGAGGTTGTCCTGACACTCCCAAAAACCAACTTGAATCTGACCAAACCTCTGCATCTAACCACTCATGGATAGGAAAAAGAAGGGATAGAGAAACATGCTAGACAAAATCATAGGGATTCCATCAGCAATATCAGACTCTAGAAAATTACAGGGTAAATGTGTTGGTTTCTTCAATAAATAAATTACAACAAAATAAGAGAGAGACACACAGACCAATCTCAATGAACTGACTTTGTTTAGTGCCCAGTTTGAATAAACTGTCAAAAACAAAACAAAATTCACAAGACAGTTGGGGAAATGTAAGAGCTGGCTATTTAGTAATATCTTAAAATTGTTTTCAGATGAGATTTTGTTGTGGTTTTATTAGAATTATTTGTTCTTAAGTTCTTTGTCTTTTCCTTATCTGTCAGATACATACTGAAATATTTAGAGATAAAAATATATGATTCCTGGAAAGTGCTTCAAAATAATTTGGGCTGGGGAGGAGGGGTGTTAGAGGCTTTGGAACATGAACTCTGAGCCATTTGAAGTAATGCTCTTGAGTCTTCAGCCATGTATGGGTACCATCCTCTTAGGAAAGGCTAGTGCATCTCCTATGGTTTATCTTAGCACTAGAAGTCTGTGTCTGGTGAGAGACAGTGAGTGTGTCACTCAAGCGTTTAACATGAGGCACCATATCACAGACTCAAGGATGTATTTGTGCGTCCAGAATTCTACTCCATATTACCAAAGGAATAAAAGAATCCTATCATTTCACCTGTCTGACTACCTGGATGTCCCCAAATGAACAGAGCCAAGTAAATAATAATTATTAGATCACTAGTAAATAATTATTATTAGGAGAAACTTCTGTACCAGAGTTGACTTGGATATTTTACCTTTTTTGTTTTAGTTAAAGATATGATCCAGAGGACTGCACATACTCCTTACGCCTTTGTGCACGGAAATCAGACCTCCAGCCCTCAGTGGGTGGGCTATGCCTGGTGGTACCATGCCTAGTGGGTGGGCCATGCCTGGCAGTACTGCTCCTGGCAGCTCTTTACTCAGAGACCCGAAGTTGTGCTGCCTCGTACAAGCAGGAAATTTGTTTCCCAGTAGAGCTTTTGTGCCACTGCCTTCTTAGGCACCTTTTTAAAGAAACATATAAAAGGAATGCTGATAGAGATTGGAGCAAGGTGTACATCACCCACCAGCCTAGAAAGTTCCAAAAGAGTTTAAAATGTTAATGCAGGTACCAGCAGGCCTTTTCCACTCCCATGGAGTCATTTATATCCTGTGACAATCAGTCTAAATATCTTTCCCCATAACCTCTTGGATTTCTTTGTGGTTTTGTTTTATTTTTCCTTTATTTTTTAAAGATTTATTTATTCATTTTAGAGAGAGAGGGAGAGCACAAGTGGGGGGAGGGGGAGAGGGAGAGAGAGAGAATCCTCAAGCAGACTCTGTGCTGAGCACAAAACCCGATACGGGGCTTGATCTCAGAACCCTGAAATCAGACCTGAGCCAAAACCAAGAGCTGGACACTTAACCAACGGAGCCACCCAGCTGCCCCTCCTCTTTATTTCTCTATACTGCCTATGGATGATTTGACCTCTCTGGCTAAATCTTAACTTGGGAATTTCTTGGATTTCCTGCTTGGAGATCATCACCCCAACATCTCCATATCCCATCTGGGCACGTGCATTGTTCCCAGCAACTGCACTTCATTCCTTCCCTCCTGGGTACCTCTCAAATGTCTTCCCCGGTCTCTACAAACCACCCCTTAGGGTTGTAAATTGCATTTTATCGACGGGAAAATAGAGATGACAAGAGGCTGAAGTGACTTGCCACCAAAGAAGTAAGCTCCAAATTTTCTTGCCTTTGCTACTGGCTCCCCTCAGCAAGAAGCACGGGGATACAACGAATGTCCACACTCACATGCAGGCTTGCATGCTCCACTCTGACATCCAAGGAAGCCTCTTATTTACGCGCTCAATCCTCCAACCTAGAGCCCGTGGCACCTCCCTTCCAGGCTTCGTGTCCCAACCACAGGCATGTCTGCTGTGATCACATCTACTCCAGGACCAGCAGGGAAATGAGTCAAAGTCACAGCACTTTGACAGACTTTCCAATAAACTTCACAAGACAGAGTTGCAATTTACAAGGATCCTGTATATGGGAATCTAAACTGTAGGGAAGAAAAAGGAAGAGCATCACTTGCCAGAAAATATGAGAAAAGTTAGATGACCCACCCACCTCCTTGACTTCACCCAGATACAACGGAAGAGCCGGCTCCCGTGACCTTGGACACAAACGTGGTTTTATACACTCCAGTGCACACTGTCCCTCCTGCCTCAGGGCTAGCAGCGATCAACCCCCCATTCGCAGTTACTGAGCATCCGGAACCAAAGCAGGGCCTTCTGAAGCCCCAGTCTTTAGAGGAAGGAATTGAATGTTTCTTTTCTCTTTTGCTGTGTGCAAGCCAGCTTTCATCACCAGCCAACAGATATGAGGGGGCAACAGTTCAGGGCACCACCCTGAGAGAGCCTAGAGCAGTGGGCACTCCACGAGCAGGGCAGCAGGAGCAATGGGGACCACTAGCCCAGGGCAGTGAGAAGCTGGGGACGGGAGAACAGCTGCTGGTTTGTGGTCAGGCCACGGGGAAAGAGATACCTCCTCATTTCTCTTTGCGCAGAAGCATCCTGCCCCCCGGGGTCCGAAGAGGTGAAGTCTACAACAGAGCTTCTCAAACTGCAGTGTGCCAGTGTGCATAGAAGTCATCCGTTTAAAATGCAGATGCCGATTCAGCGGGTCCGGGCCAGTGGGGAGTGAGACCCTGCATGTTTAACAACGCCCAGTTGATGCAAATAGCACTGGTCCAAAAGGACCACACTTGGAGTAGCAAAGGTATAAAGCTGAGCTCTCTCAGGGGGGCCTGGGTGGCTCAGTAGGTTAAGTCATGATCCCAGCGTCCTGGGGTCGAGGCCCGCATGGACCTTCCTGCTCAGTAGGGAGCCTACTTCTCTCTCTCTCCCTCTCCCTCTGCCCTTCCCCACTACTCATTCTCTCTCTCTCAAATAAATAAATAAGACCTTTAAAAAATAAAAATAAATAAAGCTGAGCTGTTCCTGTATGGTAGCGCTGGCTACTGGGGCTTTGAACCCTTGAAATGTAGTTTGTTGGAACTGAGAATTGGAATGTGCCGTAAGTATAAAAGATACGCTGGATTTGATTTAGATGCAAACAAAGAATGTAAAATCTCAATAATTTTTATACTGAATATATGGTGAGATGACAATATTTGGGATTTATTGGGTTAAGTAAGTTATATTATTAAAATTAACTTCATTATATCATTATAATATTTTAGGTTACAAGAGGTTTCACGTCATATTTCTCTTGGGCAGCACTGATCTACAGGATTCCCCCAACCTTCAAAGCCATAATTTTTGTAAGTATCCTTTTTTTTCTTTTTAAGTAGGCTTCGCGTCCTGCGCAGAGCCCAACACAGGGCTTGAACTCACAACCGTGAGATCGACCTGAGCCAAGATCAAGAGTCGGACACTTAACCTACTGAGCCACCTAAGAGCCCCTTTCGTAAGTATTCTTTTTTTTTTAAGATTTTATTTACTTATTTATTTGACAGAGAGAGAACAAGCCAGAGCGGGGCGGGGCGGGGGCGGGGGCGGGGGGGGGGGCTCAGAGCAGAGGAAAAGGAAGATAGAGAATCTCAAGCAGACTCCCCACTGAGCACAGAGCCCAAAAATATCACGACCCTGAGATCATGACCTGAGCCGAAACCAAGAGTCGGATGCTTAGCTGACTGAGCCACCCAGGCGCCCCTGTAAGTATTCTTAACGCCATTTTATATCTGTTTGTCTCTCTGAAAATTCACACAATTTATCAGCCTGCCAAAATGGGCTTGGCACCCCACCTCTTCTCACTGGGAAGCAGAAGAGTAAGGACTAATGGAACCCAGATATTTATCTGCTACAAACTGTCCCTCACCCTAGTCTGGGCTTCCTTTGACTATTATCATTGTGGCCTTTGATTTAACACAACCAATCCAGAAATCAGAGGACCGTGCTTATTAAAGTGATCATTAAGTCCATCCCACAAAATATTCCCTGAAGATCTGCTATCACCCTTGTTTCTGATAAAAGCGACAGTATGATTAGAGTCCCAGGCTGACACTTTGCTTTACCAACGTGCTGTGGTCAATGTCTCTTTTGTAATGATGACCCTGTCTTCCGTCCCTTTCAGCTAAAAATGTCTTTCTCATTAGCCAACGTTTTTTGAAATAGAAAGGTTGTTTTAGGCTTCAAGACAGAGGCAAACATTTGTTATAAGGCTCCAAAGGATTTTGCAAACAATTTCCACCCATGATTTCCAAAGCTTGTGTAACATTCTGTGTAAAATGTGTGGGCTGCTTCCATGAAGCAAGCATTTCCAGAAATGTTTACTTTGCAGAAGTTAGCGTGCATGTTTGCCATCCCATGTGAAAACTTCCGCATGTGCACCCAACCGCTGGAGTGTTGAACAGACACACGCTTGCCCCTCTGTAGACAGCCTTGGTCCTCTCTGCGCTTGTCCTCTGATGAGCTACATTTCTATCAGTTGACACCTCTCGATTTACCGTGGCTGAGTCTTCAACAGACAAGGTACAGACAGGTTCTCCAGCCCTCTGAATGCAAACCATCCAGCCAAGTTTAAAAATAGAAAGGCCCTGGATGGTCCTGGGACTGTGTTATGGGTTGAAGTGTGTTCCCAAAAAAAGATAGGCTGAAGTCCTAAGACCTATGTTATAGACTGGATATGTGTGTCCCCCCCACCAAAATTCACATGTTGAAGCCCTGATATCCCATGTGATGGTACTAGGAGGCGGGGTCTTTGGGAGGTGATTAGGTCATAAGGAAGAGCCCTCCTGAAGGGATTAGTGCCCTTAGAAGAAGATACCCCAGAAAGCTCCTTGCCCCTTAGGGGCACCCCAGACCCTAGGATCGTGACCTGAGCCGAAGGCAGACGCTTAACCGATTGAGCCACCCAGGTGCCCGACAAATAATTTTTTAGCATAAGTATGTCCCATGCAATATTTGGGACATACTTATACTAATAAGTATTTGCTGTTTATCTGAAATTCAGCTTATGTGGGTGTCCTATATTTTGTGTGGCAACCCTAGATAGAGAGCATCTTTGGATTATTTTAAACTCCCCAGAAAAGACATGTCCTTAGTGCCACAAGGCGGGTGGAGAGAATTTCACGAGGCTAGGCCAAATAACAGGATTGTTACCTGGCATCAGATCACTGATGCTCACATGATGAATGACAGACATTTAGTTGCCCGGGTAGAAAGCTCAATTCTGACATTTTCTAAGTAGGTAAATATTTCTGTTGTTGCAATTTATCCAAAACTTATACTGTAGTTCAAAATGTAGAGTCCATTTTCATTCACGTGCATGACTGATTGTTCCACCTGAAATGAAAATAATCATCCTGGACTATGTAGAGCAGACAGGACTGGCTTCCTGGGCAGGTGGTCCAAGCAGCCACCCTGGGCCCCCTGCACAGAAGGGCCCTGTGTTTGGTTCAAATTGATGCTGTTGCTGTATTGGAATTCTTAAAAGTATTTGAGCCAAGGGCCTTGCATTTTTATTTTGCTTGGGCCCCACCAAGTACGTAGCCAGTCCTGAGGATGGGTATACCCAAAGATGGGTAAGCGGGCTACACAAAATACTCTCCTCTCTAAAACCCGCAAGACCACTCCTTGGTCTGTTCCTGGCTGAACTCACTCACAAGCGACGTGAGACCTTCTGCCCCTGGCATCTCTTCTCAGCCCCATGCTGGTGTTTCCAGCATTGCTTTGATCTCATTCGTGTTGTGCTGGTTCAAAGGATTGTTGTTGATTCTGTGTGTACTGTATGAGCTGCAGTCTGAATCCTCGTCCAACTCGGCACTGGGAAGGCCAGCGTAGAATCCGCGGCCTTGGCTCCACGGGGCCGTGGTTCTTAAAGAACAGTTGTTCTCCTAGCAACCTGAAAGCTGGGTGGAGATGTTCCTGAAGCCCCCTTGAACCAGCAGACTTGGGGCTGACTTCCCACCAGGAGCTGATTCCCACTCTGCGCTGGTGCAGAACCAAGTCCCTGCATGGGCTGCTCTTCTTTTCCTGACTCTGTGTGTCCCATCCTTCCCACACATCTTCAGTTTCTCTCTCCCCTTAGCATTTCTCTCTAGATGTCCCTGGCTTGTGTCTGACACACCCCTTCCATTGTCCTCGCCATGTGACTAACCCATGATCCTACCAGGCCCAGGGCCAAACCACTTTTTGCTCGGGTCACTCTCCAAGGAAAAAAACACAAAAGATGACATTCAAGTTCATTCTGCTACGCACCGATGTTCCTTTTAAGGGTCTGCCAAGGGCACCGAAGCCAAAGGTCAGAGGGACAAGATTCACAAAGAGTATCAGAAGAGGGCAGAATTCTGGCTGATAGACTCTGCTGCGTAAGTCACTTAACCTCTCAGACCCAGTTTCATCATTTCTCAAGTAAGAGTTAGATTAGATAATGCTCTCAGACGAATCTATAATTTCCACATCAAAGTTACAACCCTGAAGTATTCCACCAAGAGGAGCAGGTATTTTATAAATCTGAGGTTTGTGATCTGCTGCATCCATCAGCAGCCCCTGGGGTAATGCTACATAACAAACAATCCCGAATCTTAGTGGCTTTAGAACAACAAACATCTATCTCTTGCTCACAGCTCTGCAGACTGGCTGGGACTGCAAACCAGGTTCAGCTCGGCTCCATGTATCTGTCTAACCTGTGGCAGCTACACGGTTCTTCTTATGGTAACTGGCAGGGGGACAAGAAGCTGGGCCAAACCACCCAAACACATGCAAAGTTCCTGCTTGTGTCCCATTCCCCCTAAAAAAGATATCAGAATCCTAAAACCCTCCCCAGTAGCTCAGAATGTGACCTCATTCAGAGATAGGGTCTTTTGCAGAGGTGATCAAGTTAAACCAAGCTTATAAGGACTGGTATCTTTATTAAAAGGGGAAATGTGGACACAGAGACATGCATACAGGACAGATGATGTGGAGTCATGGGGTGAAGACAACCATCACAAGCCAAGGAGAGAGTCTGGAGCACACTCTCCCTCGCGGCCTCAGAAGGAACAAACCTGCCCACACTTTGACCTCAAACTTCTGGCCGCGAGAACTGTAAGACAGTGCGTCCCTGTTGTCTAAACCCCCCCGCCCCCATCTGTGCTACTTTGTACATCTGCTCTGGCAACCTAGTACATCATACATGCACATTCTGGTGAGGAAGTTCACAATTTTCTTAGATTTTAGAGGAGGATCTATGATCCACCAATGTAATGCAACTAACATCACTGTGAGTTACAGTTTGGCTGCAATGGAAGGGCAAGGGTTAACACACTGGCTCCCAGATTGGTCCCTGTTGACCAGAAGTCTATATCTATCCTAGGACAGCTCCAGAACCTCAGCCTGCCCCAAAGAAGGCATGATGCCCCGACCCTCTTCTCAACTCTCTCACCACCAGGGCTGGTCAGATCTATTCATCTCCTCGGGACTTGGATTTGCCCTTGATCAAGAAAGGCTAAGTTGGAGCAAGATGGCGGAGGAGTAGGAGACCTGGATTTCGTCTGGTCTCAGTAATTCAGCTGAATAGGGATCAAACCATTCTGAACATCTACGAACTCAACAGGAGATCAAAGAAGAGAGTAGCAACAACTCTCTGAACAGAGAAGTGACCACTTACTGGAAGGTAGGACGTGCGAAGTGAATCCGAGGCGATATTCGGGAGGATAGACGGCGGGGGAGGGGGCCTCCGTCGGCCGCTTCTGGCAAGTGATGGAGCCGCGGAGCACAAAATTGGAACTTTTAGAAGTCGGTTCCGCTGAGGGACGTCACTCCAGTGGCTAAGCGGGAGGTGGAAACCTCGCGGGACAGTGTGGTCTCAGGACCCTCGGGGTCACAGAAAGACCGGGGGTGCCTGAGTGCGGCAGAGCTCCCAGGGATCGGAGCGGGGAAGCCGGCTGCAGAGACGGAGCCGAGGCGCGGGCTCTCAGCTCGGGGTGGCCGTAAACTGTGATCCGCGGCCCAGTCGGGCCACTGCTCCTCCAGCAGGGACCCAACAAGCGGCAGAGCCGGGGAGACTCCCCTCCCTCCCCCAGGAGGAGCGGCGCGGGAGCGCACCGCAGGGATGTGCTGGGTTTGGAGACTCCACACGGGGTCGGGTGCCAGAGTTAGAAACGCTCGGTCACAGGCCGGGTGAGCACGGAGCGCGGCGGGAGACCGGGGAGACGGGAGTGGTTGACTGCTTTTCTCTGGGGGCGCACTGAGGAGCAGGGCCCCGAGTTCTCAGCTCCTCCAGGTGGAGATTGGGAGGCCACCATTTTCACCCTGGTCCTCCAAAGCTGTACTGAGAGCTTGCAGGGAACAAAAGCTTCTGAGAGCAAACCCGAGCAGCTTGCTTAGCCCGGACCGACAAGGGTGGGGCAATTCCGCCTCCGGCAAAGACATTTGGGAACCACAGCAACAGGCCCCTTCCCCAGAAGATCAGCACGAACAGCCAGCAAGCCAAGACCAAGTTTACCGATCAAGGAGAACGGGAGAACTCCAGCGCTAGGGGAATACTGCACATAGAACTCATGGCTTTTTTACCATGATTCATTAGTTTTTCAAAGTTAACTTTTTTAACTGTTTTTTGGGGGGTTTTTTTTAATTTTTCTTTTTCCCTTTTTCAACCAACATCTTATCAATCCCTTTTTTTAAAAAAAACATTTTTTATTTTTCATTTTTAGAGTCATATTTTATCCCTTCATAGTAGTTACCCTTATTTTTGGCACATATATATAAGTTCTTCTCTCTTTAAAATTTTGATATACAGTTTCTTCTAACAGATCAAATTATACCCTAAATCACTAGTGTATGGCTTTGTTCTAGTCTCCTGCCTGATCACAGTTTCTCCCATTTTTTTTCTTTTTTCTTTTTTTCAAAATCTTCTTCTTTCTTCTTTCAAACAACTTCTTATCAATTCCGTTTATAAAACCTTTTATAAGTTTCATCTTTACAGTCATCTTCCATCCCTTCATTGTATCAACCCTTATTTTGTACATATATAAGACTTTCTTCCTTTAAAATTTTAGGAGGCACTTTCTTCTAACAGACCAAAATACACCGAAAATCTAGTGTGTGGCACTAATCTATGCACTAGCCTGATCATATTTGATCATATTCTGTTTTTTTGTTTTGTGTGTTCTGTTTTTGTTTGTTTTTATCTTTTTCTTTTTCTTTTTTTTTTCTCTTTCTTTTTTCTTTCTTTCCCTTTCTTTTCCACTGGTTTCAGGTCTTTTATGATTTGTATAGAGTATATTTGCTGGGGACCTTGTTAACCTGTTAGCATTTTGTTCTCTCATTTATCTGTTCTCCTCTGGACAAAATGACAAGACGAAAAAAATTACCTCAGCAAAAAGAACAAGAGGTAGTACCGTCTGCCAGGGACCTACTCAATACGGACATTAGTACAATGTCGGACCTAGAGTTCAGAATCATGACTTTAAAGATACTAGCTGGGCTTGAAAAAAGTGTGGAAGTTATTAGAGAAACCCTTTCTGGAGAAATAAAAGAACTAAAATCTAACCAAGTCAAAATCAAAAAGGCTATTAATGAGGTGCAATCAAAAATGGGGGCACTAACTGCTAGGATAAATGAGGCAGCAGAGAGAATCAGCGATATAGAAGACCAAATGATGGAAAAATAAAGAGGCTGAGAAAAAGAGAGAGAAACAACTACAGGATCACGAGGGCAGAATTCGAGAGATAAGTGATACGATAAGACGAAACAACATTAGAATAATTGGGAATCCCAGAAGAAGAAAGGGGCAGAAGGTATATTGGAGCAAATTATAGCAGAGAACTTCCCTAATGTGAGGAAGGAAACAGGCATCAAAATCCAGGAGGCACAGAGAACCCCTCTCAAAATCAATAAAAATAGGTCAACACCCCGACGTCTAACAGTAAAACGTACAAGTCTCAGAGACAAAGAGAAAATCCTGAAAGCAGGTCGGGAGAAGAGATATGTAACCTACAATGGTAGAAATATTAGATTGGCAACAGACCTATCCACAGAGACTGGCAGGCCAGAAAGGACTGGCATGATATCTTCAGAGCACTAAACGAGAAAAATATGCAGCCAAGAATACTATATCCAGCTAGGCTGTCATTGAAAATAGAAGGAGAGATAAAAAGCTTCCAGGACAAACAAAAACTAAAGGAATTTGCAAACACGAAACCAGCCCTACAAGAAATCTTGAAAGGGGTCCTCTAAGCAAAGAGAGAGCCTAAAAGCAGCCTAGATCAGAAAGGAACACAGACAATATAGAGTAACAGTCACCTTACGGGCAATACAATGGCACTAAATTCATATCTTTCAATAGTTACCCTGAATGTAAATGGGCTCAATGCCCCAATCAAAAGACACAGGCTATCAGATTGGATTAAAAAACAAGACCCATCGATATGCTGTCTGCAAGAGACTCATTTTAGACCCAAAGACACCCCCAGATTGAAAGTGAGGGGGTGGAAAACCATTTACCATGCTAATGGACACCAAAAGAAAGCTGGGGTGGCAATCCTTATATCAGACAAATTAGATTTTAAAACAAAGACTGTAATAAGAGATGAAGGACACTATATCCTACTTAAAGGGTCTATCCAACATGATCTAACAATTGTAAATATCTATGCCCCTAACATGGGAGCAGCCACTTTTATAAGGCAATTAATAACAAAAGCAAAGAAACACATTGACAATGATACAATAATAGTGGGGGACTTTAACACCCCCTTGACTGAAATGGACAGATCATCTAAGCAAAAGATCAACAAGGAAATAAAGACTTTAAATGACACACTGGACCAAATGGACTTCACAGACACATTCAGAACATTCCATCCCAAAGCAATGGAATACACATTCTTCTCTAGTGCCCATGGAACATTCTCCAGAATTGATCACATCCTAGGTCACAAATCAGGTCTCAACTGGTACCAAAAGATTGGGATTATTCCCTGCATATTTTCAGACCACAGTGCTTTGAAACTAGAACTCAATCACAAGAGGAAAGTCGGAAAGAACTCAAATACATGGAGGCTAAAGAGCATCCTACTAAAGAAAGAATGGGTCAACCAGGAAATTAAAGAAGAATTAAAAAAATTCATGGAAACCAATGAAAATGAAAACACAACTGTTCAAAATCTTTGGGATACAGCAAAGGCAGTCCTGAGAGGAAAGTATATAGCAATACAAGCCTTTCTCAAGAAACAAGAAAGGTCTCAAATACACAACCTAACCCTACACCTAAAGGAGCTAGAGAAAGAACAGCAAATAAAGCCTAAACCCAGCAGGAGAAGAGAAATAATAAAGATCAGAGCAGAAATCAATGAACTAGAAACCAAAAGAACAGTAGAACAGATCAACGAAACTAGGAGCTGGTTCTTTGAAAGAATTAACAAGATTGATAAACCCCTGGCCAGACTTATCAAAAAGAAAAGAGAAATGACCCAAATCAACAAAATCATGAATGAAAGAGGAGAGATCACAAGCAACACCAAAGAAATACAAACAATTATAAGAACATATTATGAGCAACTCTGTGCCAGCAAATTAGATAACCTGGAAGAAATGGGTGCATTCCTAGAGATGTATCAACTACCAAAATTGAACCAGGAAGAAATAGAAAACCTGAACAGACCGAAAACCGCTAAGGAAATTGAAGCAGTCATCAAAAATCTCCCAACAAACAAAAGCCCAGGGCCAGATGGCTTCCCAGGGGAATTCTATCAGCCATTTAAAGAAGAATTAATACCTATTCTCCTGAAACTGTTCCAAAAAATAGGAATGGAAGGAAAACTTCCAAACTCATTTTATGAGGCCACCATTACCTTGATCCCAAAACCAGACAAAGACCCCATCAAAAAGGAGAATTACAGACCAATACCCTTGATGAACATGGATGCAAAAATTCTCACCAAAATACTAGCCAATAGGATCCAACAGTACATTAAAAGGATTATTCACCATGATCAAGTGGGATTTATCCCTGGGCTGCAAGGTTGGTTCAACATCCGCAAATCAATCAACGTGATACAATACATTAACAAAAGAAAGAACAAGAATCATATAATCCTCTCAACAGATGCAGAAAAAGCATTTGACAAAGTACAGCATCCTTTCTTGATCAAAACTCTTCAGAGTATAGGGATAGAGGGTACATACCTCAAGATCATAAAAGCCATCTATGAAAAACCCACAGCGAATATCATTCTCAATGGGGAAAAGCTGAGAGCTTTTCCCCTAAGGTCAGGAACGCGGCAGGGATGTCCACTCTCACCACTGCTATTCAACATAGTATTAGAAGTCCTAGCCACAGCAAGCAGACAACAAAAAGAAATCAAAGGCATCCAAATCAGCAAAGAAGAAGTCAAACTCTCACTCTTTGCAGATGATATGATACTGTATGTGGAAAACCCAAAAGACTCCACCCCAAAACTGCTAGAACTCATACAGGAATTCAGGCAAGTAGCAGGATATAAAATCGATGCACAGAAATCAGTGGCATTCCTATACACCAACAACAAGACAGAAGAGAGACAAATCAAGGAGTCGATCCCATCTATAATTGCACCCAAAACCATAAGATACCTAGGAATAAATTTAACCAAAGAGGCAAAGGATCTGTACTCAGAAAACTATAAAATACTCATGAAAGAAATTGAAGAAGACACAAAGAAATGGACAACCGTTCCATGCTCATGGATTGGAAGAACAAACATTGTGAAGATGTCAATGCTACCTAGAGCAATCTACACATTCAATGCAATCCCCATCAAAATACCATCCACTTTTTTCAAAGAAATGGAACAAATAATCCTCAAATTTGTATGGAATCAGAAGAGACCCCGAATAGCCAGAGGAATCTTGAAAAAGAAAAGCAAAGCTGGCGGCATCACAATTCCAGACTTCCAGCTCTATTACAAAGCTGTCATCATCAAGACAGTATGGTACTGGCACAAAAACAGACACATAGATCAATGGAACAGAATCGAGAGCCCAGAAATGGACCCTCATCTCTAGGGTCAACTCATCTTTGACAAAGCAGGAAAGAATGTCCAATGGAAAAAAGACAGTCTCTTCAACAAATGGTGTTGGGAAAATTGGACAGCCACATGCAGAAGAAGGAAACTGGACCATTTCCTCCCACCACACACAAAAATAGACTCCAAATGGTTGAAAGACCTAAACGTGAGACAGGAGTCCATCAAAATCCTAAAGGAGAACACAGGCAGCAACCTCTTCGACCTCAGCTGCAGCAACTTCTTCCTAGAAACATCGCCAAAGGCAAGGGAAGCCAGGGCAAAAATGAACTATTGGGATTTCATCAAGATAAAAAGCTTTTGCACAGCCAAAGAAACAGTCCACAAAACCAAAAGACAACCGACAGAATGGGAGAAAATACTTGCAAATGACATATCAGATAAAGGGCTAGTATCCAAAATCTATAAAGAACTTATCAAACTCAACACCCAAAGAACAAATAATCCAATCAAGAAATGGGTAGAAAACATGAACAGACATTTTTCCAAAGAAGACATCCAAATGGCCAACAGACACATGAAAAAGTGCTCCACATCGCTCGGCGTCAGGGAAATCCAAATCAAAACCTCAATGAGATACCACCTCACACCAGTCAGAATGGCTAGAATTAACAAGTCAGGAAACGACAGATGTTGGCGGGGATGTGGAGAAAGGGGAACCCTCCTACACTGTTGGTGGGAATGCAAACTGGTGCGACCCCTCTGGAAAACAGTATGGAGGTTCCTCAAACAGTTGAAAATAGAGCTACCATACGATCCAGCAATTGCACTACTGGGTATTTACCCCAAAGATACAAATGTAGGGATCCGAAGGGGTACGTGCACCCCAATGTTTTAGCAGCAATGTCCACACTAGCCAAACTGTGGAAAGAGCCAAGATGTCCATCGACAGATGAATGGATAAAGAAGAAGTGGTATATATACACAATGGAATATCATGCAGCCATCAAAAGGAATGAGATCTTGCCATTTGCAACAACATGGATGGAACTGGAGGGTATTATGCTGAGTGAAATAAGTCAATCAGAGAAAGACATGTATCATATGACCTCGCTGATATGAGGAATTCTTAACCTCAGGAAACAAACTGAGGGTTGCTGGAGTGGTGGGGGGTGGGAGGCCTGGGGTGGCTGGGTGACAGACATTGGGGAGGGTATGTGCTATGGTGAGCACTGTGAATTGTGCAAGACTGTTGAATCACAGATCGGTACCTCTGAAACAAATAATGCAATATATGTTAAGAAAAAAAAGAAGAAGAAGAAGATAGCAGGAGGGGAAGAATGAAGGGGAGTAAGTCGGAGGGGGAGACGAACCATGAGAGACGATGGACTCTGAAAAACAAACTGAGGGTTCTAGAGGGGAGGGGGTTGGGGGGATGGGTTAGCCTGGTGATGGGTATTAAAGAGGGCACATTCTGCATGGAGCACTGGGTGTTATGCACAAAAAATGAATCATGGAACACTACATCAAAAACTAATGATGTATGGTGATTAACATAACAATAAAAAACTTAAAAAAAAAAAAGAAAGGCTAAGTTTGGGCAAACTACACTTAGAATCTCAACTGTTCGCACTCACCAACCAATGTCTTTTCCAGGGCCCTGTGTTATTGGCCAAAAATCAGTTCAATTGATACCAATTGACCAGATAACTAAGATGCTAAATTTATCTTATCAACTGATGTTCATGTCTTATAGGATTGCTTAAGGACTTTAACAGAAACGTATTAACAGTGTTAACAAGAATTTAGCTTCTAATGATTAAGAACATAGAAAAATCTAGTTCATTATCAGTACCCAAACTTTAGCATTTACCAGTGAAGCTTTTTTATATTATGCTGGCATATAAAAGAAATAAGATTAGGCTAATTGGTCTGGTCTGAAATGATTTCTACTCAAGAGATCACTGTGTACAGTTGCTCAGGCTGTGCACTATGCAATCACAGGGACTCCACACTTACAGCCATGATGTAACGACACCTCCGAAACTGCACAATGCAGCCAGCATGCCTTCTACAAATTGCCCCTCCACAACCCAAGAGCCTTGTCTCCATGCTAATTGTCCACAGGGACTTTGTCTCTGACCACATTTCTCAACCTCTCCCACTCCCAGTGCCACCACCATCCTGTCCTTTTCAGAACCCTGCAACAAGACCCTCTTTGTTAGTGCATTTCCATCCATTCTCTGCCATCTCTGCCTGCCTGCCCCCTCCAAGAAATATATGTGTGTCTAAGATGAACACATTGTGGAAACAAGATCTCTACTAGCGACTATTTCTTGTGTAGGAAACCAAGCACCATGAAGCTTGGAATGGGGAAATTTATTGGCAATAGACAGGACCTACCTAATGGAGAGATTCTGAAGAGTGATAATAGGACTCTGCCTACTGACTTAATAGAAATATGCCCTGAGAAATGTATATAGTGTTCCTCTATCAGAAGGGACTTAGGATCATCGTAGACACACCATGCACAGGTGCATCATAGATGCAGGGAGGCTGGCACATTGAGGCCTCCCAAAGCTGCAGATGCCCTTCTGGGATACATCATGCCGTTTAGCATCCCCATCATTTTTTTCAATGGACGTGAATTCACAAAACAGAAAATTAACCGTTTGGAAGAAACAATTCAGTGGCGTTCAGCACCTTCACAATGTCGTTCAACCACTGCCTCCAACAAGCTCCAAAATATTGTCATCACCCCAAAAGGACACCCCGAACCCACTGAGTAGTCATTCCCTGTCCTTCCTTTGCTCCAGCTCCTGACAACCACTAATCTCATTCATCTCTTTGGATTTAGCTATTCTGGGCATTTCATAGAAATGGAATTGTTAAGTATGTGGTCTTTAGTATCCGACTTTTTTGACTAAGTGTAATATTTTCGAGGTTCATCCATGTTGTAGCATGGATCAGTACTTCATTCTTGGTTGTGACCGAATAATATCCTGTTGTATGGGCTTATCACGCTTGTTTATCCAGTTATCTGTTGATGGACATTTGGGTTATTTTTGCCTTTTGGTCATTATGAATAATGCTCCATAAACATTAGTGTGTGCATTTTGTTGAGTACTTATTTTCAATTTTGAGGGGTGTATACCCAAAGATTCTCTGTCTCCCCATCATTTTGATTGTATAGCAAACCTTGCTGAGACCTTATATTTCAGGGTATTATGTGCCATACCTGCTCATATTTTCAGCATTTATCCTCAATCTTTTTACTATAGATCAAAGATCAGCAAACTTTTCCTATAAGGGCCAGGTACGTAAATATTTTAGGTTTTCTGAGCCTTATGGTCTCAGCTGTAACTACTCAGCTCTGCTTTTGTGGCAGGAAGCTACCACAGACAATACACAAAAAATTTTGTGCTCCAATAAAACTTCATTCACAAAAATAGGTGACGAGTCAGATTTGACGTTTGGGCTATAGTTTTCCAACCTTGCAAACTTTGTTACAGCCACTCTAGTGCCTGTGGGACAGGCACAGGATGTGGCCTTTTCCAAGTGCTACATCCCATGGGGGCTGGACTCCCTTTAGCAATATAGGGTAGGGTAGAGTAGGGTAGGGCCAGGTAGGGGAGGATAGTGTAGGGTGGGAAGAGATCCCAAAACATGTGGGTTTGTGAAAAAAAATTCTAGTCACCTCACATTTGTTACAGCAAATATAACGAATCCCTGGAGCCTCGCTGCTGGCCTGTGCATGGCTGGGAAGTCCATGGTGAAGTGGGGTCCCGTGAGCAGCGCAGCACCCAGGGCTCCTCTTGCAAACCTTTCCCCCACCCACCATCCATTCGTCATGCTGGGATTCCGAGGTTCCAGGCTTTATGTCTTCCCTTTTCTGAGGCACTCGATTTTAAATTGGGTTACAAAGGGAGGGTATCCTTTTAAGTCAATTGTTAAGGAAATCCAAATCTCACAGGGCTCTTTCTCCTGGAAGTCTCCTGCCCCTCAACACCAACCCCTTCTCCTTTCCTCCAGGCAATACTGAGTAAGATGGTGATGGGAGCACCTAGCAGGGTGACCACCGCATCATCCCTCATCCCCATTTGTCTGGAACTGTCGAGATTTTCCCACTGTCCAGGGGCCCTCGCGGTCCCCTCATGGAACCCCCTGCCTAGAGCTTGAGGCAGCTGGTTACCCTGGCCATGGCCGGAACAAGCTGCCCTTTGCCCTCCTCCCTTGTCATGGCTGAGCTCAGCGCTCCCGATTTGTCAGCTCATCCAACACAACCACCCACCCCGGGACAGGCATTGCTATGGTCCCCACTTGGTCGGTGTTGATCTGACGTACGCAGAGCTGATGGGACTGGGAGAATGATAGCTACGAGAGGCAACACAGTGGCAATCATGTCACAATAGAACTGTATCAAATCAACATGTTGTGAGCCTTAAACTTACACAACGTTATGTCAATTGTATCACAATAAAATGAAGAGGTGGTGGTATTTGCCTGGGTCAGGCAGGAGGTGAGCTGGGATTCCGAGCCCGTGCTGACTCCAGGGCTCCTAGCTAGCTGCCTCCAGAGCTGGCCAGCACGGCCATGCTCCAGCCACGAGGCTCCATGTGGGAGGAGCAGCAAAGATGGATGCAGAGGACAAAGTGATGGGGCCAAGAGCCAGGGGATGCGGGCAGCCTCCAGACTCTGAAAAAGACAAGGAAATGGAGTTCTCCCCTAGAGCCTCTAGAAGGCACACAATCCTGCTGATGACTTGATTGTAGTTTTAATGAGATGCAACTGGGACCTCTGCCCTCCAGAGCTCTAATGTGTGTGCTGTGGTCACCAATTACGGCAGCCATGAGAAACTGGCATAGATTATGGTTTATATTGGTCCACCCTCAAGGATCTTATAATCTAACAAAAACAAAACAAACAAAAAAAATAAGCATTCATGGTGAACATAAAATAATTATTCAAGACTCAAGGACTGTGTTCCCACAACTAGCTACTGTCCGCCCGTGTGTAGCTAATTGCCATTGCTAACAGCAAGGGATACGGCGCATTTACAAAATGTTTCCTTCTCTTTAGAACCTCTTTCACATTTGGGAGCTGCTGATGCTCAGACCAGGCACCAACATTCCCACTTTGTTGGGTGAATGGGAAGATGAGAGAACTCACAGGCAAAATCTAGCCCATAGATGTATTCTGTCTGGGCCCACCAAAACATACAAAATTAAAAAGTTTACATTTTGATTGGTGCCTGGGTGGCTCAGTCATTAGGCATCTGCCTTTGGCTCAGGTCATGATCCCAGGGTCCTGGGATCGAGCCCTGCATCGGGCTCCCTGCTCAGCGGGAAGCCTGGTTCTCTCTCTCCCACTCCCCCTGCTTGTGTTCCCTCTCTCGCTCTCTCTCTCTCTCTGTCAAATAAATAAATAAATAAAAATCTTTTTAAATAAAAATCTTTTTAAAAAGTTTATGGGGCGCCTGGGTGCCTCAGTTGTTGAGCGTCTGCCTTCGGCTCAGGTCATGATCCCAGGGTCCTGGGATCGAGCCCCGCATCGGGCTCCCTGCTCCGCGGGAAGCCTGCTTCTCCCTCTCCCTCTCCCCCTGCTTGTGTTCCCTCTCTCACGTGTCTCTCTCTGTCAAATAGATAAATAAAATCTTTAAAAATAAATAAATAAATAAAGGTTTACATTTTTTAGTTAGTTGCCAATATTTAAGATTTGATTGAAAATAAAGATCTCCTGCTTCCCTTAAAACCATCAGGAGACCCAGTCACACCAAACCCCAGGTTCCTGCCTGACCACCATCAGCCCAAGCCGGGCCACGGCTGCCTTGTCATAATGGTCCAAGCTGTCTCAGGCCCCGCTCCTCGGGCCCATCAGCAGTCCCTGCTCCAGGCAGAAATCGACAGGAGGCTTTCCAGAAAAATGACCTCACTCCTTGAACCAGGGCCCTTTTCTCTTGCCTTCACCACGTAAGTCCCTTGAGGGGAGTCCGACATGTGTTCTTAAAATATACTCCAAGGTCCCAGAAGGGTCAAACACCACTGGGAGCCTGAACCACCTCTCAACTGACCAGTGTGGGCTTGACCACGTTCCACCATGGGATCAGCAGTACCAACATGTCAGAGTGCTCCTGGCCCCTGGAAGCCTCAGGAGAAACCAAGGGGCCAACCAAAATGCAGAAGGAAGTCCCAAAGTTTCCCATGAAAAGAGGAGAGGAATGTGCTGTGCTGAGGTCCTGGTGTGGAAAACTCCCTTCCAGGATGTGTAAACTTTCATGGGAACAAGACTTCGAGAATATGCTTCAAAGCCCCAGGTAGAAACCCATGAGCTCTGAGGATTTGTCCTGGAAGCTAGGAGGGCATGATTAACCAAAGAGAATGAAAACAAACCCCGGACACATTGAGGGGCAGAAACGCCAGCCTGTGGCGAGGATCGGGGCTGGGAACCCAACCGCAGTGAGGGGCCAGCACCACGGGGGCGGCCGGCCACCTGCAGCCCGCAGGAAGCCTCCCCCCTGCAGCCAAGCCAAGACCCAGGAAGCATTCTGGGCCCACACAACTCACCTGCCCACAGCACGCACGCACACACACACACACACACACACACACACACACACACACACACACGAGTCTGCTTCCTGTAGACAGAATCTCCCCAGCCAAGTCCCTGCCAAGTCAAGTTTCTAGAGGGCAGGGAATCGGGCAGAGTTCCTTTTTATCAACACAATACACAGGATGGGGTTCATCATAGAAGCCCCTCCCTGTGCCTATGACTGAAGGACTTCCTCACTCTCAGAAATATTTATCAGGGGCTGTCGTGTACCAGGCAAGGTGTGAGGTTGGGAAAACAGTGGTGAGGAAGAGAGGGAAGGGAGGAAGGAGGGACGGAGAGAGAGGAGAAAGAGGAAGAAAGATGGTGAGGTGAGAAAGGAGGAGGAGGGGGAGGGATGGGGGAGAGGAGGGGTGAGGGAGGTAGGGGAGGGAATGGACTGTGCAGCACATCGTGGGAAGCCAGGCAGACATTCCTGGTAAATGGGCTCTAATGCGAGGGGTCCTAATCAGGAGTCCACAATCTCCTAGAGAATACAGGGTGTTTGTGAACTTGCATAGGAAAATAATGATATTTTTAGTTTTACTAATCTCTAACTGAAAATTAGCATTTCCTTCTAGCATGAATGGACACGAACATCAGGGACAGACCTGGGACTTGGTCATGGAGTAGAAATGCATATACTTTGGGCGCCTGGGTGGCTCAGTCGGTTGAGTGACTGCCTTCGCCTCAGGTCATGATCTTGGAGTCCCGGGATCGAGTCCCACATCGGGCTCCCTGCTAGGCAGGGAGTCTGCTTCTCCCTCTGACCCTCTTCCCTCTCGTGCTCTCTCTCTCATTCTCTCTCTCTCAAAAAATAAATAAAATCTTAAAAAAAAAAAAAAGAAATGCATATACTTTGACGGTGATGTTACATCTGTTCCAGCAATCTCAAAACTGCTGTGATCGCCCATTGCTACTTTGAGATTGTAGCATGCTTGTCAGAACTGCTGGTAGATCTTATTACAAAATGTATTAAAAAGTTTTTAAAGTTGGTAAGTGTGTATCAAGGTAATTGATTTACTCTGCAATCCAGAGTGTTTTCTTTGGTGCATTTAAAAACATCATCCTAACAAGGAGTCCATAGGTTTCACCAAAGAGGTCATGGCGCCTGCCCTCATCAGAACCCGAGTGAGACTGGGGAAGGCAGCTCTCAGGAGAGGACCACTTTTTAGGCAGCCTTCAGAATCTTAGTTCACACTTGGTACTAATTAAACTGATTCAAAGCCTTTCTCCAGAACAGAGATGGCTGGTTATGTTCTATTCTCACATAACAGTTTACAGATAGCATGCACTGCCCTAGAACCCATAATGCAAGGCTGGCAAGTAGGTATTTTACCATTTTTTTTTTAAACAAAGAAGCTGAAACTCAGAGAAAGGTAGTCTCTTGCCCAGTGTCACTCAATCCATCTGCCAGTGGTGACGCAAAGCCTTGCAGCTCAGCCTGCTGATCTAAATCCAGGCGCCAGCCTGCCCTCCGCGCGGCCAGCCTTGGCACCTACTCCTGCCGCGCATGCGCTCATGCAGGGGCTGCAGGCGGCGAGGCCGTAGCCGCACCTCCCAGCGCACCTCCCAGCGCACCTCCCAGCGCACTTCCCGTCACTCTTCTGCCCACCGCCTCCTGCGACCCGATCCGTCTGTCCTGAGGCGCCTGGGACACCATGCGATGAGGATCATTAGGACAAGTGTGCACTAGCTTATTGGCCTGGGAGCACCTTGGTTTCTCAAAGTCCAGAGCTATCTCCCCATCTTCTGTCCAGTGCCGTAGGTGAGGTTGCCAGGAAAGCAAGAGCAAAGAGCCGTAATGCAAATAACAATGACGAAGGCACACGGCCAGCCACCCACTTGCTTCAGGATATCTGTAAAATTACATGTAAAAGGTCAGTAAACATGTTCATTTCCTGACCCAGGTGATGCTGATGCAGCTGAAGCATGAGACCCGCGGGGGAGACCATGAGCCTTCCAAGAGCATGGACTTATCCCAGCTCTGGCTGCTCCAGAGGGAGCTGTTTGCTCCTCCCTGCTCCCAGGGGACAGAACACAGCTCCTGGGGCAGGTGTGTGTGCAGGGAAGACTGCCACCGTGAGCCGACAGAGCCTGCCCATCGCTGTTGTTATGAGAATCTTCTGCAGGCTCTGGCTTGGCCTGTCCTACTTCAAAGCTGCCCAAGAACCTGACCAGAGCCTTATACACTTCACTCCAGAGTCCAGGGGCATCAAATCCAACGTGGAGGATGCTTTCTCTGCTAGTGTGAAGCATAGAACAAGTTTCCCGAGGCTCCTACGTGCACACGTCTGGCCCATCTTAGCCGCAACTCTGAATAAGGTCCTGGCCCCTTGCCAATCCCCTTCAAGTTGACGTGGACATTGGTTTCTGCTGCAGTCCTACCAGGTTCCTGATAATCACGGAACACACGGAGACCCCAAGGCTTTGCCACCACCATCCCATCCCGCACCCACCCTCCCTCACCCTTCGAAGCTCCGCTCAAGCTCCCCTCACCCACAAAAGTTTTCTGGCCCTGTTCAGCCCTCCCAGACTTGCCCACTCTCCACACACAGAGACCCAGCAGCCTTCAGTATTTGGCACTTTTGGGTCCCTTGAAACTTCTGCTTTATTTCCCCACTGAAAATGCCAGTCTGCTGAGCCAGGGACAATAATACTCATTTATTGTTTTGTTTTCCTTCCCTCAAATTGCTCAGCATCCGAGAGACTTGTCATCAAGGTGCACAGTGAGTATCTACTAGATGACAGTCAAAAACCTCATCACAAAAGGCAAGAACCATATGTCACTATGGCTACATGGAAGGCTCTAGATTTGTACCCACACACCCGTAGTATGGTTCTAGATCAATGGGCATTTGTGCTGAGGCCTAGGAGTGAGCTTTGGGCTCTTTACAAAGACAGAAAGGCAACACCAGCCCTGAAAACTACGGCTGACCATCAAGCTGGCTCCTGGCGACTTTGGGCAGGCCCTCCGCACCTGCTCCTCTCTGTGAAATGGCAAGGGCTTGAGCTCAACAGCCCTGTCTCAAGTCCCAGCCTCGCCACTTATTAACAGTGGTAACATAACTATTAACCTACAGGGACCTCGGCCACCCCCTCCTCTGGCCTTCTCACACCCTGCACGCCCAGGATCTGGGAGAATCTGGCTTTACACACCCAGGGACTGCCCTTCCTGCACAGCCAGGCAAGAGGTCCTGCTCTGGGAGGCATTTGTGTTTGGGGGTCAAGGAGAATGGAGTGGGTAGAAGGGGTTGAATGGTGTCCTCCACCAGCGTGGAGGTCAAGAAAAGAAGGTGACCAGAGGCTGAGAAAAGGCTGTGGTACCCAGGAGACGCCGGCATGAGACATTGCTGGGAGTGCCCACCTGGAGCCCTTCCACGTCCTCCCAGGGGCACGAGTGAAGGTGGCCTTTCCTTGACATGAACTCTGATGATCATCTGTGCAATTCTCAGGCAGAGTCTCAGGCTGTTGAAGGTCAGGACAATTACAGTGCACGTGAACTGGGCACTGGGGCTAAGGATGTCACAGCAGGCACACCTGAGGAAGGGACCGCTGTCGAACCTTCAGTATGGGGGTCGAGTAAGGCACAGAGAAATTTCTTCAGATCCCACAGCTTGTCATGCAAAGCTGGTGCTTGACCCCATGCCAGTGCCTTGTCTGTGCTCTCGGACACTCCTGTCCTGCATTTAGGCAGGGACGTGGGTCCCACGAGCCAGCCCCTCCCCACACACAGCTTTCCCCGGGCTCTCATCCCCTCTCCCTGAAAGTGAACCAGGTCCAGAACTGCAAGCTTGAAGCTGCCAGCCCTGGAAACTGATCTGAGCTGCTGTCTGAGGCTCAGGTTCACTCTGGGCCCACCCCACAGGGAGCCGGCTGATGTCTGAGCAGGGCAGCGGGGACAGAGCCCCCCGGGGGTCTGTGCCAGCCGGGCTGTGACACAGAGAGGGCGCAGCCGGAGGACGGAATGGAAACCAGACGGGGTTCTGCGTCCAGAGGGTCTGCAATTAATTAAGACTGAAGGGAATGCTGAATAACCCTTTTGTGGATCAAAAGTGCTCTGTTGGAAATCCAGCTGACAAGCCCAAGAAAACCAACTTCATGGTTTCTTACGAGAAACCCAGGACGTAGAGAACCGAAGAAGCACTTTGTTCCAGACCTTCGTGGGAGCCCCAGAGATTCAGATTACAAAGCAGCCGGCGCTGCCCAGTTAGAACAAACATCGCCTTGCTGAAGCCAAGGCCGTCCAGGTGTAGAAAGGCCAGAAATAACACATGACAGCTGAAGCCTGAGCCGGGAAGCCCACAACTGCTCTTTCACAAAGAAGACGCACACGCACACCCCCCAACCCGAGTAGGCACCAGGCAGGAGTAGAAATTGCACTGAACCCTCCACCAGGTGGACCCCCCACCCTGGGCCTATTTCAGGTTGGATTTTCCAGTCATATAAAGGGCAACTGGAAACACAAAGGTGTCTTTTGGTTTTGCAACCAGGAGCTTTGAAAACTCCCCAGGACTGTCTCCCCAGCGCCGAGGGTTCCGGTGGAATTGACAGGGGGTGAGCCTGGACGGCAGGACTCTTTAAAACCCTCCAGGGATTGTGGGTTGAAGGGTGTCCCCCCACCAGAAGATGGGTCCTCCTGGAGCCCCTGAATGGGGCTTGACTGAGAATAATGGTTTTTGCAGGTGTCATTAAAGGAAGGCTCTCTAGGTGAGATCATCCCAGGTAGGGTGGCCCTAAATCCCATGATTTAGGGACACACAGAGACCCAGGGAGAAGGGCCTGTGAGAGATGACCAACATTCCTGGTGCATGCAGACTCCTGTGTGAGTGACACTAGGAAGTCTGGGGGTGCCGGGGAGAGGCTGGGTCACTGGGCCTGTGTCCACATTTCTCCTTTTTATAAGGACACGGTCCTTTTGGATCAGGGCCCACCCTAATGACCTCATTTTAACTTAATTAACTCTGTAAGGACTCCTCCGAATCAAGTCCTATTTGAGGTACTGGGGTTAAGATTCCAACAGACCTTTCTGGGGGACACAATGCCCCCTGACAGGCCCCAAGCTCACATTCCTGTCCAGACCGCAGAGGCTGGCCTGGTCCTTTCAAGGTGGAGGGGACCGGGCCCTGAGAGGGCTTCCTGCGATGAATGACGACCTCAAGGCTCCAGCCTCTCCTGAGCTGTGCCCAGTCAACACACAGCAGGTCCCAGTACCTCGACCTGAGACCCTGGCCCCAGCTTGTCTTGGGATCTTTGGCCCAAGTTTGAGGGTGGATGAAAGAGAGGGGTCCCCAGAGGTCAAAGTAGAGGTGTCAGGGCTCCTCAGGGGGCATCCAGGGACAAGGAAACTTCCAGAAGGGGCTCCTTCCAGTGGCAACCCAGGAGGGTGATGCTGTGTTTCTATTAAGAAACAATGTAGTCACTTACAACAGGGACTGGATTTTAGCTCCCCTTAATAACAACACTGGGGCACCTGGGTGGCTCAGTCGGTTGAGAGTCTGACTCTTTGATTTCAGTTCAGGTCATGATCTCAAGGTTGTGAGATCCAGCCCTGCAGCTGGCTCTACACTCAGTGGGGAGTCTGCTTGAGATTGTCTCTCTCTCCCTCTGCCCCTCCCCCTGCTCACCCTCTCTCTCTCTCTCTCTCTCAAATAAGTGAATAAATAAGATCTTTTAAAAATAAAATAACAACACTGCCCACATTTTATTACTGAAATAAGCTGTTCTTAGCATTTTTACCAAAAGTAGCTATTTTGATCCATAAAACAGACCAGACTCAGAAAAAAGTAGGTGCTCAGTTAAAGGCCATGAAAGGTAATCTTAAAACTAAGGTCTTAGCTCTAACTAAAAACAAAGCCATCCAGGAACCAAATTGAGGGTTACAGAAACGAGGGGGGTGGGGGAATGGGGTAACTGGGTGATGGGCATTAAGGAAGGCACATGATGTGATGAGCACTGGGTATTATATGCAACTAATGAATCTTGAACACTACACCAAAAACTAATGAGGTACTAGTATATGTTGGCTAATTGAACATAATAAAAAAAAGAAATTACCTTAAAAATACACAACCACATAAATAGCACATAAATCCATATACAGCACTGTAATTGTAAAATACTGAGGTGTTGAGGTGAATAAAATGAGGAAGAAATGCAATGAAAAAAAAAAAAACACAAAGCCAGACCCTAAGCCATTAGGTTCTAGAAGTTTCTGTACTCAGCACAACACTTACCACACCCCACCTTTTTAGGAAGTTGACTCATGGGTCCATACACAGCCTGGTTCAGACAGATACACTGTCCCCTCCTTTCCTCCCTCGCAGAGACAGCCCCTGGACGCTGACCACCTCCTACCCTGCTGCGCTCCTTGCTTCCTCTCTGCCCAGGGCAGGTCCCTGAGAAGGCAGGCCCGCTGGCTTCCTGCTGGTTCCTGGGCCACAGAGGGGATCTTCAGTGTTGACTGAATTTGTTCATGAATGAACAACTACCCCAGCTGGTCACTTGGAAGTTTCCTTTTTTTATTTTAATTTCTATGTCTCATAGTTAGTATTGCCTGTAAAAAAAAAAAAAAGGGCTCTTGGCAAATACACTTCAATAAAAGAAAGAAAGAGAGAGTGAGAGGGAGAGAGGAGAGCGAGGGAGGGAGGAAGGAGCCTCCTTTAATAGGTTAAGAGACAAATCTTCTGAGCTAAATATTGATTCATGGACACAAGATGGGCATCATTTATAATAGTAAAAGAATCACTGTGGAACACCAGGGGGTTGAAGAACTACATGAGGGATAAAAATTAATTCCACACATTGAGAAAGTAGGTCGTACTGAAGAAATAGTAGAGCAAAACATGTTAGCATGGGAAGGTGGTCATAATAAACTGCTAAGCAAGAGATGCTGGTTACAAACAGTATGTAGACTGAGGTGCCTTCAAGGATTGAAAGATCAACCCTGGCGCACCTGGCTGGCCTCGTCAGCAGGGCGCGTGACTCTTGATCTTGGGGTTGCGAGTTCAAGCCCCACATTGGGTATAGAGAGTACTTAAAAAATAAAACCTTTTAAAAAAATATTGTACCCCAGATCTTTTTTTTTTTTAAGATTTTATTTATTTATTTATTTGACAGAGAGAGACACAGCGAGAGAGGGAACACAAGCAGGGGGAGTGGGAGAGGGAGAAGCAGGTCTCCCACCGAGCAGGGAGCCCGATGCGGGGCTCGATCGCAGGACCCTGGGATCCTGACCCGAGCCGAAGGCAGACGCCTAAAGACTGAGCCACCCAGACACCTCCGGACCCCAATCTTTAGCAGCATAATTTGAGTGGCAGAAATTCATGTCGATGTCTTTCCTTTTAATTGATCAAGTTTCTACAATGAACAACATTAATACTTTCACAGTAAAATAGCTTTCTTTAAATAAAGTTAAAGGGAAGGAAGACTTCCATACATTTCGTGGACCCCCTGGGTCTCCAGGAACTTCCCAGCGGAGGAGATTCAGAAACCCAACACTCATCAAAAAATCAGTCCCGTCAGAGGGCTCTAGGTTGAAGCACAGCCCGTGGGGGGAAACCTAAGAAAAACCAGATCGCTGGCTAGACCCTCATCCAGTCCCTGGGAGCCGGGCCCCCACACTGAACCGGGCTCCGACCTTCCCCTCCACAGGGGTGTTGCCAGCCTGCCCTCCCCAGGACAGTGGCACCCCAACTTAGTGCTGATTCTTCATCACCCCCAGAGTTTCTATGAGAAGGGTCACGTGTTGGGTGTTGAGGTCAAAGCGAAAGGAAAGGCCATCTGTGTCCGAGCCCCTGACCTTGCGTGGCCACGTGGAGAAGCCTACAGACCCCCGTCCCAGAAGAGTACTTTCAACGGCATAAGATAAAACCTGAGGGATTGCGAAGGAAACCAACGTTACCAGAACACACTGAGCTACGGGAACAGTCAGCTCCTTTAACACATCGGGTAATGGGAGCCGGTGGGCCATCTGAAGGAGGGACGAGCCTCAGCCCTTGTTTCTAGAAATCTGCAACAACCGTAACACGATACGAAGCTACCTGGGGTCTCTGCCAAGACACCGTGACAGGAAGGACACTCTGCTGTGTGCCACGCACCCCACGATGGAAGGGGATGCTCACGTTGTCTTGAAGTAGAGGTCGGGAAACACGAAGTCCTCAGGCCTTTGAGCTCCCGCTGGGGTTAAGAACAGCTCATCTCCTGCGGAGGGGAAGGTCCGCGTGTGCTTCCCACAGTGCCCCCCGCGGCCCGCAGGATGCACATGGCCCACGCTGAGACTTGCCTGTCGCTGTGAGACCATGGTGACTGAGCAAGAGCCCTGGGTGGGTGGACGGTGTCTTTCACAAAGACCCCCACTGTCTGTGCACCACCCCCAACCAACGCCAAATGAAGCAAGATAAGGAGATGGGGCTGCCAGACAGGTGACCCTCTCCCACCCCACCTACCACAGAGCTAAGCAAAGGAATGCACCCACCTTCCTGGTAACCCTGAGAAAAACCTCGGGAGCGGGGTGAGGAAAGTGCCCAGAGATCCCTGCCCTCATGCCCCTCTCTTCCCCAACGTGTGTGGAAAGTGGCCAACATACACTTAGGCATTCCCGTGTCCCCAGGTGAACAGGGTCCCTGTCCAGGTGAGGAGGCCGGTGGGAAAGGCAGGCCCATTTCGGAAAGAGCTGAGAGTATCAAAATGAATAAGCAAAGCCACAACCTCATTTGAAGGCATGTACAAGGCAGACCGTTCATAAGTGAATTTCCCTCAGCTTCCTTGTATTTATTTGTTTATTATATTTAAATTCTAGTTAGTTGACATACAGTTCAATATTGGCTCAGCAGTAGAGTTCAGTGGTTCATCAGTTGCATCTTAACACCCAGTGCTCATCACAGCAAGTGCCCTCCTTAATGCCCATCCCCCACCCCCTCCCTCCATCAACCCTCAGTTTGTTCCCTATTGTTAAGAGTCTCTCATGATTTGTTTCCCCCTCTCTCTTTTTCCCCCTCCTGGATGGTCCCCCATTTTATTTCTTAAATTCCATATATGAGTGAAATCATATGGTATTTGTCTTTCTCTGACTTATTTCACTTAACATAATACTCTCTAGCACAATCCATGTCATTGCAAAGAGCAAGATTTCATTCTTTTTTATGGCTGAGTAATATTCCATTGTATATATTTCATATATATGTATGTGTCTATATATACACACACCACACCTTCTTTATCCACTCATCTGTCAATGGGCATTTGGGCTCTCTCCATAGCCGGGCTATTGTTTATAAGGCTCCTATAAACATCGGGGTGCATGCACTCCTTCAAATGTGTATTTTTTTATCTTTTGGGTAAATACCTAGTAGTGCAATTTCCTCAGCTTCTTTTTAAAGTCAGTTGGCAAAGGGGAAAAGAAGAAAGAGAGAGAGAGAGACAAGCCAAGAAGCAGACTCTTAACAACAGAGAACGCACTGCTTGTTAAGAGGGTATGTGGGGAGGGGGCAGTGGGGGAATGGATGACAGGGATGAAGGAGGGCACTTGTGATGAGCACCCGGTGATGTATGGAGGTGTTGAGTCACTATCTTATATGCCTGAAACTAATATTACACTGTCTATTAACTAACTGGAATTTCAATAAAAACTCAAAAATAGAATAAAATAAAGTCAGCTAGCCAGTGGGCAGTTTTCCAACCATGAGCCACAGGCTCGTATGGAGAATCTGTTTGGCAGGGGGTCATGTTCAAGACAAAAAGCAAGGCGAACCGTATGCCTGAGGAAGTGGGGATGACTCCTCATTTCCTTGTTTCATTCTTAAAAAGCCTTCCCAGAGTCTCCTGCTGAGCACCGCCCTCAATTTAAGAGCCTGTTCACGGTGGGGACAAGTCATATTTCTATAAGCAGTTTTTTTCTGGGTTTTTTCTTGAATGGAATTGTTTTGCTTGTTTGTTTCATTTCCCCTTTGGGGGTACCAAGGAACATGAGTTCCCCTTTTCCTGGTATTAGAAGTACGTCAGCTCGAGCATGAGAACATGAAAAGTGAAGTATAAGAGGCTGGCTCTATGGTGTGACAAATCATATTCACGGTGAGGTTTGGAAAGCCCTGGCTTATCATTGTCTTCCTTTGTTTTCTTTTCCAGGGCACTCATAGAATGGGCGTGGGTCTCTAAAAGGGAGGTCTGGGCCAGGTAGCGCATGCATCGATGGCAAGATGGGGGTCCCAGGGCACGTGTGCCCACGAAGCAGCACTTAGCACAGGAGAGCCAAACTCACTGGTGACAACATGTGTTTTCTCTGCCCCGAAGGGATTTTGAACCTCTGAAAGCTTTGGGTGTGGACCGTGAATCACGCTGATGAAGACAACCACTTCTGGTCTGTTCCATGATAACATCTTAACATGATTCAACAACAGAGTAGCAAAATCATTTTTACCCCAAAAATGCAGTGTCATCTGGTGTGAATGGCAGCATGGATCTCTTCCCTTGCCCAAGAGAGGTAGACAGCAGCCGTGGAAGGCTGTACACGCAGCCCCGGTGTGACAGTGGGTAGGAACATGATGCCAGGGGTGGCCTTAACCCATGACAGCCCTAACACCATCAGTACACAGCCCACAGGGGAGTGGACCCACAGTGCCGTGCGGAACCACAAAACGGCCCTCCTGACAGTACTTCCTGGCATCAACTACCTCCTCATCCAGTCTTCTGAGCTTAAAGTAATTTCATTTTCAAAATCTGTCCCCTTTTCAAGTTTTCCCAAGCTCCTCCCTCCCTGGTGGGAGAGGCTCATGTGCGGTTCCCGTGTCCTGATTCTCCTTTGCTTTCCTTTTTTTTTTTTTTTAAGATTTTTTATGTATTTATTTGAGAGAGTGAGTGAGAGAGAGAGAGAAAGCACAGGAGCAGGAGCAGAGGGAGAGGGAGAAGCAGGCTCGCCGCTGAGCGGGGAGCCCGACGCGGAACTCAATCCCAGGACCCCGGGACCATGACCTGAGCTGAAGGCAGACGCTTCACCAACTGAACCACTCAAGCGCCCCATTGATTCTCCTTTTCCGAAACAAAAGCTGGGTGCCTTTTTCATCGACCGCCAGAACCTCTCTGGCAGGCGATTTTCCGCTGCATGTTTTCTTCCTTGGCACGTATCTCTAAATAAAGCCAGCCTGTATTCACTCAGGGTGTGGGAGCCCCTTGCACCATGGAGCAGTGTGAGATGCAAGCATTCACGGGCACAGAGGTCACAAAGGAAATTTGGGAGCCACACAGACCAGGCTGGCCCAGCTCTGCACCTTCCTGGCTGGCCCGAGGCAATTACTCTGATTTCTCTGATTGAAGGAGATCGTTCATATAAAGCACGGACTGCTTTTTGCAGCCCGAGTCAGGACTCAGGAACTGAGTCGTGCCCTGTGCTGAGTATTAGCGCCAGCTCAGGGAAAGACTGGAGGTGGGCCCTCCCCCGAGGCAGAATGCTTCCCCAGGCCTGATCCTTGCATGGGACCCAAGAGTCCTCCCCAGCCAGGAGGGTTTGCTGCTGGAGGGGTCCCCAGAAGAGCCACCTCGCAGTGCTTATTGGCCAGAGCTGAAGGTATTGAGATTTGAGCCAGCTGCAAAAAAGTAACCTCAGACCTCGGTTTCCAGAGAAGTCACTGTCTTTTCCGAACAGTGGAACCACTTACAAATACCCTTGGAACATGTCTAGATCCTTGAAAATCTTACTCTGTGAGAGGCTGCCAACAACAACGCGTCCCATCCATTACAGTATAAACTCCAGGAGTGAAAGGGGAGAGGTCCTGGAAAGCACAGGACCACTGGTCAGGAAGTGACAGCAGATATTCAAGAGGCCCCCGGTGAAATGTGCCCACAGGGAAACTGTGACACAGAATATTAGATTGCAAAGGATTTGAAGCCCAGATAAACACCGGGAGCTAATAGCAGCCAAGGAAAGCTCCATTTGCTGGTTGGAAATAGGCGCATTCACATTAATGCTTATAAACAGGCCTTTTAATAATTTCTCCCCAAGGAAGAAACTTGATGGCTGATTCTTCAGTGTGGCTGCAGAGTGAGGAGAAGCTCGCTTTCCAGCGACCGACTTCAAGTGTTTGGGCTCCCGTCCAGGCTCCCCACAGGGGTCTGCAGAGACCCAGCAGCAAAGCCCACCCAGGTTTAATCTGGTTGGAAACAGGATAGAAGATGTCTGGAAAAAAATTAAAAGAGTACGTATATACATGCTTATATGTACATGTGTGTATATATGTAGACGGAGGTATTTAAAATAGGTTATTTTATGTATTTATTTTATATACACACACATATCTTTTTCCAACCACAGAAAGACAGCATATCTTTCCTGTTATAGGAAGCACATTCTACTGATATAGATTCAAGGGGTCAAAGAAAGTGTGGACAACGTGGAAGAAAGTCTGCACAAGCAGCCTGCTCCTCACTCCTGAAACGAGCTCACTCCTGAAACCTCAGGAAATGCACAGCAAGAGAAGGTGTCACCCATATTCCCACCACTTGAGTCACTGTCCACATTTCTTCTATTTTCTTCCGGACTTGTATTCATTAAATATACTTGTTTCCAATGCTTTATATACTTTTTCAGTTAATATGATATCCTACCATCATTTATATGATGGCTTACTCTTCACGGTCATCATTTTCATTGTTGTATGATATTTCATCCAGGGATACTCTGATTTATATTATCCATTCCCTACTTTCAAATATTGTTTTGAATCTCTTCCTCATAATCATTCACATAGCCGTGATTATCTCTGAGAAAAAAAAAAATCGATGTGCTTCTTGAGGCCGGAACCTTGTTTTATTTGTCTTCATATCCTCATCAGTACTTAGGGAAATAAATGGAAGCAAACGTATGAGTGGATGGATGGATGGATAGACAATGGGTGGCTGGATGGATGATGGATGGATGATGGATGGACAACGGGTGGCTGGATGGATGAATGGATGGATGATGGATGGACAATGGGTGGATGATGGATGGACAATGGGTGGATGATGGATGGACAATGGGTGGATGATGGATGGATGGATGATGGATGGACAATGGGTGGCTGGATGGATGAATGGATGGATGATGGATGGACAATGGGTGGATGACGGATGGATGGATGATGGATGGGTGATGGATGGATGGATGGATGAACAGATGGGTGGAGGGATGGACTGATAGTAGATAGATGGATGGTGATGAGTGAATTGAAGGCTTTAGTCATAGGTTTCTTTGGACTCAAAATTCTCAAACCAAACATCATCTCTCGAGCCAGAATATGGCTCACTTGCTATTTCTGATGACAACCGAACCTCCTAGATATTTCTTTTTTGGCACAGTCTTCACCTACTCTTGGTTTCTAGAAAATCTGAAAAAGGATCTCACCACAAACCCCATTCATTCCTCCTGCTGACATGTATCAAATATCTGTTGTTACTACTTGCTTGGAGGCAAAGGGGAGAAGAAGGCCTTGCTGGTCTCTGGGTGGCAGGCAGCACCTAGACTCCAAGTAGATGCACAGGTCAAGGCTGGCTCATAAGTGCTTTCTGAACAGAAGTGAAAACCATGCCCACTCTGGTGGCTAGAGAACTGAGCTATGGCTCCCACAGATAGGGGCAGGGCACCGGTTTTTGGACTGTGCCCAGTGGATGCGGTCAGCACTACCGAGTGAGGAAGGAAGTGAGGGCATTCCAGACAATGCAAAGGTGCTGGAAGGACAAGATGTGTCCAGAACACACCAGGCATCTGGTTAGCTGGCCCATGGGAACCTGAGGGGGGAGGTGGAAAAGGGGAGGCTGGTAAACTGAAGCAGATCACGGGGACTGTTCAGGCCAGGCCATGGGAGCCTGGGAAGCCATAGAGCACATTTATGAGCCCTCCCCAGAGAGGTCCTGGGCTGTAAAAGGGAGTTTCTTAAGATTCAGGTCAAGACATGGTCCCCGAGGGGACTGTGCTCCTAAAAGCAAGAGAACCCCTTGTTAGAGGTCAGTTGGCTAACTCACTGGAAGAGGGGGACCCACCACCTTAACCTGTTGCCATCACAGTAAACACGAAGGCAACTGAAATCTTTCCTGATTTCAGCCTCTCTCTCTGCCCCTTCCTTCCCTCCCCTGGCCCTCTGGGCCCTGCGCCTGTCTCTGGCTCTTGGTGGCTCTGCCTTCCTCCCTGGGAACTCAGGACCCCTCTGCCTTGTTTTACCCTCAGGCCTGTCCCGACCCCCAGGCCTCTCTAGCACCCATTCTCTCTGCCTGAATCGTTCAATTCAAAAGTTCCCCGGATCCCTGCATTTCTCCACGGAGGCCAGGAATCCTGGTACTTTTGAAACCCAGATGTGCTTCCTCAAAAGATGACCTTTGGCAAGAAACAATCTGTTCCTTTTCCTACGGCCATGACAAGATATTAGGGAAGTGAGAAAAACGATGGGGCAAGGAAGTAAACGTTGAGGGGACTCAAACAAGACTCATGAGGCCCAAATTTTAAGCAACAAACATGAATGTACTCTTTTCCCTTCTTGCAAAAGTGTCCCAGGCCCGCCTGGGGGCCGGACGCCTTCCAGTACGTAAGACACGTCCCTGCTGGTGTCCGAAGGCCACTCAGGTCGCATGTCCCAACAGTCAAGATAGTGCTCGTTCCAAAAGCAAAAGATGGCCCTGCTGCGCCCTCTTATTCTGCCCGCCCCTTACTTCCTGAGTGAGGAAGTGTCGAACATGCAAAAATTGCTGGCGTGATTTCTTGAACAATGAACTGCAGGTCATTGTCAGCATTTCAAACCTTGGATGAAAGACTCGCTTTCATTTAAAGACAAAACCGAGACAAGCCTGCGGTCCCCTCCGCGCGCACCCTCCCGTGCAGGAGCCCTGTCCTGGTAAAGAGATTTCCTGCAATCACGCGGTCACATTTACATCTGTTTTTCATCACAAGCCCCAGCCATCAGCCTCCAACACTGGGGCCAGCTGGTCATTATGCCGGGAACAGAGCTGTCAGTGACAACTGACAATCTCTCCCCTAATTACGGTGTCCGTGCTAACCACCTGGGCCGGCCCCGTGTAACTGGGGTGAAAACCTAATACAGCACTGTCTGGAGATTTTCCACCTTCACCTAGCCCAGGGCTCAGGAACTAAAGTGATTCTGACATCACGCTGCCATCAAATCTCCTGCACACCTATTTGCAGAGTGAAAATGATCCTTGGCCCAAAACCTGTCTCCGTCTGAAATCTGCAAGGGAAGATCAAAGAGGACAGAGTGACAGACTGAGGTTTCAGCTCCACCATCCAGATGAAAGGGGAGCCTCTCAGGGAGGGTGTGCAGGGGGGCGGCACCGGGCATAGCGTGGCGTAGGATTTCTAAATCACACTTTGGCAGGCAGGCTCTAGGAAGCCCAGTTGGAGACCCCTCTTCTCATGCTCCCACCTTCCTGCTCCCCACTTAGGTCTCAGATACCTGGAAAGTCCAGGTGCATGGCACAGGTTAGCCCAACATGGCACAGGTTAGCCCCACACTGGCCTTGGGTTTTCTGGCAGCAGGCCCTGCTTCATTATTCTTGTTGTAAACGGTCCCAGCACTGCATGGGAAGGCATTGGGCATCCGTTACCCCTAGGAAAGGACCGGGTCAAAAGTCATCCCAAGAGGAAATTTGGCCGCAGCACCCGAGGCCCCCCATCTCTGTCTGCAGGAAACTTGCATCTAACAAATCAGATATTCGCACCATGAACCCTGAATGCTGCTCGCCCTCTGACCTTATCCAGTGACACCAGCCAACACTTGGAGCCATTTATTCCTCACTTGCCCAAGGGGTAGCCAAAAAAGACAGAGAGGGAGAGAAGGAATAGTTCTATAGGATCCTGGTGGACATTTTATGGGGATATTTACTTGTTGGCATCTTTACAGCTTTCCCCCAAAGACAACCATTATGGTAACAGATGGCTTTGCCTTTAGCTGTTCAATAAATAAAAAGGCTTTAAAAATTTTTTTAAATCTCTTTCAAGCTTCATCTCAATTATCTCAGGAAAAAGAAAAAGTCTCAATTGCATTGACCGGGTCTTTTAAAATAGATTAATTGGCTGTCACAAAGGTTCCTAAGTTAGACTAAAAAATCATGAAACACATAATCCTAGCCAGAGCAAACATCGGCTTTCTGAAAAGGAGCCTGACTTTTCCAGAAGGCTCTGAGGATTTGCGTTTTACTGGTTTGCCTCTGTAGAGATGGGAACCACGGGCTTTTGCTGCCCATATAAAACAATTTTCTTTGGTAACCTGGGGACTGACACCACCTGATGAGGAGGTGGCCTACCCCTGAAGAAACACCCCCGATTCATCTGAATCAAGAGCCCATTCCCTGTGTAGAGGATGCCCTGAAATTCTTTCTTATGCCTACAACACCTTAGCAAGCACCAAGCCTTCATTCAACAAACACCATTTATCGAGGCTAAGTCTATTCAACACAGGGGCAAACAAGACAAGGTCCTGCTCTCATGGGGCTCCCATTCTAGTGGCAGAGACCAGAGAACACACAAGCCCACATGTCATATCATGTCAGGTAGTGAAAAAAAGTAACACCGTGGAAGTAGACAGAGGACCAGGGGCAGGGGGCCAAGGGACTCTTTTCTAGCAATTCTACTTCTGGTGATATATTCAAATCACCAGCTCAGAAAGATATCTGCAGTGCTCGTTGCGATACTATTTGCAATAGCCAGGGCATGGAAATAGGCTGAGTGTCCATCGGTGGAGGGATGGATAAAGAAAATGTAGTGTATATATCTATACTATGGAATATTGTTCAGCCATAAGAAAGAAGTGTGGCCATGATGCACTTATTTGTGGCTTTCTTCATATTTCTTGTGCTTGGGGCTCAGAGTCCTTGTGGAATATGTGCTTTGCTACCTGTTTCAGAAATCTTTCCATCATTATCTCTTCAAATTTTACTTCTGCCTCATTTTCCCTCTTCTGTCCTTCTGGAACTTCCAATATTTGAGTGTTAGACCTTTCCTCTGCATCCTTATGTCTCTGGCTCTTTTCTGCTTTCTCTTCTGTACGTCCTTCTGGATATTTTCCTTTTCCAATTCACTAATTTTCTCCTCAGCTGTACCTAATCTGTGCATGACATCCTAGGGTCTTCATTTGTTATTATATCTTTCATCTCCAAGATTTTATTTTGAGTCTCTTTTATAGCTTCTAATTCTCTGCCAAAATCTTCTATTTATTTCCTTGAATATATTAAGCATAGTTATCTTAAATCCACTATTTTGGATTCTTTGTTGGTATGTTTCTTTTAACTCTTCGTTCCTTATTTCTCTCTTCCTCTTTCTCCTTCTCCCTCTCTGTCTCACCCCCTCTCTCTCCTCCCTCTCTCTCTCTCTCCCCCCCTCTCTCTCTCTTCCTGTCTGTGTTTTGCCATCTTGCCTCCTCATTCATGCACTTAGGTGATTTTGACTAAATGCCAGACATTGTGCATAAAAAACAGAGATCTAGGGAAAGCGCTCCCTTGTTGCAGAGAGAAAGCACATTTGCTGATGGCAGGCAGCTATGGGCACTAACAATCCCTAATCTCCTTAATCTGATGTGGGATTGAGACAATTCAAAGCTGGGCTTCATTTCGTGCAAGAGGCAGTCTATTTGTTGTGAACCTTACTTACTCTTAGACCGTAGCCCCGTGTGGTTTTCCCACACCGAATCCTCTGGGGTTGTGGCAGTTCTGGGGCCCTGAGGGTCCATGTTTGTTGTCCCCTCCCCATTACCTATCAACAGCTCTGTTAACTTCTCACTCTCTCAGCTCCTTTCTTTGGTAAAAAAAAAAAAGACACCTAGGGGAACGTGGTCACACGAGCTGGCTTGCCCTTATGTATTCCATCCCTCTCCCACATCTTGGCCCTGAAAATCTTCACTGCCATGTTAACTCTCCAATGCCTCCAAATACTACTCCTATCCTCTTCATTTTTAGCTGTTCTTTGGCGGGGAGAGCTGGATTTCATTCTATGTGTATGTGATAGATTTCATGCAAAAATAACCCAAATTCTCCAGTTCTCCCTCCAGATACACAGGCATGCACACATGCACACAGACGCCCACACACATTATTTATAAATTATAAACATGTTCTATTTTAGTCATATATTATGTATATTAGAGAATGTACCATACATACATTATTACATAGACAGAAAGATGGAAAACCAGCAAATATAAATAAAAGACTTAGTGGTTTCCTCTCCCCCTCCCACACTGGAGACCACTGATCCAGGAATAGCTGAGGGGTGTGTGCCAAATATGGGGGGTAAGGTGAACTGGGACGGGTGGTGAGAAGTGGCTGTTTGAGGGTAGAGTTGAGAACATTTGCTGATGAATTGGGTGTGGAGTGTAAAGAGAGGGTCAAGGACAAATCCTACGTCCAAGCAGCTGGTGAATGCAGGTGCTACTGATTGAGACGGGGAGGACCAGGCTCAGAGACGGGGGGGAAGACAAGTCTGTTGTGCCCAGTGGCATGTTACGGATTCTGAAGCCTAGTCAGCAACTGCTCCCCACCCCCTGCCCAGAGAATCCTTCTCTCCAAAGCTGAACTCAAGAATGTTGGGCAGACTTACATCCCAGCTCTTCCAAAACCTTCCTTGGACCCCTTGCACTGCTTTGAAGCTGTTTTCTCAACAGCTTTAGGACCTCTAGGCCAGCATTTCCCAATCTGAGATCTTCAGAATATCCATTCTACAAGGAGTGAACAGATATTCTGTGGCAAAGAAGAAGGAGGCAAAGGAGGCGGAAGAGGGGGAAAGAAAGGAACATGGAGAAAGTTTCCCATGACCCGTCTGGGAAGTACGGCACTAAACAGCCTGTTGCATGCTCTTTTTTACTGCAGGACTTCTCAGAGCCTTTAATATGCTAATGTGCGCTGACTCTCTAAGAAAGATACAGGGTCTATAGTAGTTTCCAAATTCATTGGTCTGCATGCCCACTAATAGCCCATGAAGTAATTTTGTTCTACCAAACAATTCAGGACACAGTGCTCTAGACCAGGAGTCGGTAACTACAGCCCACTGTCAATCCCAGCTAACCACCTGTTTTTGTATGGCCATTAAGCTTAGTTGTTCCTTTTTTTTTTTTTTGTCCTGTCTCAGCTCAGTGACACTTCCTCCAAGAAGTCTTCCCTGACACCCTAAACTGCGACAAGTGCTTCTCTTTTCACTCTTCTCACTTCTTGGAATTGTTACATGTTTAAATTGTTGGGGGGGAAAATCAAAAGAAAAGCAATATTTCATGACTGGCTAAAAGTACATAAAATTCAAGTTTCAGTGTTCATAATAAACTTGTATTGCGACGCACCCATGCTCATTTGCTAACGTATCATCAGAGTTGAGCAGTTCTGACAGGAACAGTATGCCCACAAAGCCTAAAATATGTACTCTGGCTTTTTACAGAAGTTGCCAACCCCTGCTCTAGACCTCCCACACAAAATAGCATCAAAATATGTGCCCTTTAGAGGAATTTTGGGACAGTGAAACTCTTCTGTAGGTTACTCCCATGATAGATACCTCATTATACATTTGCCCAAACCCACAGAATGCTCACCACCAAGAGTGAGCCTTTATGTAAACCAGGAGCTGCGGGTGATTATGATGAGTAAGTGTAGGTTCATTGATTGTAACAGATAGACCTCAGTGAGAAAGGGGGAATGCTGATGGTGGGGGAGGCTGTGTGATGGGGGCAGGGGGTACACGGGAAACTGATAAGCTTTGGCTCAATTTTGCTGAGAACCTGAAACTGCTCTTAAAAACAGTCTATGATTTGTGGCACCTGAGTGGCTCAATCGATTAAGCATCTGACTCTTGGTTTCAGCTCAGGTCATGATCTCAGGGTCGTGAGACTGAGCCCCAAGTCCAGCTCCACACTGGGTGTGGAACCTGCTTAGGATCGCTCTTTCCCTCTCCCTCTGCCCCTCCCCCATCACCCCCGCCACGTGCCCCTGCTCTCTCTCTCTCCCTCTCCCAAAAAAAAAAAAAGAAGTAATTTAAAAAATAGTGGGGCATCTGGGTGGCTCAGTCGGTGAAGCGTCTGTCTTCGGCTCGGGTCATGATCCTGGGGTCCTGGGATTGAGCCCCGCATCAGGCTCCCTGCTCAGTGGGGAGTCTGCTTCTCCCTTTCCCTCTGCCCCTCCCCCATTTTGTGCTCACTCCCTCATTATCTCTCTCAAATAAAAAAAATAAACTCTTTAAAAATAAAAACATAAAAACAAAAATTACAAATAGTCTATGATTTATAAAAAGGACATATTGCATTCCCACTTGTGTAAAAAGGAGAGGAAGAGAGGTGCGCACACGCGCGTGTGTGGCCGCTACCATCTGTAGTACTGACTTACACATGGTCAGGTATCTCCGGAAGGAGTCGGTGAGACTGACGGCCTGCTGAGAAGGGGGCAGGGTGGTTAGAATATTCGTGTGAGGAGGGCCTTTGTGGCTCATTGATCTCAAGCCTTGTGAAAGTCTTACCTACCACATAGTTTAATTAAAATTGTTGAGAAATAAGGAGGTTTTTTTTAGTACATGTTCTCTCATTCTGTATTTCTTCCTCCGTCCTCCTCATGACTCTGAGAGCCGGAACCTTGTCCTATAACTTTCTGTCTGTGGCAGAACCAGCCCCAGTTCTGAGCACAGACACTGTGCAGTGATTTTCTCACTGACTGTCCAATATTTGTGAGGAGGTGGCATTTCTCAAGGCCTTTAGGAAGCACTCTCTCTATTGGGAAAACAAAGCCACTGTGCTACTTAGGACAAGCGAGGATGGGTCGGCAACACGGCAAAATCCTGGCGTTGGGTGCACGTTGGCCCCATGTGCACACTGCCTCGATCATGCTCTTCTAGGAAAGAAATTTAAACCACGCGATCGAATGACCTGATGTATGAGCTTCAGCGCATTCAACACCGGCAGGTGGAGAACACAGAAATACCCCGGCCGGCACTTGCTTTGAAAGTTAAATAAGAGCAATTGAACTAGACCATAAAAATTAAAACTGCTCCATCAACGGCTAAGGCACCATAATGCCAACCTCGGAACACCATTCCGACCAGGCCCACCCCTAATGTTGGCGGGGCTCAAGGTGAGAGTAGATACGAAGACCTACGAACCACACGTAGAAACATTTTGAAGTAATAAACCAGTTGGACAGACTGTTAAACTGTGTTCTAGCCTTCCACCTTGATAAAGATACCTGATAACAACCTGGGAAACTGGGGTTGAATTTAGAAATCTCAGACTGCTGGGAATTCTGGAATCTGGATGGCTTGGGAGGAGCAGACCCCTATCCGCCAGCCTACAGCCCACCCCGCTGCCCCCCACTCAGCTGCGTCCCACCCCCCAGGAGCTCACAGGCCCCTGTGGATATCCATCCAGTGGTCTCACAAACAGCCATTCCTCAGCCACCCCCTAGGCCTCAGGGGGCACAACCTGGGGCAGCTTTGCCCTCAGGAGGGCAGACCCCGAGGAGGACAGTCTTGGGACGACTGGAGTGAGAATGCCAGAGTCCCCGGCACCTGCAGCGTCGTCTGGAGGGTCATGGGCCCAGCCCCACAGACTCTTGGCCCCAGGGCAAAACCGACGGGGGCCTGCTTGTCCGGGCCTCAGGGCAGGACTGATCTGACATGAAGCTCGGTTTCTCTCACGTGGGATAACCACGGTGGCAACAACTAGTTCTCCCTGAGGGATCCCTACACGTCAGGTGCCCTGCGTGTGCTTTACACATAGTATCTCACTTAATAACAAAGTCTTTCCTCCGCTCTGACAGCTGAGTGGATTCTTGTCTGCATCTCGTAGGACTGTCCCTTGAAAGCCTGTTCTCGCCAAGAAGAAGGATTTTCTAAGTTCTAGGCAAAGACAAGTCAGATGCTCAAGATGCTTCCCTAGGAGAGGCGGATCCCCCTTCCTGGGCGGTGACCAAGCCACAAGTAGGAGAAAGACACGAGGTCAAAAATATCAGAAACCCGGGGCCTGCACCGCATGAGCCGGGTCTCCAGAGACAGGAGAAAGGAGAGCAGGAGCTGGTGAAAAGCTGACACTTGTCCAGAAGGGTATCTGGGAGCCCTGGAACATCCCAGGCACAGAGGCAGGGAAGCTGCAAGCCTTCAGCTCAGAAGACAAGGAAGAGGTGCGGGGGGAGGACTCGGCGATGAGAAACTAGCTGAGCCTGAGGAACGGCTCCCTGGCCTGTGTACAGCGTGCAGGGGACCGAGGACCCCAGTGAGGGATGTGGGTTGGCAGAGCATGCAGGTGGGCTGGAAGAAACCTGGGGAACAGCAGGAGTATCTAGAAAACTTTGCCTCCTTGATAAAGAAAGTCAGCGAAGGAAAAACGGGTCTGCCTCTCAACAGGCTGTGTGTTGAGGTGATGGCTGGTGCAGGACCAGCCACCTTCTGACCAAGAGAGGATAAGCCTAGGGAGTTCACCCCCAAAGAGGAAAGGAGCCCAGTCCCCGGTGACATCCCTGAGCCATGGAACTTCAGAAGGGCTGCCCGTGGGCTTGACAGTGTGGATTTGGGGGTGTAAGTCCTTTGTACTAGGATTCTCTTCTCCATGGACCGCCCCCCCGAAACTTACTGATAACAATGGACCCTTTCCTGCTCAGACACTTCTTTCCTGCCAAGGGACTTAACTTGCTTTTCCCAGAGAAAGTAAAGGGAAGGCGGCAGATCACCAATACCACCGTGTCTTGTGAGAAGAAATCCTCTGAGCAGGACGGGTTCTGTGAGAGAGAAAACCACTTGGAAGTATTTAATGAGACGAAGGGCATCTTGTTAACCCAGCCCCCGATGGAGGCGGCGAGGGGAGGAGGCCACCGGGAGTGATCTGTGGGAGACTCGGTTTCTTCACGGAATCCTGGCACCGAGACGCCGAGGGCAGCAGAGCAGACCGAGGACCCTCTCTGAGCCTCCAAGCTTTCATCTCCAAGTCTGGAATAGTTACGCGACCAGTTCTCTCTACGGCATGTGGGAGAGTAGGACCCGGGGAAAGACAAGTGTCCCCAAGGCCCCCAGACCCTCAGAACCCCATCCGTCATCCAGCCTCGCGAGCTGGCGGCCATCGGGTATTCACGTACCAAACTTCTTGGAGGAGGACCACTAGCTGGACAAGAAGGCTACTAATAGGGCGCCTGGGTGGCTCACTCAGTCTAAGCACCTGCCTTCGGCTCAGGTCATGGTCCCAGGGTCCTGGGATCGAATCCCGCATCAGGCTCCCTGCTCAGCAGGGAGTCTGCTTCTCCCTCTGCCCTCTCCCCCCGCTTGTGCTCGCTCTCTCTCTCTCTCTCACAAAAAATAAATAAATAAAATCTAAAAGAAGACTACTGGTAACCTCCTCCCCAGACACCAGCTCGAGGCACACGCTCTCTCAGAGCCCCTCCTCCCCTGCTGACAAGAGCCCACGCGTGCCTCCGACCCCCACCCACAAGCCTGGGGGCTCCCGGGGTCGTCTCGCCCATCCTGTGAACAAGTCCGTTCAAATGCCCAACCACAGCCACCTGCATCCGCCCTTTCCTTCCTCGGCTCCTCTGGGCCCAGCTCCAGGTCCCGCAGTGCCCCCCAGGGGCCACCTCCAGCCTATCTTTTCCTTCCCGCCCCACCTGTGAGGTCCTGCACGGCTGCCCAGCAACCCTGGACCCGCAACCCCAAGAAGGCGGCCGAAGGTTAGCTCTGGTCCAAGCCGAGAACTCAACCACGCACTGGGTGACACGCCGAAGGGCAGAGTTAAAATAAATCCATTTAAAGTACAAACATGGGTTGGCCGTTCATGCTACAGTGTGTTCACAAGTGTTTATAAACACCATTGAGGAAAAAAAAGGAATCAAACTTCATAACCCTTGGTCGTCGAAGTAAACAAGGACGCTCTCCACCGGGTTCTGTTTTTAACTTTGCCATTTAGGATGGTAGCCAGCTTAGCGGGGGTGACTAAGAGCAGTTTTTATGCCAAATACTTGTTTATATCCCCCAAATTATAACTGCTATGTTGAATCGGAAATCATTCACTCAGAAAATATCTCTTATTGAAACAGAGAAAGAAGAGGCATCGGAGAAAAGGAAACGGAGCCCGGGCAGGGCCTGGTATGCGGACAGCACTCAGGAAAGATACAGTGACGTGCCAACCAGCACCAACCCGAGGACCACCGGACCACCTGAGCTACCTGGGGGCCCCCCAGCGCCTGTGGGATTTAAAAAATAAGTCAGGAAATAAATCAAGCTAATAATACATGAGTACAGCCAGCCGATCTTGCCATCCAGCACGAGATGCTCCAGGAGGACAGATGGGGTGGGGGAAGACACAGGAATGCTGATTCATTTTATACTGGGCCTCTCTCGGTTTGCCATCCAGCTAATACATTCGGACTTGCAGGCTGCCCAGGAGAGCCTGAAAAGGGAAGAGGAAGACAAGGAACACCCTGGACAAAACTTCAACAGCCAAGTTGAGAGGCTAGGCCATATGCATGCCTTTGTGTGGGCTGGGTTCTATTTTCTCTGGGTTCGATGGGTTATTATAGCACCCAAAGTTTTCCAAAAAAACGTCAGATGAGTTTACCACAGCAATTAAGCTGTCTGCCATCTGCAAGAGGCTTGGCTTCAGGTTTACTGGAGTTAAATATATTTTGAAAAGAAAAAATTAAGACTGTCAATGTTTTGCATATCGGTGGGGCTCAGCAGCGTGGGGAGTTGGAGAGTCTTCAGGGAGAAAAGTTCTCCCTGAGGGACTCATTCAGCATTGGCATGCTGGTATTTCAGAACCCAAGAACACCCTGAAAATGAATTATTCCTTAAGAAACACTGTGCCTAATCTTGGGGTTGGCAAACTTAGAACTTTACGGGGAAATTCAGCCAAGCAGCTGAGATCAACACTGTATACTATCTTCCCAAATGGCAAGTTATTTTCAGAAAACCAGACTCGAATATTAACTGAATGTCACATTCCCGCCCCACAGTTCCCATAAAGTAAATAAATGTGGAAAATGATGAGAGTAAAACCTGTGGTTTAACATTCTGAGTGTCTGCAAAGCCTTATATTCTTTCAGCAGAAGGTCCCGGCTAAACTAAAGCTTTCACAAGAGAAAGGGAGGATGGGTTGTCTACATCTGACCACACACTTCCCTGGGAATATTATGATTATTTTCAGTTGCCCATCTTTGACCCAGAGTTATGTGTTATTCTTTCTTGAGGAAAAAAAAATATATTTCAGGAAGCAAAAAGGCATCATTGAATTTTACCCTCTGCACAAGGAGGGGGAAAAAAATCAATGTGTCTTCCTCAGTTTTTCCAGGAATGAAGGACTGGAGCCTTTTCTCATCTTTAAGCAGCGGTGTGCTGGCAAACCAGCTCTCCGAGAGGAAACTCAAAATCTTGACTGTAGCTTTTGCCAATTTCCATGATGTAAATGTTATTTAATATTGTAATTGTTGTCCACAACATGTATTCTTCACCCAATATGTGTAAATAAACTTACGAGCATTGATAAACTTCCAGTTAAAAATACAGACAATATGGAATATTACTCAGCTATCAAAAAATGTAATTTTGTCATTTGCAGTGACGTGGATGGAACTAGAGGGTGCTACGCTAAGTGAAATAAGTCAGTCGGAGACAGATAATTATCGTATGATCTCACTCATGTGTGGAATTTAAGAAACAAAACAGAGGATCATAGAGGAAGGGAGGGGAAAAGGAAACAAGACAACACCAGAGAGGGAGACAAAACATAAGACTCTTAAGCATAGGAAATAAACTGAAGGTTGTTGGAGGGGAGGTGGGTGGGGGATGGGGTAACTGGGTGACGGGCAATAAGGAGGGCAAGCGTTGTAATCGGCACTGGGTGATGAATCCCTGACCTCTACCTCCGAAACTAATCATACTCTACAATTAAATTTAAATAAATTTTAAAAACAATTTACTCAAAAATAAATAAATAAATAATAAAAATACAGACAGTAGAAAAGACCTCTGCCATTAAGAACTTCTCTTAGCATTTAACAATAGGGGAAAAAAAAACATGCAACAATAAAGATCTCTAAAAGCACATTAGTTTGGAATATTCTCTCCCCTTCTGGACACAACCTTTTAAGGTAGTCATAGCATACTAGGGTGTCCAGGCCACACAACCGAGATGGTGCCAGGCATTTGAAACCATCGGGTTTAGGGACGCTGGAGGAGAGCCAAGTGAGTTTAGCAAGGAAAAGAGATAACAGATAAGCATAAGTGCTTTATAAATCCAAGTACTTCCAAGAGGCTTGTCACTTGGAAGTGGAGTCTGGAGTGACTTTCCTTTTATCCAAAGATCCGCTGACATTGGATTTTCTCTCACAAACAACTATCACTCTGTGGATGTAAACTGCAATCCACCAACGAATCTGTAGACCTCGTAATAAAACCAGAAGACCATTCAGGTAGGGTTTCTAAGCTGTCACAGGTACCGAGTTAGAATCATGGTGCAGACTTTGGACGCTCCTCCAAAATGACCCTCGATTTGAGACATATCAGGCTGGCTTAGCCATGCAGTCATTTCCACACCCCCTGCCCACCTCCCCACGCGGTAGTCCCCTTGTGTTGGGAGGCACAGCTCCCCCTCGGGGGGTTGACATTCTTGACCATTGAGTGCTGACAGTCACGCTTGCCTGTGGCAACACAGCCCCCAGCGAGGGACCTGACTCTCCAAAAGCCATGCTTCTGGGCCTTCTGCTGGGGCTTCCCCCATAGATCCTCGTGCTGTGAGGTAGTGTCTCTACTCAGGGGTCAAGTGCTCGGGGAGTGTCTTATCCTCTCCAAGACGACAGACGTGATACCTTACAGTTTGGGGAGATCTGGGCCCTTTAGGAAAACAAGGGGTAAGGGGAAAACAAAACCTCGCTGTGAAAGTATTGAACAGCCTCCAAATAACACAGTGGGAACCAACACAGAAAACCAGGATATTTTCTATGCACATATGTGTGAACCCACAACCAGCCCCTGGGGGAAAATAAGCCGGCACCACACTTTGCCCCCAGACGTTTCCCATCTCTGGATCTGGGCATCTGGAGATGGTCCCTCTGGTGACTTGCTCAGGAAGACGGTGGAGCAGGAATGAGCTGCCTGCTCAGACTTATATGCAATCGATCAATCTAAATATTATCCCGGGCACCTGGGTGGCTCAGTTGGTTAAGCGACTGCCTTCGGCTCAGGTCATGATCCTGGAGTCCCGGGATCGAGTCCCTCGTCGGGCTCCCTGCTCAGCGGGGAGTCTGCTTCTCCCTCTGACCCTCTTCCCTCTCGTGCTCTCTCTCTCTCATTCTTTCTCTCTCAAATAAATAAATAAAATCTTAAATAAATAAATAAATATGATCCCTACCCCACCACCCCACCAAGAATCGTGCATTCCAGCTTGCAAGAAGGCAGGAGAGCTGTCAAAAATGCACCAAGCTCTGGGCGGGGGGGGGGGGTCGCTTTCCACCAGCCTTACTCTGACTTTGTCTCCAGCTGGGGCGTGCCATGTGTGTCCCTGAGAAATGTCTCAGGGCTTCTGCAGTGAGCTCACCCTGGGCTCATGATTCTAGAACTTCTGCCCTCAAGTCTCCAGAGCCCAGCCCTGGGGATGCGATGGATTACATGTGCATAGCACAGCTGCATGTGGACCTGTGGGCCCTCACCCACAGCAGCAAGCCCCAGGGTCTTTCCCACCCACAACTCCTTGGCGGCCTGTGCTGAAGGCACAGGTGGAACGGAAGACAGAGACCAGGAGCCTCATTATACCCACCACATTCCAGGCCTAACGGGACGCCCTCCTGCAAACCTCATCCCCCACTTCCAAGCATTCTTCCCAGTCTTCAGAGAAACGGAGTCCTTGGGCCCCCATGTACTCACAACCCAATCGTGCACTTGTTGCATCTGACTTTTTTAGCGGTTACTGGTTGCAGTAGCTAATTTCATGCGTCAGCCTGGCTGGGCCATGGTGCCCCGTCATGTGGCCAAACACCCATCTGGGTGTGGCTGTGATGGTATTTCTGAGATGTGATTAACTGTTAAATCAGTAGACTTTGAGTAAATCAGACTTCCTTGGGCAGTGTGGGTGGGCCGCACCCAATCAGTGGAAGGCCTCAAGCCAAAAAGACTGATGCCCCCAAACGGCCTTCAGACTCCAGCTGTAGTATCAACCCTTCCCGGGGTCTCCAGCCCACCTGCCTGCCCGCCTGCCCTACAGATTCTAGATGTGGAGATTTTAGATAGGGTAAAAACGCGGGTGATAAAGACGGGCAGAGAGAGAGAGAAATCCACACATCCTCTGTTTGTGTGTCTCGGGAGAACCCTGACACTTGCTGGTAGACAGACGGTCTTCCCAAAATGCTGTCTGGATAGCAAGTCACAAAGAGGCAGAAGGGGAGTGTCTTCAACCCCTGTGTCTTCAACCGCAGTGTCCAGCCATGGCCCCCCACAAACACACTGTCCACACACACATGTTGGATAGACAGAGCTCACGGCCTGGGCCAGGACAGGGGGACATGCAGGCTGACAGCCCCAAGAGGGTTCTCATTCAGTGTGGCACCCCAGGTGCCTGGCTTGCCTCATGGGGTCTGCAGGGGAGAAGTCACTGGGCCACACGTATGCAGTGACCCTACTCGCCTCTGGCACAGTGCCCCACAGGGCCAAGTGTCTGGTTGGCACCAGCTGAAAATCTTGCAGTGCTTACTTGGCACAAACAAGGTCTGGAGACCACCTGCAAATTTCAGTTGGCCATGCCCCCTCACAGAGAAACAGAACCTTCCAGAATCCTGGGCCGCACATCCTGCTGCCTAGTGTTCTTGTCCAACAGCCAAGGGCAGCCCTGAGCCGGGCAGAGGGTGTCAGAGGATCGGGTTTGGGCCACAGCTCAGCCTTCCCAGCTTCAGACTTTTCTCCTGGACCAAGAAGGCCTTCCTGTCTCGGCTCCCCTGCATCCTCTCGGGAAAGGAAAAGGCCCCTTTGGGCCATAAAATTTCAGATGCGTGAAGACTCTGGGTGTCGGATATGAAACCCCAGCACGCCCAGGGTGAACACAGTGCAGAGCTCACACCACTGGCCCTCCGGGGCACCTCCTTCTTCTGCTCCCTGGCAGCTCTTGGCTTCTGTCTGAAATCCCAGCTGCAGCCCCAGATCCTTCCTGGCGCCGTTGGGACAGAACCAGAGTCAGGAGCACGAGATACAAAAGGATGCCCCTCACCGCGTCCCCACCCCCATGGCGGCCCCATCCCTGCAGGTGGATGGCCGGTCTCCTCTCCCCTCCCTCCGTCACTGCTACCAAATAAACAAGAGAGAAGCGTGGAGGCCTTCTGCCTTTCGGGGTCACATGGGCACTGCTCAAGGATAAGTATATCTCAGGACACCAGAGGCCCTGGTTGAGAGTCCTGATTTGTTCCAAGAGCTCTGTGCCATCCGTCCGCACTAAGTGGAGAACCACAGGGGCTGCCAGGCTCCTCCCCAGAACCGCCCACTGAGATAAATCAGGTGATGGAAGAAGCTGGTGGGTCTAGAGCCTCTTCAATGCTGACAGCGTAGCTGTAGGTGAACCCGAGGGGAGGCAGGCCCGGGGTGTGCGCGGCGGGGTCGGGGGGGGGGGGCGGGAGCAGGTAGGAAAACCAACCAGGGGGCTCAAGGGGGCTGGAAGGCGCTTTCGACCTGTGGCCCCTTCTCCCCACCAACAGCCATCAGGGCAGACCCCTCCCCGCCCCGCCCCCACCCTGTTGCACCTGCGTTGCTCAGCTGAGGACCACAGCCGGCACAGGGAATTCCAGGTCCTCAGGGCCTTGGAAATAGCGTGCACAGAGGGAAAGAGTCACTGTGCACACCCATGGGCTTGGAGCCCGCTGCCCCTGCCATCCCAGCCCCGGAGAGAGGCCTCCGGCTCTCCTCAGGGCCACTCCCGGGAGAGAGGCTGGCTTCCCTGAAAAGGGAAGAGCCTGGAAGGAAGTGAGAAAGAGCCGGGGGTGGGAGGAGAGGCTGATGAGCCCTGTGCACTAGAAGCTTCTATGTTCCTAAAACTCACCCCCCAAGGGCCGCAGTCAGCCTGGCCTTGGAGCCACCCCCTGGGGAGACAATACCAGCCTGATGAGAGCAGTAAGAAGGTAAGACTTAAGAAGAAGGTCAACTTTCACCTCCTTCCAGAAGAAACAGTGGGTCGCCCACTGTGTTAGGTCACTTGAGATGCCTTAACCGTGTCCCACAAACTGGGTGGCTTTAAACAACAGAGCTTTCCCCTCTCCCTGTTGCAGAAGCCCAAGGCCAAGGTCAGAGGGCGAGCAGGGCCATGCTCCCTGCGGAGGCTCCGGGGAGAACGTCTCCGGCCCCTGTGCCGGCCTGCAGTGCTTTGCTGGCATCCTTGCTGTCCTCGGCTTGCCAAAGCCTCACTCCCGCTGTGCCTCCGTCTTCCGTGGTATTCTCCGTGTGTCTGTCTCTTCTCCTTTCGTGGCAAGGACCCCATCGCACTGGACCAGGGGCCCACCTTACCCCCTCCTGGCCTCGGTTGACTAACCACACCAGCAGCTCTCCGTTTTCAGATAAGGCCACAGTCACAGGTACCGGAGTGAGGACCCGAACACATCTTTTTAGGTGGATGCAGTTCAACCCACAACAGCTACAAAAGACCAAAAATAAGATTTTCACTGGGGCTTTCAATGATAATGGATGAAAGGAAACAGTGGAGTACCAGCTTAACTATTGTGAAGGGAAAGCATGCTTAACCGAAAACAGTCTATTTAATGAAATTACTGCTCAACGTGAGAAAGTAACATTATTCTTGTACAAACACGGTTCAAAGAATTTATTCCACAAAGCCTTCTTTGAGAACATTCTTGAAGGGTTTACTCTGGCAAGAAGAAAAAAAATGAATCCAGAAGAAAGATCTAATAAGTAGAGATCAGGGCAGAATTTAGCAAAAGAAAAAAAAATGTTGTCAAATTTAGCAGGGAGTCCAAAACACTAGGTTCTCAGTGCCTCCAGTGAAGTTCCTGAAAACAGAGCCGGGGGGTGGGGCACAGGGTAAGGGGACAGTGAGACCACAGGGGGTGAGACAATGCCTAGTAGGGGGCTTGATAAATTAGGGGTGACAGGCAAAGGGGTCAAATTAGGATGCGTCGCTTTTGCCCCAGCTGCATGTAGGAAGGCTGTGAGCCAGTCGTCTGCATGTTTAGGAGGGGTACCTCTTACACGTTTGTCAAGGAACAGCAGGGGTTGTGCACCAGTGAAAGGTGTGGAAGCCATGCACAGAGCAAGGCAGGGGACCCCCCCACCCCAGTGGGACCTGGGGACTGAGGACCATGGACACGGGGCTGGCATGCTCCCCACCCACAGTCCAGAGTGGTCAGGTCAATCCCCAGACCACCTGCTTCCTCACCCCAGAGGACCACCCAAAGGGACAGGTCACCATGGGTACATGAGGATGGCAAAGTCATCCCCCTGAACACCCCCTGAGACGCGACTGGTTTTTAACCGAAGCCTTAAAAACACTCATGCTCTTAGACTCAGCAATTCCAATTCCAGAAACTTCCACTTCCAGAAACAGAGCCCTGCTCTCTGTGTACAGAATTCCATCATAACATTATTTATAATATTAAGATGGAACCAGCCTTGTATCCCAAAGCAGGAGCTTGCTGAAATTGGCTACAGTGGGACACGTGGGGAGGGAAAGATGGGGGCACAGCCTGGCCTCCAAGGTCACCGAGTCCATCCCTGGCTAAGTATCCAGCCGCCCCTCCGCCCCCCCCCCCCCCCCCCCCCGCCTTACAGCCCTGTGAGTGCCCTCGTCTGTAAGCTAGAGACAAACACCAGTACTGTCCAGCTTCAGGGCCCTCGCTCCCAACAAGTGCAGCTACCCAGCCTGGACAGGATTCACGGGCCAGCGGGGCGAGAGCTCACAAAACCAAAGGGCAGCAGGTGTGGGACCAGAGAACAAGACTGGTGTGCAAAGGCCCACCAAATGGGGCAGGGGAGCGAGGGAGTTTACCATTTCCTTTGCCCACCCATGGCCTGAACTCAACAGCCCAAATCCAGAAGGGGCCACCAGCGTGGAGAGGGAGGGCGCTCGGGGCGCAGGGAAAGGGGCTCCTAATACTCAGAGAGGGAGAAAGCTCTGTGGGGTTTTGTCCCTTCTTTTCTCCCTACTTGTGGGCAGTCCCCAAGCAATTCCATGTCTGTGACAGTGACGGGGGGGCAGGGGCCTACACTCCGGAAGGTGGGAACCTAAAAGACACCCTTACCCCAGAGCTTCGCAGAGGTGGCTCCCCCGACCTGCAGCGCCCTTCCCTGATGTTCCATTGACTCCCTCCCAGCTCCGCTCAGGTTCCTGAGCTCATGCACGTTATTGGTGAGGACTTCCCTGCCATGGTGTCTGAAACCAAAGTCACAACCCCATTCCTACCTGTCCACCCAGAGATTCTCAGAGTCGCCTTCCCCAGGCCTGGGCTTTCATTCCGCTGGTCCCAGGCGGGGCCCCCCCAGGTGTTCTTGAAGCTCCACGGGAGCTGCCAATTCAGGTTTGTGCAAACCCAGGTCAGTCCCCTCAGCCCGCACCTACGGGCGTCTACCACTAGCTTCCTTCACTGAAGGGCTTGCTTGCTCATTATCTGTCCTTCCCCACCAAAAGTGAAGTCCTTGGAGGCAAGGAGCCACGTCCATCTGCTTCTCGCCTGTAGACCCACAGCTAGGAGAGGTCTGGGAACCCACGGGCATGTAAGAAACCAGTGTTCAAATGAATAAAATACAGGGATTGTTGGGATTTTTAAATAAACATTAATTGCTTTGATGGTAAGAACTGATTCTAAAGTAAAGTGTTTTGAGACGCCTGGGTGGCTCAGTCAGTTAAGCATCTGCCTTCGGCTCAGATCACGATCCCAGGGTCCTGGGATCGAGTCCCACATCGGGCTCCCTGCTCGGCGGGAAGCCTGCTTCTCCCTCTCCCACGCCCCCTGCTTGTGCTCACTTGCTCTCTCTCTCTCTCACAAATAAATAAATAAAATCTTTTTAAAAAATTAAAAATAAATAAATAAAGTGTTCAATCTCAAGCTAGCAACAAACAATAATTAAAATAATAAAATCCAATATTAAAGGGTTAAGGAAAGGGACAGAGTTCTACATTCTACGTGGCACGACGAAAGAAATCTGCGTGTCGAGCAGAGGGGCAGTGTGGAACAGGGATTATAAAGCTATTCAGACCCTTTGCTAGGATGCCAGTGAAGTTACGAGTAAGGAAGGGGGAGAGAGGGCGGGTGGCTCTGCAGGGCAGTGAACCGTCATGGTGCACACACCACACAACACACTTTTCAAAACCCATAGAAAGTTCGACACAAAGAGTGAACCCTAGTGAACACAGGGAACTTGGGCTGATAGCCACGTGTCTGTCGATAGTGGCCCATCAGTTGGAACAGATGCAGCACACATGGGCAAGATGTTAGTACAGGGGGAACTGTTGGGGGAGCACAAAGGCACATGGGATCTCCGCAAGTTTTGCTCACTTTGCTGTAAAGCTAAAACTACTCTAAAAAATAACGTTAGTTAAGGATAACCAAAAAAAATTGTAAGCTACAGCACCGGATATAAGCACGGCCAGAAGGAACCAACTTGAAAATCTAGCAACAGAGAAACCCTGAGCTCAGCGCTGGAAGGGAATAGCGTTGTTCGCTTTGCAGAATACATGGCGGGTTTTCTCAGTCTCATGCAGCCTGATTTTAGTTTAACCTCCAAACCCCTGAGGGAGGTGGAGGGAGGGGGGATCCCTGCCGGTCCCTGAAGCCTCAGGGCTCAGACCCAGTGATCCGGCTCCAGGTCCGTGAGCAATCTCCAGCACATCCCGTGACACAAGAAAGGGATCCGAAGAGGACCGTGCTGCCACTCAGGAAGCAAGCTGGTGCCAAAGACGGAACAGGAGAGGTAAATAAACTAGCCCTCAAGGAGAAAATCTACCCAACACAGCAAGAGATTCTGAAGTCAGAGAGTGGTTGATCAGAGTTGAATATTTTTCACTAAACTCTACCTCTGAAACGAATAATACACTATATGTTGATTAACTGAATTTAAATTTAAAAAATAAATGTATGAAATCAAAGGGTTAAACCTTATAACACACTTACAGAATGTTCTATGTCAATTATATCTCAATAAAACTGGAAACATTTCTGAAAAAAAAAAAGGTTGAATATTTGTCAGCTGGTTGGTTGAGTTTTATGAAATTGGCCAAGTTTATCATGGTCATCTCTTTTTTTTTTTAAGATTTTATTTACTTATTTGACAGAGAGAGAGCACAAGCAGGGGGAGCAGCCGAGGAAGAAGCAGTCTCCCTGCTGAGCAGCTGAGCAGGAGCCTGATGTGGGACTCGATCCCACGACTCCAGGATCTTGACCTGAGCCGAAGGCAGACGCCACCGACTGAGCCACCCAGGTGCCCCATCATGGTGGTCTTTTAAAGGGACCCAAAGCTCAGCGTCTCGGAAGGCACACTTGCTGGTACCGAAGGGCCCCGACTCCCAGCAACTCTGCTGCCTTTCTTCCCCACTGAGCACATCTGACCACCCGGGCTGCAGACACAGGGTCGGGATGCTAACGCTGGTCCATTGGCCCACAGGACTGCCCGCCCTCAGCCTGTGTGCCTCCCCTCCAGGCCGGTCCTCCCGCACCTGCTCATTCCCATGAATACGGGATGATGACAAGAGTTTGCCAGTCAGGAGGGCTGGTTAAAAATGACTCAGTACCCAGCGGGGGAAGCTGCCTCGTGACTCAGACATGCCTGGCTGTCCTGAGCAGGTGGCCTGGGATTTCCATGGAAGGCTATCGGGGCTCCCCAGGTGACCCCGGAGGACAAAGGAGCTGAGCGGGCCGGGCTCCTGGCACTGGCCATGTGGCCCCCAATTCAGGCAGTAGCTGGGCAGACGGAAGCGAGCAATCCCCAAGGGTCACATCGTCCTCGTTTTAAAGACAAGCTCGCAGAGACGTGGGCCAGTTCAGGGAGTTACTCCGGGCTACAGGCTTCTTCTGCACAGCGACGCTCTGAGCCATGTCACACTCTGAGAGGCCACCACGGGCCATCAGTGTTGTCAGGGACGATGACCTGAGGCTGAGAAGAGCTGGGGGACAGCCCTCCCTCCCAAGCAGTGGGTCTCACCATGGGCGCAAAGAGTCATCTCCAGAGACTCTTGCGTATTTCACTATAGAAAAATGGAACCAGCTTATTTCTGGCAAACTGCGCACATGTAGACATCTCTCCATGAACTCCAGTCAGCCGATCTGTCAAAACTAAAGATGTCAGAGGAACCGAAGACTCGCCCAAACTTCGGCCAAAAGATGTCACGTAATCCAAGAATTGCACAAAAGGTTCAACCAGCATTGTTTCCAGGCTCGTGGTCTACAAAAGAGCACGTGGGGGAGGCTGGAGGATGGGGGAGCTCCTTCCCCAACCTCACTGTCATTCCCCCAAAATGGTATCCGACCTTTTAAAATACACATATGCACACCCATATGCCATATGCACACGCACACACAGAAGATCTGTGTTCCAGGGAGAAAGTGCCCAACTTGAGATCTGCTTGTCCACACCCAAGCTGGGAGCCCAGACCCCTGCCCCCTCCGCTGCCGGCCGGCCCTCATCTTACTGGGAAACAAATGAAAATGATACAATGGAAGCTCTAATTAAAGACATTTGACCTTTTGTTTCTCAAATAATTTAGGGGTAAAAATACATGCTGATTCTTTTTCTGAGTATAGTTATGATATTTTCCCATTAAAAAAAAAAAAAGCAACCACAAAGGAAAAGGAAACAATAGCACAAAGAACTGCATTTTCGAGGGAAGGGGAGTCCCTTTTGGAGGGCCCCCGCCTAAATCTGGAAACAGCCAACCTTAGAATCTATGCCAAGGCAACCAATGTTATGTGCCTCAGTGCTGGGCAGGGAGGAACCTTCCAGAACGTCCCCCACTCTGTGGTGGCAGGGAGAAACCTTCTATAGTGTGAGGAGCCCGCAGCGCCAAAGGGAGCCCAGGAGGCAGAAGCTGTTCCTAGTGTGCGCGTAGGACCACCTCTCTGACCACCACGTGCGCGTGCGTGCAGACACACACACACACACACACACACACACACACAACACACAACACACACTACATACATTCCCTGTCACTGTGCTTAAATTATGTCCACTGCGGCCAAGGGAAGTAGAGGCTGGCGACAAAGTGAAAGGGACACTTGCTTTACACTGTGTATCTCTTTGTGACTTCTGAATTTTGTACTTGAAAACGTGTGTACGTGCGTTGTGTGTGTCCTGCGGGTGAACTGTTGTCTTGTAGGAGATTGTGACACAACTTCTTTTATTTATTTATTTATTCATGAGAGTCAGAGAGAGAGAGTCAGAGGGAGAAGCAGGCTCCCCGCCTAGCAGGGAGCCCGATGCGGGACTCGATCCCAGGACCCGGGGATCATGACCTGAGCCGAAGGCTGACGCTTAACCATCTGAGCCACCCAGGCGCCCTTTTCTTAATCTCCAGCAAGAACCCACTCTCACCGAGAGCCCACCATGCTCTCGCCCCCTCCGACACACACACACCCCCCCACACACACAACACATGGCACACCACCCACGCACGTGCACGCACACACTTGCATCCGTCAGGGAGGAGTCTCTCCCCACCCCTGGCCTGTAGAACCCTCCCAAAGCATTTCTAAACCAGGTGCAGGGTGGGGCTCTGTTTGCAAAGCAGGTCAAAGTCCGGTCACCGTGCAGGCAGCTGGGCCTGGGCTGGAGGCACTTTCTAAACCTCTAGGACTCAGTGCCACCTAGAGGCTCCTCGGTTGCGCTATTTCTCAATCTGAGGTGTAAAGGGACCGGCCAGTGGTTGGCATCATGCCAGGCAGAGGGAGCGGAGGAGTGGCCCATGTCTTACTTGTACCTGGAGGGTCGGGGCTGCCCTTGGCGGTGGGAGCGCTCAACACCCCCCGTGATGCGCCTACTACCCCCCCCTTTGTATCGAATGCCTCCTTTGACACACACGGGCACCCACGTATGTGGGCATCTATCTTTAATTTTTGTCTCATTATACAAGTAAAGCATTTGAAAAGATGCTAAGCTTCATCAGTGGTCAGGGATGCGGACTGAAATCATACCCACGCAGCAGATTGCTAAGGGGGGAGCAGCTCTGAGGCTGGCGAGCCTGGCGCCCCCGGACCCCCACCCCGCGCAGGCGCATGAGCCCACCAGTCACTCGGGGAATCCGTCCGGCAGTCCGCTCCGCCGAGCCCCTGCAACCCTCAGCCCCACGGTTGCTGCGTGGCCTATTCCTGTTCCTTGTGCAGACACATGGACCCCCTGCCTGCCCAGGAGGATGACACAGGAGCCCCAGGAGGGACGGACTCTTGCAGCAGACGGTCAGAGCCTGCCGGTGGGCTTGGAGGAAGGTCACCACCCGCTGGCTCCCAGGTGCATAGAGGGGCGGGCGTGGGCAGTGCCCTCCACCCTGCCTGCACTCCGGCCTCACCCTCTAAGCCGGGGTTCTTAACCGGGAACGATTTGGCCCCCAAGAGGACGCGTGGCGATGTCTGGAGACGTTTTTGGTTGGCACAACTGGGGAAGGATGCTACTGCACCTCGTGGGTGGAGACCAGACGTGCTGCTCGAGGTCCTCCAGTGCACAGGGTGACCCCGCACACTGCAGGAGTATCCAGCCAAAATGCCGACAGCGTGAGATTGACAAACCCTCCCTTCAGTGCTCAGCTGGGGTGTAAATTAGTACTGCTTTTAAACAAATGGATGCTTTAGCTAACAATTTGGAAAGAAAAAATCGTAAGAACTCTATTATAATGCACAGGCATTTTGCCTGTATGGAAAAGAACAAAGCTGCGAGACAAATATGTCTCTCAAAGAATGAGAGCATGAATTTTTCAGGGGCTTGCATGCATCTTTTAATACTTCCCATATCAACTGGTGGGAGCCACTGTGTTCCCCGGCGGACCCGCCCCTCCTTCACCTCTCCCTACCACTTGTTGGGATTTGTAAGTGCATCCACATCCAGATCTTTGTACATGGACCTATTCAAGGAGATGAAAACACATCTCTGCATAGTCCTTTTTTCCCCTGAGGGTAACGTCTTGTTCAACATTCCTTTCGCCTAATTGGGTAATTTAATTATTTTTAACTATGAGATTGATGATTAAAAGGTCAGCACCGTCGAAATGAACTGCTCACATGATCTCTTATAGTCGAAATTAGCCATGAAAATTGTTTCTGCCCACCATGGAGTGATTAAGCATTTACTTAATATTGCATAGAATTTACCAGATGCCATGGGAGACACAAAACAGGTAGAAGACAGTCTCTACAAATGAGGAATTCTGTGTTATTTTTTTGCCAAACGCCTTCTAGATTGTGGCTCTAGTTGTTTTAAAAGCCCCAAAGGCTCTTTCAATACTGTGTTTACTTGTTGATTCATTCAAATACAGTCCAACTAAGTTTCAAATTTTACTCTGGCTGTTTTGCTTTTGAAGAATTAAATGTTATCCTTTGGGGGAAGAAAAAGGTTTTCTAGAAGAAACCAAAACTAAACAGCTCCAAATGTCTCCCCAGAACCCGACATGAGGAACCAGCACTACCCTAAGCGGCGGTCCCCAGAGGAGCGTCAGGAATCAGAACGGGAGGAAATGCAGTCTGCTTATCAATGACTGGCTTTAAATTTAAAAAGTAAGACATGCACATTACAAACTAACATTCTGAACCACACCAGAAGGTGCGCAATGCAGTGCGAGAGGAGGTCTCCCCATGGTCCGTTTTCTGTGTATTCTTTTCAGAAATTCTTTACGCATGCAACAAGCAAACAACATATTTTTATGCAGTGGGATGGCACTATATACCCATTGATTTTGCAAGTTGCTTTTTTTTTGCTTTATTTTTATTGTGACAAAATACATATAGCGAAAATCACCATCTTAACCATTTTTAGTGTACAGTTCAGGGGCACTAAGTACATTCACACTGTCCTGCAGCCACCGTCACCGCCGCTGCCATCCATCTCCAGTGTCCCCATTAAATACTGACATCTCCTCCCCTAGCCCTTGGCTCCCACCATCCTGTCTGTCTCTATGAATCTGGCTGCTCTAGCGACCTCAGGGAAGTAGAATCAGAAAGTATCTGCCCTTTTGTGTCTGGCTGATGTCACTGAGCATCATGTCCTCAAGGTTCACCCTTCACCCTTGTTGGAGCAGGTGTCAGAATGTCCTTCCTTCTTAAGGCTGAATAATATTCCATTGTCTGTATGGTCTACATTTTGCTTATCCACTCATGTGCTGGTCAACACTTGGATGGCTTTTGCCTTTTAACTATTAGGAATAACACTACTATGGACATGGGTCTACAAATATCTCTTTAACACCCTCTTTTCGATTCTTTTGGGTATATTCTCAAAAGTGGAACTGCTGGGTCATATGGTAACTCTCTGTTCAATCTTTTTTTGGAGAAACCACCATACCGTCTTCCAGAGTGGCTGCACTATTTTACATTCCCACAGACAGTGCAGAATGGGTCCAACTTCTCCACATACTCTCCAATACTTGTTATGATGGGTTTTTTTATGGTAACCATCTTAACGCGTATGGGGTGGTATTTCGTTGTGGTTTGGGTGTGCGTTTCCCTAATGGCCATCTGCCTATCTTCTGTTCACATTCCATGGGTTAGAACTTAATCTGATGATGGCATCTAAGGAAGGCAGAGAGATGCAATGCATCCGCTCCCTAGTCTGCCTAACAATATCACTACCGACATAGCAAATTAAAACTAAACATTCCTTTTCTCACAGTTTCTGGGGGTCCGGAGCTTGTGCACAGCTGAACTAGGTCCTCGGCAGGGCTGACATTAAGGTGTTGGCCAGGGCTGCTTCCCCAGCCAGGGCTCAGCTGGGGAAAGAGCTGCCTCCAAACTCACTCTGGCTGTTGGCAGAATTCAGTGCCTCGCAGTTGTAGAGCTGAAGGCTTCCATGTCTTGCTGGCGATCCATCAAAAGCTTCCCTCGGCTCCTAGAAGCCACCCTCAGTCCCTCGTCCTATAGGATTCACTCAAAGCCAACAAAAGAGAGAGAGGAACTTCAGCAAGAATGGGTGCTACAGTCTTATGTACATAATACATACACACCGACATGGATGGCCCACGACCTTTGCCACATTCTACTGCTTGGAAGAAAGGCACATGCCCCGCCCACACCCAAGGGGAGGAGGCTATGTAACAGCAGGAACCAAGGACTGGGGCACCACCCAGGGTTCTGTCACGGCAGCGGGTGGGGGGGGGGGGGCCTTAGAATTCCATGACAGTGAGAGAAAGCACTAGACTTCAGAGGGCAACCAGCTACCAGCCTTCACCACGACTCCAAATATTTTTCTTAGCAGTGAGAAATTGCTAGGTTGAAGACTGGCTTCATATTTTAATTGGACGGTTATTTCGTGGTTGGTATTTTGAATTTGTTTATGGTATTTTTGACATGCAGAAGCTTTCAATTTGTGTGAAGTGAAATTTATCAATATTTTCCTTTACAGCTTCTGGATTTTGTCCTGATTTACACCATGCCACGAAAGACCTTCCCCATGCAAGGTTATATAAAATTCCATCCACGGTGTCGCCTAAGATAACTCATGTTATTACGGCCAAACATCCCATCTGGGAAGAAGGTTTTCTTCACGGTCATGGTGACTTGGTTATATAAACTATTTTGCTGCTGACTTGCTGGAAAAGCTATTTGTTCACAATTTCGCTCATCAGTGACTTTTTAAGGGGAAGAAGTGGGATTTCAGCAAATTATTTTCACCCTTTGATATACAATCCTTAGTATGGCTCTAAGATAAGCAATAACATTTCACAGAAAGCTCTTTTTTTGGTGCAAAATCAGCATCCCCCACGTGTAGTCTATGGTACAATGTACTCCATGCTGTTTCTGCCTTCCTTGAACAGGACACAGCTTTTTGTGGCTTTGGAGGTTTGTTACCGTGTGGTTACTTCCAAACAGAAAATTACGATTGTGTCAGTAGGATCTATTCGCTTAAAGTCACCTTCCTCTCACACAGAAGCTAAATCTTGGGAAATCCCAGGGAGTTCCTCTGCCAGCCACTCTGGGCCAGGCACCCTATGCAAAGCGGGTAGTTGCTAGCAAAAAAAATTCCTTGAAAAATCGCCACCAGCAAAGGAAGGCCATACTTTGGTCCTAAAGATGCTACACTTGCGATAATATTTATAATATACCAGTATTTTTCAGAACAACCAAGTAGCATTGGGGCCTTCAGACGTGGCCTCCTAGGGACCCGATGTCTAGAACAGGGGACAGGAAGCTGGAATGAAGAGACCCGTTCTCATGCATCTTTGTATCTGCAACATTTTTTGAACCTGAGATGCCTGGTATTTCGCCCGGCCCAGAACAGATGTCCGCAAATGCTTGTGTGGCTGATACAACTCTCCACCAGAGATGCAGATGGGTGAGCATTCACTGCTCAGCACGATTTCCACCTGGAGCCTTCACCCTGTCAATGGCAGAAACTGGAACTGAGTCAAACCCGGGCCCCCCACTGTCCTGAGGGGCTGCTGGGTTCCAGAGGACCTGCCTAGCTCCTAGGTGCTGGGGAGGGGCCGCAGGTCATCTCTCCCTGCTGCCACTCGAGGGGGGGCGGCTCTCACCCCTGCAGTCCTGCTGCGCCATCCCCCTTGGCTCCTCGGCAGCTGCCTCCCTAACCCCTGCATCCCCACTCGTGGTCCTGCTCAGCGGCTCTTGGCCTTTAGAAAACCAAAAGCCCAGACCTGAGTCCGGTTTTGCTCTTTCTGCCATGCCATCCCTTCCCAGAGACAGCTAGGAGCCTACCCGAGGGAAGGGTCCAGGAGCTAAAGGAAAGCATCTCCTCATATCCCACCACCCCAGCCAGAGAGGCTGATGCCACAGGGAGATTCAGGCTCCCAGCACAGATGACCAGCATCCAGTCATAATGCAGAAAACCCTCTTTCTTAAAAGGAAGCGATAAATGGTTCTTTAACGCTGCAAGGCTGTGCAAGCATTGATTTAGGTTAAGTATGAATAAAGGAGCTTTCAGGAGACACTAAAAACTTGATTATGAATTACAACAGAGGCTGATGCCTTTGGCAGAGCTAGAGCCCCAGGAATACCTGTTTAAACCAGAAAGGTTGTCTTTTCTCTGACGTAAGCTTGCAGGTCCTGGTCCACAGTCACCAAGACTGTCTCTCTCTGCCGTGGGCCTCCCCACTACTCCTGGGGGGGCTTCAGCCATGGTGCCCACAATGGCTCAGCACCACCCTGGCCCCATGCCAGGCGCTGGGGGGAGGAAAGCGGGAGGGGGGGTCCGTTCCCTCAGAGGGCACAACTCCGAAGTCGCATTTCATGCTTCCCTTCACCTGCCCTTGCCTGCCCCCAGCTGCAAGAGAAGCCTTACAGGGCCCAGAACCGGGGTTGCTATAGAAGATGGCGCAAGTGGGAAATAAAGGGTGACGTGAAGTCTTGGATGCTCTGATAGAATAAAACAGCTACGTTCTCTTATTTTTTATTGTATTATAATTTTTTATCAGTTTCAGAGGTAGAATTTAGTGTAAAATAGCTACTTTATTTTTTTTTAAATAGCTACTTTAAAAGAATTCTCCGCAGCCTTCAAGGCCTAAGCCAAACACCGCTCCCCCTTCATCAGCTCTCTGAGCCGACAGTGCTCCCTGCCCTTCTGAACTTCACCTGTGCCCTCCAGGCGGCCTGCATCCCACCACAGCACCACCCGTGCCTAGCCGCCTCCAGGGGAGGGAGCTCGCCTTTCCCCACCAGCTCATTCCATTTCCTGCCTTGATGACAGTCTTTTTATTGAGCTTTGTGGTTGACAAACTTCCATGATCTACCCAACGCCCATTTGACACACACACAGGCAAACACACTCACAAGCTCACACGCACTCACACACTTCTCTGCAAATAGACCCCTGACATTCGCAGAAGCATGCAGGGTAAGCCCTACCTAGTGCGGAGGGGGGCCGGGCCTGACCAGTCCCCCCTGCCACCCAGTGCAGCCACATGGCCCGACTGTGGCCGATGAGATGGACTTGGATGTTCCCTGCAGGGTCTTCTAGCAACCATTCTCTCCTGCACAAAGGGAACAGCGCTGGCTGGCAGCACCCTTCCCCTCTGCCCCGACCCTCTTCCCCCAGCTCAGCAGCCTCTGCAGGTCCCAGGGGCTGAGACGAGTAGCCCCTGAGCCCCTGAGCCCCTGAGCCCCTGAGCCCCTGAAGCCCACGACCGCCCCGCTCCAGACCTCTCGATAAATATGACGACTCAGTTCTGCCGCACAAAAGAAAGCAGCTGTAAGCCATGAAAAGACACAGGAAAAACGTAAACGCGTACCACAAAGTGAAAGAACTGATCTGAAAAGGCCGCACGCTGCCTGATTCCAACTATTTGGTATTCTGAAGAGAAGTCTGTGGAGACACTAACACCATCGGGGTTTCCAGGGGATGACAGTCAGAGCACAGAGGGTTGGTGGGGCAGTGAACTCCTCTGGAGGACACTATGATGGTGGAAACCTGCGCTTAGGCAGAACGTACACCACCAAGAGGGACCCCAGATGCCTGCTGATCGACTTTGGGTGTTTATGTGTCAGTGCACGTTCTTCGATTGTAACCCATGCACCACAACGGTGGGCGTGGGCGTGTCCACGGGGGGGAGGGTCTTATGGGGGGAGGGGTAGATGGGAGGCCTCTGTATCTTCTACGAAATTTTGCTGTGAACCTAAAACTGCTCTTTAAAGTAGTCTATTGGGGGGCACCTGGGTGGCTCAGTTGGTTAAGCATCTGCCTTCAGCTCAGGTCATGATCCCAGAGTCCGGGGAGCGAGCCCCATGTCAGACTCACTGCTCAATGGGGAGTCTGCTTCTCCCTCTGCCCCTCCCCCCTGCTCATGTGCACTCTCTCTCTCTCTCTCTCTCTCTCTCTCTCACTCTTTCTCTCTCAAATAAATAAAATCTTTAAAAGTAAAATAAAATAAAATAAAGTAGTCTATTGGGGGGCACCTGGGTGGCTCAGTTGGTTAAGCATCTGCCTTCAGCTCAGGTCATGATCCCAGAGTCCGGGGAGCGAGCCCCATGTCAGACTCACTGCTCAATGGGGAGTCTGCTTCTCCCTCTGCCCCTCCCCCCTGCTCATGTGCACTCTCTCTCTCTCTCTCTCTCTCTCTCTCTCACTCTTTCTCTCTCAAATAAATAAAATCTTTAAAAGTAAAATAAAATAAAATAAAGTAGTCTATTGGGGGGCACCTGGGTGGCTCAGTCAGTTAAGCGTCTGCCTTCGGCTCAGGTCATGATCCCAGGGTCCTAGGATTGAGCCCCGCATCGGGCTCCCTGCTCAAGGGGGAGCCTGCTTCTCCCTCTCCCTCTGTCCCTCCCCCTGCTCGTGCTCTGTCTCTCTCTCTCTCAAATAAATAAATAAAATCTTAAAAAAAAAAACAAAACTAGGCTACTGATTTAAATATGTATATATATGACTACTCATCCCCATTTGTTTCCACCTCTGCAGTCAGATGTTCTGAACTTGGAATCCAGCGCACTTCCAGCTGACACATCCCTGCCCTCAGCTGCCCGCCGCACCTCCTCTTCCCCCCATGGTGAACTTACAGAACCCATCGGGACCCCTTCCCAGGCTGAGGGTCTGGGAGACAACCCGCCTGGGGCCACAAGCCCACTGCATCCTGTGGCCGGCGCACTCTTCTTCGTGGCCACAGCACAGGCCAGGAGCCGGGAATCAGGTTGGCCAGGAGTTGCCAAGGGGAACAGAGCCGAGGCCACAGGCCCCGTGTCCCGTGGCCACGCTGGGCTGAGATGGACCCGGGACTCACGTTGAGGATGGAATCTGAACTCTCCTGCCCAGTGGGCCGCCCACCACTGGGATCACCAGCCCTCCCCTGGCTGGGCACCCCTAGCCGAGCCGTTCTGGCCTTAGTTATAGGACGGGGAGCCCTGGGGACTGCAGGTTCCTGGAGCGCAGGGTGGGTGGGGGCCGCTGTGTCCACCTGTGGTTCCCCAGGGCTTGACGCTGTGCCTGGCAGCGAACAGTGCTCATTATCATCTCCGCACCCCCCCCACCCCGTGCTCACGAAACAGCATCAGGTCCCTGTTGAAAACCTTGCCTTGATCTCAGCCCAGAGAAGAGCGCCCTCAGCAGGCCGAATGGAAAACAGCGGAGAGAATGCTGGGGCCTATCCCCTTCCTTAGCGAACGTGGACGTGGCCTCCAGAGCCAGCCGAGGGCTTGATGGCTCTCAAGTGTGGCCCAGTGGGAGGGGGAGACACTGCCTGGAAGGAAGCCCAATAGACGCAGACGATTTACTGTTCCCAAGAGGGCACCTGGGGGGCCCGCCTTTTCAGAGGGGTCCGCCGAGAGCACGTGGGGTCACATATGGAAACCATATCAGCCAAGGACAACCCGACATCTGGAGACGTGGCCCAGCCTGGGGCTGCGCAGTTAACCAAGGCAGGAAGCCTTGTTAACTGAGCCCGCCCGTGCAAACGGCATACACAGACCCGGGGATCTGTGGACTGAGCAAAATCCCTCACATTTCCAGCGACTTTTCCTCAGGTGCCCTTAGAAGGGGCAGTGGGAAAAGCCATGCACTTTTCAGTCTTAATAAATATCACCATCGGGGACTCGTTCAGGCCAGTATGGTTGAGGACGTGACGGGGCCCGGATCACAGAGGTGCACACTGGGGGGCAGGCCAGCTCGGACGAGGGAGGTCACAGCGTGCCCCCCGGAGAGGCCACCTAGGTCCCTTTGCCCCAGTGTCCACTCAGAAGAAATCAGGAAACAACTGAAACGTCCAAAATAACACAATATTGAGTTTCTCAATCAACAGGCTTCCCCACAGACCTAACTTCTCCCTGAGAACAAACCCTCCTGAACTTGGGCATATTAATATCTGCAGGGCTGAATGTTCCAGCTCTGCTGATAAAGATCAGCGTCTTCCGGGAAAGGACCACCTTTTTAATCTTTGGTAATAACTAGCAAGAATTGCATAAAAACGGCAAGAGAAATAAAATCCTTTAAAAATATATTTAAAAACGGCAGACATTTTAAAAGGTCTGATGCATACGGATTTCTTTGGTATGTTTTTAATCGCCTACAGGTCCTGGGAGAAGGAAGAACAAAGAGTGTCATTGACACCATACATACTTAAAAAGAGCAGGTTGTAAATGCCAGGGTCACCGGGCATCTTTGTGGGGCAATACTGCCCCCTAGTGACCAATTTTCAAGGACCTATTTCTGTAAATTAACCCCTAGGTAAAGACAACCTGCAGATTGTACCCCTTGCAGTCATGTAGGACCTGACCATCTTGGCCCCCTTTGACTCCCCTGTACTCCTCAAGGAAGCCCACAGACCCAGAGCCACTTACTTCTAGACAAGGAGGAATCTGACGTCAGGACGCTCCTGCAGCATTCACGCCGGAGTTCCCAGTGGATCTTACGAGTGTGTGGGCTGATGCTGTTAGGAAGAAGGCCTCACTTCCACACCAATTTTTTTTTTAACATGCTCCATGAATCAGTGAACTGCAAATGCCCAAGAGAGGTAAAGTGTAAATTCCTTCCAGCCCACATAGCTTACCTGCTGGATTTTTTGCTGTAACATGAGACTGCTGTTCCAAACATTCCCAGTGACTTTTAAGACTTTCTACCAAGGCAAGTTCACTGTGGCTATTTTTCCCCTGATTACGATGTGTAATTGTTGTTCCAGTCCCGCGCTTCCTGTAATCCCCATATTCACTAAATATTTATCCAATTCGACTGGGTCTTTCTGAGCATCTACTGTAAGCCAAGAATTGCTGGGAACCTGAGCCCTCAGTCTTCCCAGGAGTAGCAGCTTCATCACCTGGGAGCGCGTGAGAGAGGCAGGGTCGCAGCCCACCCCGACCCACCCCGACCCACCGAGTCTGCATCTGCATTTTGCCAAGATCCCCCATGTGGTTTGCATTAGGGTTTGAGATGCTCTGCAGTGGTTTCCTTTTTTTTTTAAGATTTGTATTTATTTATTTGACAGAGAGAGACACAGCGAGAGCAGGAACACAAGCAGGGGGAGTGGGAGAGGGAGAAGCAGGCTTCCCGCGGAGCAGGGAGCCCGATGTGGGGCTCGATCCCAGGACCCTGAGACCATGACCTGAGCCGAAGGCAGATGCTTAACGACTGAGCCACCCAGGCGCCCTGCAGTGGTTTCCAGACATGAGTGAGCATGAGCATCATCAGGAGGGGGTGTTAAAACACACACTGCTGGGCCCAGGCCTGGGGGTCTGACTCGGTGGGTCCAGGGAAGCCTGAGAATATGCTCATCTAACAAGTTCCTGAGGGGGTTCCAGGCCTGAGGGCCACACTGGCTCTGGACCTCGGCTGCATGTTGGCACTATCTGGGAGGTATAAATAACACTGACCCGTGGGCCCCACCTCCGGAAACCAGATGAAAGTGTGGCTTGGGCGCTGAGCATTTGAAAAGTTCCCTGGATGCGAACAGGCAGCAAAGATTGGGAACCACTGCTCCAAGGGACCAAAGGGGAGACATCAGAAGTCCTTTATTGCCAAGTCCTGCTAAGCCACGTGATTATCTGATGAGAATATGTTGGTAAGGGCTCTCCGGAAGCCTACACATATCCTCTTTGAGAGCTAACGCGGGACAAAAGGTGTTGCCACGCACCCGAGGGCAGTGTGAAGTCTGCCCGTGGGGGCAGGAGGGAGACAGGGAAAGGACAGTCAGGTCACCTGAGCTTCAGAGAAGCCACTGAGAAGAATGTCCTAGGGTAGCGAGCCGGCGGCTGTCCTGTCGGGATGCCGGCAAACCCTCACAGCCGCGAGCTGGGGCTGGATTTTATCCTGAGCAAAGCCAGTGCGAGAGCCATGTCCATGTCATGGAAACTACCCCTAAAACCATTCCTCTGAACTTTTTTGTTTCCAAATATCAGAAAGCGGTGGTCCTCACCTTTTTAGGCTGGCAACTGTAGGACAGGCAAAGGAGAGGTGGCTCTCCGCTCGGGCTGAGAAAACAAATCATCACCTGGATCAATACAGCCTCTTCTGGAACCTCAGCGTAATGGGGAAGGTTTGTTTTCCCGACCAAGACCCTTGCAACAAATAAACAGACACGACCAGCGCAACATCATAGAGAAAGATTCTCGGTACTAGTGACCATCCAGTATCACCTAAAGTAGCAAAATTAGCCTGTGGTCCTGATAGAGGGACATGAGGACACTGCACCGGGGAACAGAGCAGTACCGTGCAAGGGCTTGGGGCTAGAGATCGAAAGGCCTGGCTCTGTGAATCACCTGTAAATAGAATTAAGAACTGCTGCCTGTCTCTCGAGGGTGTTGTGGAAAGCATATGGAAACTGTGAAAACACTTTGCAGGGGCACCTGGGTGGCTCAGTCGGTGAAGCTCAGGTCATGAACCCGGGGTCCTGGGATCGAGCCCTGCATCGGGCTCCCTGCTCTGCAGGGAGTCTGCTTCTCCCTCTCCCTCTGCCGCTCCCCCTGCTTGTGCTCTCTCTCTCTCTCTCTCTCTCTGACAAATAAATAAAAATCTTTAAAATAAAAAATAAAATCTAAAAAAAATTTTAAGAGACCAAACAAATAAATAAAAATAGTGGGAAATTACAGCTAACACTGCATATTATCTTAATCATTTTCTTCTTGAAATTCAAAACGGAATTTTTGGAAAATCGTTCAATGGCAAGATGTTTCCAGAAGGTTATTCAGGGGACTTTGCTTCATTAATTGCTTCATTCGACAGAATTTTATTGAATGGCATCTATGTGTCAACTGAAGCAGTGTGTCTTTTATTCCACATAAATTTCCCTATGACGGTAACATTAAAAATATTTATGGGGAAATAAACACAGGCAGTTCTGTACAGAACAAGATGGTCAGTTGGGCATGTCTTCTTTTCCTCCCTTCCAAGAACCCATTAAAATGAAAGCAAAGGATATTTAAAAGCATAAGCCCATAAAAGCAGAGACACAGGAATCCGACAGAAGTCCTTCCCTGCGTGAGGCTGAAACCTCTCTTGGCAGGAACAGAGCTGATCGGGACGGTTTTCCTTCCCTAGTAGAATCTTGTGAAAGGGAATTCTTAGGAATCTACTTCACGCAGAAGGAATGTGACTTCAGAAAAAGGGTCTGAACAATAGAGCAAGGAAGGTAGGACAAAGAAGGTTGTAAGTGAGTGGGCAGACTTCAGTGAACATCAGTTACAGAAAATGCTAATCATAGTAATGACCACTGGGTTTTTTAATCTGTACAGATTTGAACCTAAAAGCCCAGTCGATTAATCACGTAAATCAGGGAGAGAATAAACAGACCGAACGTTTTCTAAGATCCGTGTATCGTCTAGCAGAAGGACAAAGGTTTTCATTAACTTTAAACAATAACTTTATTTTGTATGTTGTAAATTTCTGAAGTAACCACTAGAAGAAGAAAAACAGATAGTGTAACTTACAAACCAGAGGGGGGAAAATGGGATGACATAAGGAAAAACTCATTAGATCCCCCAAAAAACAAAAAATGGAACATCGACAGCACAAAATAAGATGGTAGAAGCAATCCAAATATAACAATTACATTAAGTGCAAATGGAGTAAATGCCTCACTTAAATTTAAGGTAAAAATTTCACCTTTTAAAATCCAGTTGTAGGCTGTTTACGAGAGATGCAGGAGGAAAAAGATATATGTATAGTAAGCAAATACTAACCAAAGGAGGGCTTTTGAAACTAATTAATATCAGATAAAATATAATTTAAGTCAAAGGCATTTCAGAGACAGATAAGAGCGCTCGTGAGATGCCAACTTGGGGCGATGTCCCCTTTTTCCTCTTGGTATTTGCGTGGATGTGCTCACTCTGTGGCTATTTGTGATCCGTGCACTTTGCCAGATACAGAGAGAATGGGCTGCTCTGGCCATTTCTGCTTCAAGTCACATTTCTCTCCCCAACATGGCCAAATAAGGACTTCCTATGTGAAAGGGCAGGATCGGTTCTGTATGCCAGGCCTGGATCCTAAAATCTCTCCTCTGAGCATCCCTGAAGTGCCTTCTATTCCTGCTCACCTGGCTTTGCTTAATTAAGATTCTCGATAATCGTGGCGGGTGCATATGGTCATTAAGTACATAGACCCTCACAAAAGCACCAGAAGTCAAAAATAGACTTTTCTTTAAAAGCCAAGATTTAGGGGCGCCTGGGTGGCTTAGTCGTTAAGTGTCTGCCTTTGGCTCAGGTCATGATCCCAGGGTCCTGGGATCGAGCCCCGCATCGGGCTCCCTGCTCTGCGGGAAGCCTGCTTCTCCCTCTCCTACTCCCCCTGCTTGTGTTCCCTCTCTCGCTGTGTCTCTCTCTGTCAAATAAATAAATAAAATCTTTAAAAATTTAATTAATTAATTAAAGCTAAGATTTAAAATCCCTACTTATTTAAAAAAAGGAAGAGAGGGAGCTTTGTAAAGAAACGTGCCTACAAGAAACATTCAAACACACTGAATTTGTAAGGTGATTAAAACATAAAATAACTTCACAAATAATTTGTGGATTGGCTTGCTTCATGACTTGGTTCTGTTCTCAGTTCATGAGCAGAAAAACCGGGGCCTAAAACTCTCCTTGCAATTCCGTGGCATCCAAGCCTCATCTGTTGGCCCCAGTCAAACACCAACCCCCCAGTACCCCTGAGAGGTGCTCGGGTAATCCCGGGTCCAGAGGGCACCATCCTTCCTCTAGAGGAGTTGCAATACCAACATGTTTAGTTAAAACCAACATCAACGTGTCTAATTGTGCTGTTGGTGACTTTGCCTCTAGGTACCTGCCTGGAGAAAGCATGAGCATGCTCAGACTCCACAGTGAGGACCTCAGGGAAACCAGCATGGACACCTCAGAGTCTACTGGTTTCAACCTCTAGGAGGGAGACTCGAGGGTTGGGGTTGGGTTCCCCAACAGAGGGAAGTAAGCCCAGAGAGTGAGCGCAATCATCCCCTTCCTGCTCTGCATCCTGCCAGAGCCCAGGTAGCCAAGAAGGCAAAAAGATACAGGAAAAAAGGTTTCTGCTTGGGACTAACTAAACCCAAGTTCAAATCTGGACTCTGTCAATTATAGCTGATTATGGATCAGCTGCCTCTCCGCTCGGCAGCTTTCTCAATCATAAAAATGAGGACATACTTACCTTAGAGAATTGTTCTGAGTATAAAATATGTCTGAAACACCGAGAGATCAGCTCACAGCAGAAAGTCAGCTAAAGCAAACCTTTCCCTGTGGCTGACGGCAACGTAAGCAGACGAACAGCCAACATTCCTGAGAGACCCAGCACCCCGTTGGGGAGCTTTCGAGGCCCAAGACCACTCTGTCCCAACCCATTCCAAGCCCCCAGAAGTGATTTCTGCCAACCCTGCCTGCTCTCTATCCCAAAGCTAACAGAACTTTCTGTAATCTTGGAAATGCTCCATATTTCCACTGTCCAATAGCCACGTGAGTCTCCTGAGCACTTGAAATGTGGCTAGAGCAACGGAGGAACCGAATCTCTAACTTCATTCTAGGTAATTTAAATGAAAATAGCCTCATGTGACCAGCGGCTACCACAGCGGACAGCTGGGTCTTTGAGACTTCTGCTCACATCTGGGGGTTCATCAGAAGGGTCAGATCATTCCGAGCAAGGGCAGCCCCACACTCATTACATCAAACGGCTCACACAGGGCGGCATCCCCACGACATGCTGGGTTCTGTGGTTGGGGTTAGAGTTAGGACAAATCACTCACTTTTAGACTTTTACAAAGCAAGCAAGCCTGATTGGACGTAAACCCAAGCTGCAGGAGAGCCTGTTTCTGATGCATTGGTTAAGTATGTCGAAACCAGTTTTTGTTTCTCTCTTCCTGGTTTCATATCTCACACATCCAGTACTCACACGCACACACGCGCGCGCGTGCACTCACATGCACACACACATGCACTCACATGCACACACACGCACTCACATGCACACATGCACGCACACATGCACGCGCACACGCACTCACATGCCCATGCACGCACGCACACACACACAACCTCACACACTTAGAACTTTAATGTTCCAGCCACCGCCATCTGCTCTTCAGCTGGTGGCCGAGGTCGGTAAGGGTGCAGGCGCTTGGCATTGCTGAAAAGAGCTGCGCTCGTTCTAACAGGCTTCAGGGAGAGCCTGTTAGCCTGTCTCCTTCTTCAAGCCCAGAGCCTGTTCGGCCTTCTGGGACTGGCCTGGGGTAGGATCTGCTTCTCAGGAACCGGAGTAATTAGAAGATTTCATTTGCTTTAAAAGAAAGTAGTTATGGGCCACAGAGCAACAGGCTCCATTCCGACTTACCAATGCATTCTGCAAACCTAGCTGAGCGAGCAGAGGCTCTGTTGTAAGCGGGGGTGTCTCCTCCCTTCCTGAACCTTCTGCAGGGCCAGCGGGCTGGCAAGAAACAAGGAAACAGATAATGCCAGGTAGTGACGGCATTAGCGACGAGAAGAAAGTGTGGGAGGGAATGAGTTGGGGGGGCACTCCCTCTGCTCAGACTACGGTCACAAAACGCCACAGGCTGGCTGCTTGAACAACAGAAGTTCATGTTCTCCCAGTTCTGCAGGCAAGACGTCCAAGATCAAAGAGTCAGCAGGGCTGGTTTCTTCTAAGGCTTCCTCCGTGGCGTGCAGACACAGTCTTCTCCCCGTGTCCCTCTCTGCGTGTCTGTGTCCTGATCTCTTCTCATAAGAACACCAGTCAGAGTGGATCAGGGCCACCCTTGTGACCTCATTTTAACTTTCTCACCTCTTTATAGACCTTATCTCCAAATACAGTCACATCCTAAAGCACTGGGGGTCAAGTCTTCAACATATGAATTTTGGAGGGACACGGTTCAGCGCCTGGGGGGCTAGAGGCAGTACCTTAGCTAGTGTGGGAGGGAAGGGGGATCGGCCCAGGGATCCCTGTGGATTGGAGATAGATGAGGAACTTAACCTCTTGGAGGTGACTTCATAATGGGGCCGTAGAAGCCAGACAGGAAGGGCTTGCTTGTGGCCGCAGGATCTGCCTAGTCCCTGACGTCAATTTCTTCATCATCCGTGTGCCTGAGGGAGAGGACGAAGTCCTCCCCGGTGCTGTGGATGCCAGAGGCCTCCTGCCACAGAAAGGGCTGGAAGGATTCCTCCTCAAGGAGGGCAAGTCTCACAAAGGGCACACCCACATCCCTGTGCTGGGCTGGGGTCCGTAGGATGATCCTGCCTCTTTGTAGCTTCAAGTCTAAACAAACAGGTGCAGCCTCAAGCAGTGCTTCCCTTTGGTTAAGTTTCCTTATAAAATACTTGAATTTCAGGACCCATGCCTGGCAGTGAAAGAAAGGGCCTCCAGGCCACCAGAGAAAGACGCTCGATGTTGCTCTAAAGATCAGATCGGCACTAAAGGGACCAGAGACAGGATCACCAGGATGCCAGCCACCGCCTGCAGGAGCGGACAGCACAGGGTGGACCCCAGCAGTGCTGCAGGGCCCCTTCAGGCACCAGGAATAGAGGCCCAGATTGAATGCCCAGAAAGGATACCCCAACCAAAAGGAAGGGCAGAGTCAGACCCACTGTTTTTACCATCTGGGGAAGAAGACGCCAAGGTAGGATGGCCAGAGAAGTAGAGAGGTCTGTTACAGAAACCATGAAGGTCAGGTTAGATTATTTTTTAATGGCTTTATTGAAGTATAATTTACACACTAAAAAAATTGACCCACCCTAAGTGTATAGTTCCATGAGTTTTGATAAGCATATACCTTACTGTCAAACGATCAACACAATCAAGTTTTTGAACTCTTTCATTACCCTAAAAATAAATAAAATAAATAAAATAAAAAATCACGTGCCTTTGCCTTCAGCCTCAGGCAACCATTGGTTGCTTTCTGCCTCTATAGTTTGGCCTTTTCTAGAATTTAATACAGATTTATTTGGACAATGTGTAATCTTTTATGTATGGCTTCTTTCACTCAGCACCATACTTTTTATTTATCTTCTTTAAGATTTATTTATTTATTTGAGAAAGAGAGCAAGCACACGGGGAGGAGGGGCAGAGGGAAAAGGAGAGAGAGAATCTCAAGCAGACTCCCCCCTTGGCAGGGAGCCCAACTCTGGGCTCAATCCCACAACCCTGAGATCATGACCTGAGCTGAAATCAAGAGTCAAAACCTTAACCAATGGAGCCACCCGGGTGGCCCAGCATCCTGGCTTTTTAGATTCACTCATGTTGGTGCATGTATCAACAATTTATTCTCTTTCAATTGCTAGTATTATTCTATTTATGGATACATTATGACCGCATGTTATAGTACTATAATATAATACATTATAATAACATTTTGTTTGTTCATGCACCAGTCAAGGGACATTTGGGTTGTTTTCACTTTTCGGCTATTACGAATAATGCTTCTACGCACAAGTGGATATGTATTTTTGCTACTCTTGGATAGATACCCAGGAGTGGAATTATGGGGTCATATGGTAAGCTTAATGTTTATGCCATGTTTAACTACATAAGAAAGTACAAAACTGTTTATCCAACCATTTTCCATCCTCACCAGCGGTGTTTGAGGGTTTCAATTGCTCCACATTCCTGCCAACACTTAATATTTTAATTCATTTTTTTTTAAGATTTTATTTATTTATTTGACAGAGGGAAACACAGTGAGAGAGGGAACACAAGCAGGGGGAGTGAGAGAGGGAGAAGCAGGCTTCCCGTGGAGCAGGGAGCCCGATACGGGGCTCGATCCCAGGACCCCGGGATCACGACCTGAGCTGAAGGCAGACGCTCAACAACTGAGCCACCTGGGCACCCCGAATTCATTTTTTAAAATTGTAGTTACTCTACTAAGTTTATAGTAGCTTCTCATTTGTTGCCTTAATTTGCATTTTCCTAATGACCAGTGATGTTGCTCATCCTTCCATGTGTTTATTGGCCATTCATATATCTTCTTTTGTGAACATCTCTGATTTCATTTGTCCATTTTTATTGAGTTATTTTTCTTATTAAGTTGTAAAAATCCTTCATATGATTTCAGTGAGTTACCTTGGCACCTTTGTCAAAACTCAATTGATCATATGCCTGTGGCTCTAGTTTAAAACTTTCTATTCTGTTCCTTTGAGCTAAATGTTTATCCTTATGCTGATCCAATGCTTTCTTAATTACCACAGCTTTATAGTAAGTTTTGAAATCAGGTCACTGAAGTCCTCCAACTTTGTTCTTCTCTTTCACAATTGTTTTGGTTATTCGTCGCTTCTCCATATAAATTTTAGAATCAGTTTGTATCTTACATAAAAAAAATGCTGGGATTTTTATTGGGATTGTGTTGAGTCTATAGATACCTTTGGGGTTAACTGCCATCTTAATAATCCTGGGTCTTTCAGACTGTGGTACCCCCTCCATTTTATTTACGTTTTCTTTCATCAACATGTTTTGTCGGCACCTGGGTGACTCAGTCATTAAGCATCTGCCTTCAGCTCAGGTCATGATCCCAGGGTCCTGGGATCAAGCCCCACATCCAGCTCCCTACTCAGAGGGAAGCCTGCTTCTCCCTCTCCCTCTGCCTCCTGCTCCCCGTTTGTGCTCTCTCTGTCAAATAAATAAATAAAATATTTTTTAAAAAACAGAAAAAACCATGTTTTTAACTTCAGAGCAGGTTGTTAGTTATATTTCCTTATTATCTGCTTAATGTTTGTAAGATCTGTAGTGATGTCCCCTCTTTCTTTCCTAATTGGTAATTTGTGTCTTCTTTCAATCTGATGAAGGTTTATCAATTTTATTGATCTTTGCAAGAACCAGCTTTTGGTTCCATTCATTTTCTCTTTTCTACTTTGTTGATTTCCACACTGATCTTTACTATTGCCTTCCTTCTACTTACTTAGCATTTAATTTTCTCTTCTTTGGCTTCCTAAATTGAAAGCTTAGTTTACTGATTTTAGACCTGTCTTCTTGTATAACATAAGCATTCAAAGCAATAAATTTCCTTCTAATGACTTCTTCAGCAACAAATTTGAATATGTTGTGTTCTCATTTTCACTAAACCTGATATATACTTTAATTTCCCTTGTGATTTCCTCTTTGATTCATGAGTTATTTAGAAGTGTGTTGTTTGATTTCCCCATATTTTAGGATTTCTCAGATTTCATCTGTTGTAGATTTCTAAGTTATTTCCATTGTCATCTAACAGCATGCTATGTATGGTAGAAATCTTTTTAAATATATTGACACCTGTTTTATCATTCAGTGTATGGTTTATTTCATGAACATTTCTTGTACGTTTGAAAAGAATAAGTATTCTGCTATTGTCAGATGAAGTATTCTATCAAGTGGGTTGGTAGTGCTGTTCAAGTTTTTATATTCTTGCTCAACTATGCCTACTTTTTCAATCAATTACTGAGGGAAGAATATTGAAATCTTCAACTATATTGTTGATTTTTTTAATGTTTTTACTTCATTTATTTTGGAGCTCTCTTATTAGGTACAAATAAATTTATAATATTTAACTTATTTCTGTTGTATTGACCCTTTTATTATGAAATGCTGTCTCTAGTAACATTCATTTTTAAAGTCTATTTTGTCTGATATTAATAAAAAATCATCCCAGTTCCTTTCTGATTACTGTTTATGTTTGCATCATATACATTTTGTCATCCTTTCACTTTAATCTATTTGTATCTTTGAACTTAAATTGATCTCTTATAGACAATATATCTCACTTTTGTCCAAACAGTTTGTTGGAATTTTGATTGGAATTTTTAGTTCATTCCCCTTAATATAAGTCTACCATTTCACTAATTTTTCCTATAAGTCCCATTTTTCTCTCATTTTAATCTCTGTTACCCTTGTACCTTTATGTTAAATGTTTTTAGTGTTCCATCTTAATTCCTGTATTGACTTTAACTATATTTCTTTGCATTATTTTTAGTGCTTTACCTAAGTATTACAGTATACATCTTTTACTTACCACAATCTATTTGAAATTAACACTAACTTCTAATAAAACATTGGGACTTTGTATTTGTCTAGCTCCATTCCCTTTTGTGCTACTTTTGGTGCTATTGTTGTCATATATATTAATTTCTATATGTTAAAGCCAAACAATACAGTATTATAATTTTTGCTTTATATAGTCATGTCTTTTTTAATTAAAAATTATATGTGTATATATAAATTTCACATAAATATTTATACGTTTTTCAAATATATTTATATACATATACACAGATACTATATACATATATATACATACATTTATATATTATATATATTATACATATATATTTCTTACATCTTCACATGTTTCCATTGAGGATTTTCTTCAATCCTTCTTATGTATCTGAGTTACTATCCAAGCTACCATCTGACGTCATTTCTCCCTAGCAATTCTTTTAGCACAGGTCTACTAGTGACAAATTCTGTTTTATTTTCCCTTCAAAAAAAATCTAAAAATGGCTTTATTTTTGTCTTCAGTTTTGAAGGATACCTACTGGTTATAATTCTCCCCCGCCAATCAACACCTTGATTATGTCATTAAATAGAACAGGAAGCCATTAAAAAGAATAGGAAACCACTGTTCTTTTACAGAAAATGCAGTAAATTCACAAAGTCTCTTGGGCTTTCAATGTCTTTTGGCTTCTCATGTTTCTGGGAAAAGTCAGCAATAAACCATATTGTTTATTGTTTCCTGTATATGACTTAACATTTTCCTTTTGTTCCTTTAAAAATATTTTCTTTACCTCTGGCTTTTAGCAGTTTGACTATGAGGTGTTTTTCTCTTTGTTCTTTAGATAATTTCTATTATTCTATCAAATTCAATTACTCTTTCTTCTGACATGTGACTCGTGCCATGAAATCTTCATTTCAGTTAGTGTACTTTTAAGCTCTAGAATTTCATTTGCTTTGTTTCATTTCTGTTGAGATTCCTTGTTTATTCATTGTTAGTATATTTTCCTTTAATTCTTTGGACGTATTTTTAATAGCTGCTTTGAAGTCTTTATTTGCCAGATATAATGTCTGAGCCCTTCAGAGCCAGTTGCTTTGACTGGTTTCCCTCCACCTCCCCTCCCGCCGAGTTTGGGAAATACTTTATCTTTTGTTTTCATGTCTGTCAATTTTTACTGAAAACCAGACATTGGGGCCCCTGGGTGGCTCAGTTGGTTAAGCATCTGCCTTCGGCTCAGTGGTGATCCCAGGGTCCTGGGATGGAGTCCCGCGTCGGGCTCCTTGCTCAGCAGGGAGCCTCTTTCCTCCCTGTGCCTGCCATTCCCCCTGCTTGTGCTCTCTCACTCTGACAAATAAATAAAATCCTTTAAAAAAAAATAAAACTAGACATTGTAGGCAACATTTTGTAGCAATTCTGGACTTTGCTTTGTTCTGAGAGTTGTTGGTTTTAATAGACAATTAACTTGCCTTGACTCTACCTGCAAATCTATCTCACTTTCAGTGGATAGCCATTAATATCTCTGCTTATTATTTTTATTTTTTTAAGTCTGGCTCTTAGGGGTTTTCCCTTCACCTACATAGTTTTGTAGCCAGCCAATGATTTAGGCAGAGGTTATGCTAAGATACTTCAAGCCAATGTATCCATCTCCACTGCCTAAGCTGTCTGTAGATTGAGGGATATTTTCAAAAGCACAGTAAATTTACCAGTCTCCCATGCTTTCCGTTTTTGCTGGGCCTCCTGTGATTCCCGTGTGCCCACAAAGTTTAGCCATCAACCTAGAATGAACGTATGGAGAATTTATCATGCATGTTTTTCTTTGGCTCTCTCACTTCCAAAACCTCACCCTTAAATTTCTAGTTGCTCTGTCAGCTCCCTGAACCAAATCTGTTGTGTCTAGCTGGTAAAGTTGCAGATGGTCACCACCCAAGCTGGATGAGATGGGCAAGAAGGCCCAAACTCGCCATTCTACCCAGTGTAGTAGCAGTTTTCCTGGGCAAATTCTCCCCAAGTTGGTATCCCTGGGTCCTGTTAGAAAGAGGTAAGGGCTAAGAGGAGGCTGAGGAGACAGCCCACAAGGCTGCTCCAGGGCACAAGAGTAGAGTGGTCCTGATTCCATTGTTCATTGCCAGTTCTATCAGTCAGCCTGGGCTGTCATTACAAAATACCCCAGATAGTGGGGCTTAAACAAGAGATTTATTTCCTCAGCCTTCTGGAGGCTAGAAGGGCAAGATCAAGGTGTTAGGTAGGGTGAGTTTCTGGTGAGACCTCCCTCCTTGGCTGATAGAAGACCACATTCTCTCTGCATCCGCACATGGCCTTTTCCCTGTGCCCCTGTATGGAGAAAGAGAGTTCTGTTGTCTCCTCTTCTTCTTATACGGACACCAATTTTAGTGGATTAGGGCTCCACTCTTAACCATTCATTTAACCTTAACTGTCCTTAAAAAAGCCCAGTCTCCAAACATAAGCACATTGGCGTCTTCAAGGAATGAATTTGGAGGTAGGGGGCAGACACAATTCAGCCCATAATACCAGACAAGGGTCTCCTCAGTGGTGGCCAGCATAGCAGCTGCACATCAGCCTGGAGATTTTGCAGTGGACCCTGGGCCAACCTGGTAGGGAAAGGAGGAAGGGAGACACACACACACACACACACACACACACACGCATGCATGCACACACACATGCACACACACACAAAGCAATTCTATTGAATAATCCACTCAGCTAAGATTAAAGACAGGAAAATATCTCTCTCATTGGTAATGAAGGAATTAAAATACTAAGATAGAGGTTGTCAGCTGTGACGAAAATACAGGGGCCACATCCCAAGAACTGTCCTTTTAAGCTCCAAATCATCCATAAGTCAGGAGGGAAAATGGTAATAGAAAATGAAAAAACCATATCTAAAAAAAATAAGTCAATTTTTAACCCAGGGAAGAAGTTATAAATATAATTAGATTTACCCTCCTACAAGGTGTTGCTGGCATGGTAGCCCACGGACTGCTCTCCACACCATGGAAACAGGCATCCTCAGCAGCCTCCCACCTCCCTCTGCATCTCCTTCCCATTCCTCCCCCAGTGCGGAACACAGAATTATCCCTCCCTGACTACCCAGATTTCTCTATAATTCCTTCCTCAGACCTGTCCCACAGAGCAATTGCTCTGTTTTTGCTGTAGACTGAATATTGTTCTTCCCATCCACGCCCGCTCCCAAGTTCATACCTTAAAACCCTACCCGCCAATGTGATGCTGTTTGGAGATGGGGTCTTTGAGAAGCTATAAGGTCACGAAGGTGGAGCCCTCATGATGAGACTGGTGTCCTATATAAGAGACATGAGGGAGCTTGCTTCCTTTCTCTCTCTACCATATGAGGATACAAGGAGAAAATGGCTATCCACGGGCCAGGAAGGGTCCTCACCAGAAACTGAACCAGCTGGCCTCTTGATCTTGGACTTCCCAGCCCCCAGAACCGTAAGAATAAATTTCTTTTGTTTTTGCTATGGCAGCCTGAGCCAACAAAGACACTTAACACCGCTCCTCCTCCCGCCCCACACAATCTGCCCCAGTCCTCAAGAGGCAGAACAGTCACCTTGAGAGATGTCTAGCCAAGACAACCCTGTTTGGCTGGAGACCTCTAAGCCAAATGCCGGTGATTCTCAGGATGGGTCATAGTGATAAAGTCTCCACAAACGCGGATTCAGCAAGTCCTGAGCCACTGTTCCTAGGGAAGATATGAACATACTCACAGAGATTATAGTCTTGAATTCTAGAAACAACTCATCCAAGTAGATTCTATTCTCTTTACTTTAGGGGAGACCAACAAGATTCAGAAGTGCTAAGTGACTTGTCTGAGGCCATGCCACTAACACATGCCAGAGTGGGTCTTCAACACCGTCCAGTGGCCCAAGAGCCAGAGCCTGCTGGTCTCCCATCTCCATCCTCCCATCGGCTCTGCAGGAAGCAGAGACAAGAAGGCAGGGTGTCACTTTGTTCAACCTCAGCTGGAAACGCATGTCTAGTGACTCATTTTGCTACTCTGCATGTGTCCACGTGAATGACCGAGAAAGTATTGGGAGTGTTGATTTGAGGCTGACAAATAAATTTCAGCGGACGGAATTTTGTGAATACGGAATCCACAAATAATGAGGACAGGCTGTACCTTTCTGCCACTGTAACATGAACAGCCTCGGAAGGGGCTGTACACGGGGCTGTTGTTGGGTCCCCCATCTGGGACTGTGGGGGTTGGATCCAGGCACCGTCCAGCCATCAAGGTGGGCTCCTCGCCGACCACAAGCTCCGCAACGACACGGTGTCTACCCTGCCCATCACTCCACCCCAACTACTTGGAAATAAGTACGTGCCAAACAGAGGGAGATGAATAATCAGGCTGAGAATTCATTTTTTAACATGGGTCTTTGTGAAGATTAAGCAAAAGATTTGGTGGGCATACCTGGAGGCACACCCTGAAATGAGATCCAAACCGGACATATGGAAAAGGAAAAGAGTGCGGATCTTTTTTAAAATTCACTGGTCTGGGGGTTATTTTTCCCCCTGAGTTATAAAAGTAATACAAAAAAGTTTTTTTAAAGATTTTTTCATTTGACAGAGAGAGAGAGAGAGAGAGAGAGAGAGCACAGCAGGGGGAGCGGGAGAGGGAGAAGCAGGGTCCCCGCCGAGCAGGGAGCCCGACGCAGAGCTCGATCCCAGGACCCTGGGATCATGCCCGGAGCCGAAGGCAGACACCCAACCCACTGAGCCACCCAGGCGCCCCCCCAAAAAAATTTTTTTTACGTAAAAAGCAGAAAACCACCAAAACCCCACCACCTAAAAACAATCATGACTGAAACTTGAACAAATATTCTTCCCTTGTCTTTGTGTCTGGTTTTCGCAGTGTGACTCTGGTTTGTGTTCCTCATAGCCCCCGCACCCCGTGCCCCCCTCCAGTATCCCCTGCTTCATGCCACACTGAATGACCGTGCAGAGCTCCGAGTACAGGAGTCAAACTCCGCCCATTTCGAGTCCCAGAATGTGAGGTCTTGGTCTAAACGGAAAGATGGAGATACAAGATCCATCTGAGCTGGTCCTTCCTGTGCCGAGAGAGGAGACCGCAGGGAAGTGGACGAGGAGGGTGGGGACAGGGAGCGTAGATGTTGTTGGGGGTCCCTGCATGTGTCCCGACTTCCCAAGCCAGGGCCGGGCAGAGGCCAGCACGACAGATCGCCTGGATCACAGGGCAACGGGAACCTTCCCTAGGAAGGGCCCAGCAAAATGCCCAACCCCAGAATTTTACCAGACACAAACTACAAAAGAAACAGTGGACCCCTCCAACATCAGGGCAGAAGAGATGCCCCTCTGCAGTGTTGGAAAGCTGCCTTGAAACAGCCCTCATCGTCCCCAGAGCATTCTACTGCTGCATGCTCTGGACCTGGGGCTGAGGTGGCCCCAAGAGAACAGAGAACAGGGGTCAAGAAGAAGCCTGTGTCCGCAGACACCAGCGGAAGAAGCTGGGACAGGTCGTCTTGGTGCGACACCTTCCTGAGACCCAGGTCGGTGCCCAACGTGGAGACACATCCCAGGGAAAGGGCTCTCCTGAACTAAGGAAGATCTAGTTCCTGTCGCGGGTGGAATGTAGGCCCAAAAGAGAAATGGGAGACCCACTACAGAAAAGTAAAGACTTGAGACACCTGGGTGGCTCAGTTGGTTAAGCATCTGCCTTCAGCTCAGGTCATGATCCCAGGGTCTTGGGATCCCTGCTCAGGAGGGAGACTGCTTCTCCCTCTGCCTGCTACTCCCCCTGCTTTGTGCTCTCTCTCTCTCTCTCTCTCTCTCTCTGACAAATAAATAAAATCTTGTAGATAGGCAGAAAGATGACAGATGATAGATAGATAGATGATAGATAAAGACTTGTATGGCCACTCTCAGGTTTGGGCATGGAGTGCACTCACTAGTCATATAGAGACATATAGACATATAGATAATAAGCTCTTTTTCAATGGCGCATGTTCCAGTATTTTGCTCTGATTTCTACTCACTGAGAAATTCACGATAATCATGCACCGCTGTGGCTAAAATCCCATTTGCCAATTGTGGGAATGCCCTCACTTTTGTCCTGTTTCTGCTAAGAGGCAGGCGTCTGGCTTTGGGGCCCTAACTCTTACCTGCCAAGGATTCATACCTGTGCGAGGCACACATTCAAGGCAACATCCTCCAGGGCTGACTCTCAACCCTCTCATCTTCACCCCTGCCCAGGGAGTTGCCCCCAAATCCTGACAGAGCATCGCCCCCACCCTTCGAGCCCGTCCACACAGATGGCTCGGGTGCTGGGGGGACAGGTACACGTGCTGTCTGGCTCTGTGGAGATCAGAGGCAGAACAGACAGCTACCAGCTGAGCAGGTAGGAGCAACTTTTGAAAAAGGCAGCACGTGGCTGAGTTTTTAAAGAGCGGGGAGGTAAGATTGGGAAAGACCAATTAATCTGGACTAAGTAGGAGCCTGAATGGGCATCGGATATTCGGAGTTTATCTGACAGACAACAGGAGTGGCGGGGCTCCCCGTTCCCGTGGCGAGTGCCCTTTGGCCGCAGGGTGAGAGGGAGGGGAAGGGGGACACGGGGGGCACCGAGGCTGGCGCTAAAACAGGCTTCTGCGGAACTGCGGGCCTGACGGAGGCACCCAGGAGTAGCGGGACCTGGTGCACTGGGACGCTGCATAATGCCCCCACAGAGACGGGTGTTCTAGGAGCCCCAGAGCCCAGATGACAAGAGATGGGAAGATGGCTTCAGCTCCTTGTTCAGCAGCACCGAAAGAAGGTTCTAGAACATGGGCGAAGCAAGCATGTTTGTCGAACATGGGAATAGAACATCCTAGGGAGAGAAAGAGAATGAATGAAGGTTTAATCAAAAACCTAAGCAGATCATGAGTCAAAAGCAGAAATGCTTTTGTAGTTATAACATCTAAAAATGTTTAAATAAAAAGGACCTCGTATCTTAAAAGTCCAAAGATTTCTGTGAACTTGCAGTAATAACTGCATGGCCTTTTATCCCTTCCTCAAGATACCTTTAAAGTTCACTGCAGCAATGAGGATTCAACGTAAATCATTCTGTTTCCTTTGAAATAAATACACTCTGAGCTATTTTGGTATGGGTCATGTTTAATATTGGTTTCACAATGTGTAGACACGAATACACGAACAATCTCACATTTAATATTACGAGATTGAGCAGACGGCCAAGTTATTAATATGTGGTTTCAATCCAGCACTCTGGCCTTTTGAGAACATGAGGCGGAATTTCTGAGTCATCGCCAGCAAGGCTCATGGTCTGGCAGCCACATGGCAACCCAAAACACAGGTTGTTTTGTTATAAACATCAAAGGCCCACATTTGACCCAGTGGAGACCCCAGGGTTCAGAGTAACGCAGATCCATGTGGGTCTGAGTCCAGCCGCGAGGCCTCGGGGTGCCCATGGACCTCGCCACAGGCCTGCAGCTCCCGGACGGGGCAGGCCAGGGTGTCCGTTCATTCTGAGGCCTCTGCCCAGGCCCCGTATCTCTCGAAGTTGGAGGCATTCTGGGACTGGAGAGAGAACCCTCGCCTCTTTGGGGACAAGTCCAGAAGGCGGCGGGGACCAGGCGTGTCTTGGCTGGGCCTGCTGTCGGGCCTGTGGGCCAGGCCTAGCAGGTCATGCCGTCTGGATTCTGACTCCATGCCCTGGGACGGCCGCCCTGGCGCTTCAGCAGCTCCTGGCCGGGCCTCACCGGGCTCAGCCAGAGGAGCTAACATTCCCAGAAGACACTTCCAAATACCATTTTGCATCTAGAGCACAGTTCCGCCGCCAGTTCTCGGATTTCTGGTATGTTCCCCTCAACTAAGCGCCCACTGAGATCCTCTGCCCGGCAGCTTTCTGTGCAGTGGCCCACACGGCCTGCAATTTCCTTGCCAGCGTGACTTCCCTCAGGGACTTAGGCCCTGCTCTCCTAGCCTCCTGCCCACAGCACGAAACAGGTTCCAGACAGAAACTCGAACTCGGACGAGGAGAGCCGGGTGTGGGGCCGAGTGCACACTGCCCCCAGAAGCCTGACATGGAACAGACCCCAGCTCAGCGGCTCCGCCCGATGTCAGTCTGCTCTGTGCCCAGGGCCACCTGCTGGGACTTGAGATGTGGAGCTGCTGAGGCAGGGAACTTGGTTCTTTCGGGCCAGTCCTGTCCCTGGCAGGCTGAGCCATCTTTGGTCATGGGCTTTCCGGTCTTCTGGATGGTTCCAGCCGTGAGGCCCTGGAACCTTGCATTCCCCAGCCTCGGGTGGGCAGTTTTGCAGGGAACGCTGAGCCCGGTGCAGCAGAGCTGGGCTGAAATCCACCCCTCACCGGGGTCTGACCCTGTGGGACTCAAGCTCCTTAGCGCCCTCGTTTGTAGAACAGGCTCTTCCTCGGCCTGTTTCAAGGACGGTGTCAGATGACAACCATAAAGCTGTCTAGGCAACATCAAGTAAGGCATAGTCCTCTGCTCTGTGGTCAATCGCAGTAGCTCCTTTCCAGGATGCAGTCCGGGCTGCAGGGGACTAACAGCATCTCCAAATGGCAACGAGGCTGGAGAAGGGAGAGCGAGGGCTAGTTCACACATCCGGTCCTCTTCCTGAACAAGCGAAACTGACATTCACAGAGTAAGTACACTGGCCCGGCTTCCGTGGAAACCCTCCCCTTGCACGCCCTCCCCCAGATCTGTTGTAGTGAAACCAGACGGCACAGGTACACTTGCAGGCAGCTCGGGCTCACCTTTGCCAGATGCGTTAACGACAGTCAAAACGATGTTGAACTCCATCTGCTCCTTTCCTTTCCCCAAACACTAATGGAGAGTGCCATTGCCTGGGATTTTCACTAGACAAAGCAGAATTTGCAGAGAACGGGGGAGCCAAGGCTCCAGGTATGGCCATGATGGAGTTTATTCCAGCAGCTTCAGAGTTAAGTAGGCCACCAGAAAGAGGCCGCTGCTACTTCACCTTCAAAAATGTCAGGGGTGGCCTTGTTGAACGTGAGGGTGGAGAACAGACTGGATACCCAGTGCCTGTTCTGAAGTCGGGTAATTAAGTCAAGAAGCCACACAGCAGGGGCGGGTAGGGTGGGCTCCTGCCCAGGCCTCCCCTGAGCTCTTCTGGAGAGCGACTCGCCTGGGGAGCCCCAGGGGCACCTTGCAGACTGCTTCCTCCCCGCCTCCCCAAACGAGCAGGACTCCAGGCAGCCTCAGTGCAGATCCTCTCTCACCATCACCCCTGCACAACCCTCCTCTCTGCGTCTCTCTCCAGCCCAAACCAAGATCTCCAGACTTGCATACGGTTCACAAATGAGTGTCCATCGGCATTAAAGAGACGTCAGCATTGTAGGTACCCACTTGTGTTCGTTCCGATTACTTTTCTCCAGAGACCACCGCCATTCAAATGGGCGACTTATCTGCATGAATATAATTATAGATTCTATGCCGCTAAATAATTACTGATGTTACTGGAAATGAACCTCAGTGCAAAGTAAGGAACATAAAACACACTCAACCAACCCGCCACACTGATAAACCCAACCACTAAGCATCTCCCCCAGCAACTCCACTCCTGGCCTTGATATCGCCAAGAATCATGGTTCTCGAATGTGGCATGGAGTGTTGAGAAGGAACGGGGGACAGTGCCTGCCGGTCACACCTTCCTGGCTGCACCGTGAAGTCGGGGTCCCTGGGGTGGGCGTACACAGGGGTGTGCAAGTGGAGGACCCTCTCCTGTTCATCGAAAGCGTTTTTCTATTTTTATACTTACAACCACCCAACCACATAAACAGGTCGATTCTTCCTCACTAAACAGATGAAAAATGGAACCTGAGGGAAGAAACACTTCCTGCACACTTACACTAATTCATTAATTTTCCTTTACCTACCTGCAGTTTAGAGATGAGGAAACTGGGACTCCGGGGGCCACCAGGCCTGTAAGGGTCAGCCTGAGAGCTGCTGTTTTCCAAGGTTACTCTTCCTCTGTGACCAACTAACCCCCATGGCGAAAGAAGGCTCTAGCTCCAGACTGGACCCCAAAGTCACCACAGGGCTCTGCAAACACATTTCTGAATGGATGCAGACATTTCTCCAACAAGAATGCTTCAATTTCTATCATCAAAGTGTGTTCACGCGCGCCCTGCCCAAGACTTCCGACGCTCAAGAAAGGGAGTGCAGAGTGTCCTCAACCCACCTACGAACACTGTCAAGAACAGTAAGCAAAGGTAAGCAAAACGGAATCTAGAAGATACGACTAGATACGAGTACGTTGTCTCCATCTGTAATATATAGGTGGGTGGGGGATGGGCTACATGGGGGATGGGCGTTAAGGAAGGCACTTGTGGTAAGCACTGAAGAGTTGTATGTAAATGATGAACCACTGACCTCTACTCCTGAGACCAATAGTGAACTGCATGCCAACTAGAATTGAAATAAAATAATAGTAATAATAAATCTGTAATATACAAATGATTCCACAACTTATAATAAAGCAGCATTTCTCAACTTCACCACTGTAAAATTTATTTTCACTGACCGAGTGCAGTGTGTGGTTTTCTGTAGCAGGGTGGCTACTTCAAGCTCATGACTCATGTCACATTCCAGCGACAACAGGTCTGCCATAGCCGAGCCTGTACCTCCAGCACAGTTAACCCTGCACCAGGGCCCAGAGAAGTCTGCACGAAGAGCCTGCCTGGCAGATATTACTGAAAAGTGATGAAATACACATTTCTTTTTATTTCATTTTGAGCAAACATATAACTTTGTTACCTGATCAATTTTTACCCACACAAAAAACCTGAAGAACCCATAAAATACAAACTTTTCACATATTAAGAATCACCAACAGGGACACCTGGGTGGCTCAGTCGGTTAAGCGTCATAGAATCTATAATTATATTCATGCAGACCTTCGGCTCAGGTCATGATCCAGGGGCCTGGGATCGAGCCCCGGGGTCGGGATCCCTGCTCCCTGCTCGGTGGGGAGCCTGCTTCTCCCCCTCCCTCCACCCCTCCCTTTCTCCTCCGGCTCGTAGCTCTATCTCTTATAAATAAAATAATAATCACCAACAAATAACTTTCAAGTATCACACAGAACTGCTGCACTAAAGTAACTCTGCTTACATATTACTAAAACCTGTATTATCTGTAGGTTTTTAAAAAAACTTTAACTATATTAGTATAAAATATTCAAATAAAACAATACTCCCACCTAGTGGATGAAGAAAAACATCTGGCTTATTTCAGTTGTCAAGAGTACCACCATCAAAAAGGAAACAAAACTATAATGAATTTAAATTAAGTTTATTCTGTTTGTATACCTGTAAAACACCCCCTTGGGGGAAAAAACAAAACAAAACAAAACAAAACCATACACACTGCTCCCCTTGAAGGAATGGATGGGTAAGAACACTTTACAAAACGATCTTTGGAATCATGTATAAATGTTGCTCTGAATCTCATTTGTTGTCAGCAATTTCTTCAGTATGTCTGTGCTCTGGGGAATATTCTGGAAGAGGAGAAGAAAGTCATCAGTTCGGTGGGACGGAGAACACAGTCAGAAACAACGGAGACACTCCAACCCCTGCACTCTCAGGCCGTACACAGAACGGCACGCAGAGGGAACAGGCCCTGCCCTGAATCTCTTCCGGGAGGTGGCACACCGGGGCACCTACCTCAGCGCTTCAGGACATCGAAGTGTTTAAGGAGGTGAAACATCTAAGCCTGTCCTCCCCTTGCCCAAAACTCTCCGGGGATGCCTCACGGCCTCCACGGCCCTTCCGAGACCTCTGGCGGGAGGTGACCCTCCAGGCCGGCCTCTCCCCCACGGGGGCGCTCGGCTCTGAGCCCGCCCACGTCCGCGCTCCCCGCTGCCACCTCTCCTCAGATGGCCCTCGGCCCACCGCGGCGGGCCCGCGACGGGGACGGGGCGCTCTCCTCCGCCCGGCTGGCACGGCAGTGGTGTGAGCCGCCGCCAGGCCGTGGCGCTCACATGGCTCAAGAGAAGTCCACGTCGGTGGCCGCACGCCCCCCCCTCAGATCAACAGAGACTGTGAGTGAACTCAGGACGGCCATGTCTGCTCCCGTCTGAGAGACGAGCGCGCTCCTCAAACTCCGTTAACGTTTACAGGAAGAAATGAACAGCTTAGGACAAGGTATCTCAATTTCCCCTTCAAAGAATACTCCTAAAAGCTGCAGGTGGACTTCGACTCCACACGACGATTTCCAGTCCCCGGAACGCGTGCGGCGCGCCGTGCCGCCCCGGAACAGAACAGCCGTTAACCACAGAAGCACACCCCACGAGCAGTACGTCCCCCGAGAGCGACGCGACCGATGAAACAACTCAGCTGCTCAGAAAGCTTGTCCGTGACTCCAGCTACTGTGAAATCATGCTTGAATTACACGAATTTAATTTTAAGTTCTACTCTTACTAATTCACCAAATGGCTGGGAATGCATTCTCCTGTATGCCAGGTACCTGATGACCTGGGGTTACCCAAATGGAAAAAAGGGGTCCATTCCCACGGAGCTGACCATCTAGCAAGCAAACTAATTTAATGAGACAAGTGCAATGAGCTAACTCCAACAGAACTTGCCAGAAAAGGTGTCTTAACACCAATGGTCGTTCTACAATAGAACAGGACTCCCACTGTGGAACGCTGTTGTTGTCTCTTCCCTGTGGGAGAGAAGTTCTTACCCAGGGCGCATGCCCTCTCAGCAAATCTCTTAGGGAAAAGACAGGAGCTCCTAAACCCACCTGAAATCACAGGCAAAACTTTTTGTGTACATGTTCCAATGACTTTTTCTGGTGAAAGAGCCCAGGGACACACGGACACACACACACACACACACACACACACACGGAGAGCAGGAAACGGGTTTATCTCGCCTTCACATAGCCAGTCCCATGCAAAATTAAGTGAATAAACATTGAAAATTTGATCCATGCTGTGCTCAAAAATGCCTTCTTAAATATTACAACCTTCCAAATGAATTAGTCACAGAAACTTCCTGAACAGTCAAACCACCTTTCTACACAGCCATCTGGAATTTATATCAATGCGCTGCACTGATCTACCATGAAAAAGCATGAACAAAACATTTCTCCAGTTACAGAAGTACATCTAAAAGAGAGGGTGACAATCCAATTCCAAGTGCCAGATTAGAAAGCTTTACTTTGAGAAAAAAGGATCTCTAAGCGTTCCTTAAGTTTTAAATCAGTACCATAAATTTACCATTTGTTATTAAGTTTGTTATAACTCAGGTGTTAAGTCAATGGGCTAAAACCTTACCTTAACCAAACCTTTCAAGCTTCTGGAAGAAAGGATAGGCTTAAAAGCTTCAACTGTGATTAGGTCTAACTTCATCACATCAGTAAAACACAAGTACAGAACTGCAGGAATCTTCCACACTTGACAGTAACTCAGAACTATGAATAATACAAGGAAAAAAAAACACTTAAGTCTTCTACTGTATAATTTTTAAACTAAATACCTCTAAATAACAAAGGCTACTTTTAAAAATAGTTGTCTCTGTTGCTTTCCTTAATGTGTTTACTGCCATATCAAACCACTTATGATGCGTATTTTCTTTCAAAGCCAATTTATTTTCGCTAAGTAATTTCTTGCTTTTGCAAATACTGCTTATTTTGCATTTCCTGAATATACTGAGACACATCATAAGTAACTACAAGATTAAAATTTTGCTGAATATAATACAATAAATTAGCCACTTATTCCAGTAAACTTCACATTTAAGGGGGAAAAACTTACTTATTAACAAATAACAATTATATTAGCTACTGAAAAGTAAGAAACAATCTCATCTTGATGTGATGCTAGGGTATAATTAGTAACAGTAATACAAAATAAAATATTAAAGAAACTCCAGATTCAGTATCTGGAAACTTCTATCTTGACAATTAAAACATACTTTATCAACTTTCATGCACCAACAATTTACATCTAACATCGGCTTGCATGATGTTATCACAGACCAAAAAGAACCAGAGTAACTCTGCAACCGAACAGTTAAGAACTCTGAGCTGGTCCACAATAGCCAAACTGTGGAAAGAGCCAAGATGTCCATCAACAGAAGAATGGATAAAGAAGAGTTGGTATATATACACAATGGAATATTATGCAGCCATCAAAAGGAATGAGATCTTGCCATTTGCAACGACGTGGATGGAACTGGAGAGTGTTATGCTTAGTGAAATAAGTCAATCAGAGAAAGACATGTATCATATGATCTCACTGATATGAGGAATTCTTAATCTCAGGAAACAAACTGAGTGTTACTGGAGTGGTTGGGGGTGGGAGGGATGGGGTGGCTGGGTGATAGACATTGGGGAGGGTATGTGCTACGGTGAGCGCTGTGAATTGTGCAAGACTGCTGAATCACAGATCTGTACTTCTGAAACAAATAACACAACATATTTTAAGAAAAAAGAAAAAGAAGATAACAGGAGAGGAAGAATGAAGGGGAGTAAGTCAGAGGGGGAGACGAACCATGAGAGATGATGGACTCTGAAAAACAAACTGAGGGTTCTAGAGGGGAGGAGGGTAGGGGGATGGGTTAGCCTGGTGATGGGTATTAAAGAGGGCACATTCTGCATGGAGCACTGGGTGTTATGAACAAACAATGAATCATGGACCACTACATCAAAAACTAATGATGTAATATATGGTGATTAACATAACAATAAAAAATTTAAAAAAAAACACTCTGAGCTGCTCTCACATCATAACTGTGTGTGTGTGGACAACGTTAGAACTCAAATCAAACACAACATACTAGCAAAAATAAATATTAAAGATTAACAGCAATACATTGGTATCATCATTAACGAACTACTTTAGAAAGACCTCTAATAGTCAAAGTAATAACCAATAACCAATAAAGCACTAACAAGATATGCTGTAAATGTTACAAATTTTAATACCACCTGCTGCAGGAAGATCATGTACGATATTTGGTTGTTCCAGCAGTGAACAGCATGGAGGCTCTTTGAAATTCTGTGTTTTTAGGGCTTTCAGAAAAGGAGAATGAAGGCTGCTAATAGATTCTGAAGTTTTATAGTCAGTAACATGTCGACATGTGAGAAGAGTTACTTGCATATTCTTCCTTGCACAAGAGCCAAAGACCTAAGGCAAAATTGACCTCAAATTAAAATACACACATAGTTTTGTTAAAGAACAGAAAGATTCCTCTAGCTGTTTACCTAACACCATTCACAGTAATATCCCCCCTGGAGAGGTGGTGGAAAAGAGAACACATTTGCTGTCCCCTCACCTGGGTTTGATCTTGGGTCTGTCACTTCCTGGTTTGCTGACCTTTTCTAAGTCACTTTCCTCAGCTGTGAACAGAGGACAGTCCTACCCACCTAAGGGGGCTGCAGAGTGCAGTCAATGAAGTCGGGAAGAAACGTACCCACAGCAGCTGGGCTAACACCAGGACTGGCTTCCAGCGCAAAGCAGCTGCTGGACTACGAGATCTCTTCTAATACAGACATTTCTAAGAACACCACTTTACTTGCAAGCTACATTTGGACTAGCAGAATATCAGCAAAAGGAAGTGATCCCCCTTCTCTAATCCATGTGTTGATGTATCCAAGAACACTTTAATAAAGATGTTTCTAAGCTGCAAGGTGCATTCGTAATAGTGTTGTATCACTGCAGTATTTCTTAAATGCATTTTTTAAGTTATTTTGCTTATAGGCAAGTTTTAATCACTCTAGATCTTTATTTTCCCCTAAGTGTGTATTTCATGAAGTTCCAAGGACTCTTTCCAGCTTTTAAAACCTATGGTGATGTAAACAAAACAAGCAGCTTTTTTTTTTTTTTTTTTTTAAGAAAAAAAAGTAAACTTTAGGCCACTCACCTTGTTGGGAAGTATTTTACGAAAGAAGAAAATGGCTATTTCTAATAATAACAACAGAACTACAGATTTTACACATCATTAATGATTTCTAAGGCTAATTTCATCATCTCATAGCTTTGTAAATAAACACAAAATAGTTAACATCAGCAGATACATCCCATTTAAGAAATACAACATCACTCACAAAGCCTAATTTATCAACCTCCCTACAACACCCACAGTCTGAATTCACACTTGACCACTCTGTTAGATTGTGTGTGTTTATCAGGATTTTATGGCTGACATGAACCAAACAGTAGGGGGATGCAGAGTGTCCCTAAGGAAAAAAAAATACTGATTAAAAAGTTTTTAAGTTCTGGAAAAGAAAAGTCCCATAGTACAAAAATAATAAAATATTTTTGACATAACAATCATCCTACTTAAATTAAAAAAACACAAATTGGCGTGCCTGGGTGGCTCAGTTGGTTAAGCATCTTCCTTCGGCTCGGGTCATGAAACCAGGGTCCTAGGATAGAGCCCTACATCGGGCTCCCTGCTCAGCGGGGAGTCTGCTTCTCCCTCTCCCTCTGCTGCTCCCCTTGCTTGTGCACTCTCTCTCTCAAATAAATAAAATCTTTATTTTTTTTTTTTAAAGAGAGAGAGATCTGTTCCTTCGGGGACACAGGGCTCAATCCCAGGACCCTGGATCATGACCTGAGCCAAAGGCAGACGCTTAGCTAAGCCACCCAGATGCCCCTAAATAAAATCTTTAAACACAAACAAAAATTAACACAACAGTTTCCCACCCTTCAAGACCTGAGGAAAGCTAAAATAATACAGTAGAAAAATACACATCAGTACATAACACAAAATCACATATATGATTGTGAGAAGGGCCACAGACCTTCTTGAATAACTCCTCATTTAATAAGATGTATTTAATAACTTTTAATAAATGTTTCCAAGTATGCCAACCTGGTTTAAAACAGGTGTACACCAAATTTATTTCTAGTTAATTTAATTTTAATACCTAAACAAAAATATACCTAAGATTTAAGCTCAAATGTTGCTAAGATATATATTTGAGACCTACTTCATTTAAAAATAATATGCAACTGGGGCGCCTGGGTGGCTCAGATGGTTAAGCGTCTGCCTTTGCCTGACTTCAGCTCAGGCTGTGATCTCCAGGTCCTGGGATCAAGCCCCACGTCGGACTCCCGGCTCCTCAGGGAGTCTGCTTCTCCCTCTGCCTACCCCCCTGCTCATGCTCTCCGTCTCTCTCTCAAATGAATAAACAAAAAATCTTTCTTTTAATTTTTTTTTAAAGATTTTTATTTATTTATTGAGAGAGAGAGAATGGTAGAGAGAGACCATGAGAGGGAAGAAGGTCAGAGGGAGAAGCAGACTCCCTGCTGAGCAGGGAGCTCGATGCGGGACTCGATCCTGGGACTCCAGGATCATGACCTGAGCCAAAGGCAGTCGCTTAAAAAATCTTAAAAAAATAATATGCAACTGCCAAAATTATGATTATTCTCTAAAATTCCTAAATTCTTCACTGAAAACTATGTTTTATTGGGCACATAACATGCACAATTTTCCGACAAAATGAAGCCTCAATTAAGCCATCCTAATTCTAAGACAAATGGCCATAATATTTTGGAATCTGGAGCAAGTAGCAGCCAAGTGCCAACCCCCTGAATGCAGCTCGCACCTGTTTCCTGCCTCGCAACCCCAAGCCATCACCAGCCTGCATGATCAGCACTGTCATTTTGCACCTGTGGCCATGACCCTGTTCTGTTTCATGCGAGTAGCTTGTTTTTCGTTCAAACATAACAATACAGCAGCCGGGAAGAATCCAACTGTTTTATGCTTCTATGACCTATAATCTTCAGCACATTTGTTAAATGAGTTATTTTATTCTTTATATTCTGTAACAAATTCCTAGGATATTTTTAAGAAAAAAACAGGGGCACCTGGGTGGCTCAGTCAGTTAAGCATCTGCCTTCAGCTCAGGTCATGATCTCAGGGTCCTGGGACTGAGCCCTGCGTTGGGCTCTCCACTCAGCGGGAAGTCTGCTTCTCCCTCTCACTCTCCCTCTGTGCTCTCTCTCTCAAATAAATAAGCAAATAATTTAAAAAGAAAAAAAAAAACCAAATACTTCCCTGCTTCGGTATTTGGCTGTGTAGGCTCAAGTGTTAAGACATGGAACCCTTAAAAAAAGGAGCTCACCAGTCTTCATTTCTCTTACCTTTTCCAGCCACTGATACTGCTGATCTTCAGCAACATAGCAACTGCACTGACAGAGGAGGACCTGGAAAATCCCATTCCAAGTTTTTTGTCAGGTCAAAGGAATTTTACACACACTCTGAACTACCCCCATATACGCATCATGCGAATCCTAATAGAACCTTTAGGTAACACCTGTTTTCTGAATTTGCTATTGGCTTATTTATTTATCTTTAAAACTTAAGAATCAAACCACTACTGGCAGTTAACATAAGAATGAAGTACACGTTAATGGAGTGACCACAAGAGTTTGCACAGGAGACACTGAATCTACTACCAGTAAATGCTACCAGAATCTTCTTTATGACACAGGAATGACACCAGACCTGCTGCCCTCCTGGAGGTCACACACCAGGAAGATCAAACGCAAAATAAATGTAAACACTATAAAACATAAGCATTATACAAACTCTAGGTGCTAGCAGAGTGAATGTCAGCTGGACAGCATCTCAGCCCAAATGGCACTGTGAAACGGTACTGATGCCTCTGAAGACGGTAGTATTTTAGAAACCAAGTTCCAACCCATATGCTCAAAGTGAAATAATTTGTAATGCCACGATGCCATAAAAGGTTGGATTCCTGATTATTAATGCTCATGGAGTGGTATTATCCACAGAACTCAACAATGTCTTCTATTAAAACATTGCCAGAAATGCTAACACTTAATTAACCAAAGGAGGCACAGAAGAGAAAAAAGGTACATGCGGATGGAGAACAAGAAAAAGACAGGACATGTAATTAACTACACACGTAAGTTGTGCATCATCAAGAGATATCTAACTAAGAAGTGGTACGACTAGAAGAGGTGACAGAAATTTCTCCTACTGAACCTTCACAATCTATTCTAAAGTACAATCTTTCCAACTAAAGATCAGATCAAAAACATGATTAGTTTCATTATCTCCTATAAATGCTGGATGTGCATAAAAATCCTTATGCAAACTTAAATAACTTTGGATTACATGTTAAAAAAAAACTAGAAGTATTAAAAAAATCAAACTTTACAGTTTACAAGGCTAACATTTGGTCCTTACCTTTTGAAATAAGCCCCATTATAATATTAGGGACTTAGTGGCTTCTTCCATTGCTTGAACCCCTGCACTGGCCCATGTTCAAGAGCTCAGCAGCTGGAGAATGCTACTGTCAGACAAGCAGGTGCAGAGACACAGCACCTGCCTGGCCACCTTATCTTCCTGACCCTCAACTTGCCCACTATGCTGTGTTCTCGGAATGGACCCAAGATTAGGATTCGAACAAACAGGACACAAGGAATCACTGCACATCAGCTACAGAATGACTTTCAGGACGTAACAAATCAGGTTAGGGTAAAAGCTCAAGGTCAAGAGAATTATGCTCAGAATGCATAAAGCATTCATTTGTTCAACAAACATTACCTGAGTTTCTAGCACATACTAGCATTTGTTAAATCCTGGGTATCCTGCCACAAAGGAGAACTCCCTGCTTTCACAGAGTGAACACATTTTTGCACATTGAGAGTTACCAGCTGAAATAATTTTTTGAATGAGAGCAAGGTGTGAATGTCTACTGTGTATGGCTTTTTTCTAACAAAGTTATTTCAGAATTTCCTAGAACTTTATCAACACACTGTGTATGCCACACTAATATTTATATAAATAACAGCACTGTCTGCAGGCACAATTCGTCAGCCCAAAAGTAGATATAAAGGAACATGAAATTCACACGAACACTAAATGAATGATGCCTAAACAGGTCTCTCTGAAGCATCCAAGTCCCACGTACCGAGGGACTCGATTTCAGATGATAAAACACACAAAAGGCCTCTGCAGGGGACAGATGTGTTTTGTCCGTTGTTCTACACCATTCATTCCAGAGTTTAGCACAGCCAACTTCTTCCCAGACTCCTGAATTCATAACAAATGACGACAAAAACGCTGTGAAAAACAATTCACATCAGTTAGTGCCTGGTTCTGCAAGCTGCATTTTCTACAATCAAAAATGATTTCAAGTTATTCTAGAATTTGAGAACTACAAGAGCCAATAAGACCGCTGACCTTATCCCTAAATTTTGCAGAAAAGGAAACTGAGGCCTCAAGAAGTTAAAGGCCATGGCCTAAGTATAGTTGGTATCGAGGCAGGAACTGAGAACCCAGGTTTACTGCCGGGCTTTACTGCACTCTCACAAGGCAACACTTGCGGGAAAATTATAGGCCAGGAGAACTTTATATAAATGAGTCAACAGTTATTTACCATGTACTTACTATGTCCTGCAAGCAAGGGCTACCTGATAGGGCAAGGGATCGGCTTCACTGGAGATCCCAAATGCTCGCCCCCAGAGCCTGTGCACCAGCTAAAATCACACAGGTTTGTGTACCTGCTCGTGTACGCTGTCCTAGCTGAACTCTGTGCTGTTCTCACGTTAACCTATCAAATGGAGTCATATATGTACAGACCTTCAAACGTGAGTGCTCAAAAATGTTAGCGACCATCACTATTATTTTTAGAGCTCTCATCCTGTTCTCAAAGGAGGCTGTTAATTCAAAAACATTTAAGAACCACTGGCCATGTACACATGCCACCTCTGTTCCACCAAGTCTGGTCCAAACAGGCCCAGGAGTCTGAGGAAATGTGGATACCTGAACACACTATAAACCCAGTTCCTGGAATTTACAAGTTCCTGAACCGAAGCACACTTCCTTTAAATCTTATTTTTTTAAAGTTTATCAAAAAGATGGTATCACATGAGCAAGCACAGATTTTACTCAGATACAAATTTACTCTGCTATGACTTTTTCTAAAAAAGTAACAAACATTTGAAGTATGAGGGAAAGAAATAAGTAACAAGAGATTTTGGTTTTTTTCTTTTAAAATTTTTTATTTAAATTCAATTAATTAACATATAGTGTATTATTAGTTTCAGAGGTAGAGTTCAGTGATTCATCAGTTGCATAGAACACCCAGTGCTCAGTACATCACGTGCCCTCCTTAATGCCCATCACCCAGTTACCCCATCCCCCCACCCACCTCCCTCAGATTTTGTTCTTTCAATCTAACACATTTCTACTCACCTACTGCATTATTTCCTATAGCAATTATGAATTTGGAGCAAGGATATTTTTCCAGCAGAGAAACTTCCAAAGATGTTTTTGTCTGTCTTCGGAAGAGCCGCACCTCCCTAACACAAGAAACAAAAGACAAAACTAAAGCAACTTAAGTATAATTAGTACTGTATTATGAGAAAAAGGATACTAGAGGCATGATTTTGTAATAAGCAATATGCAGGCTTTAATTTCATAAAGAATGTAATTATCATCTAAAGGAAACAACAGATTCAGGCAACAATAACTAACAGATAAAACCATCCGATGCGAAATTCCTGGAGAACTCCACAACGGAGACCAAGCTGCCCACCTGACCCACTGACCAATCTTAGCATCTCCCAAAGTGGCACAAATGGGTACAGTGTGCGGTAAGAAATGGCAGGTACCACCTTCCTGCCAGCAAAATACTGAACTTGCATCTGACCACGCCTCCAAAAGGAACGTCCATCTAGAGAATGCTGGTAAGGGAGACACAGGTTAAACCAGACAGATTTAAGGGTTTGGGACACACAGGTTAAACCAGACAGATTTAAGGGTTTGGGACACCCTAGAGAACAACGAATCTCAGCAGGGGTGAGAAGGGGCTGCTCTAAATGACAGGCAGCTCTAGAGTCAGGAAGTCGAAAGGACTCTGATTTACACAAACCTCATGTTTGAGACTCCTGAATAAGTCTGGACACGCCTGGCTACTAAATGGTATCAAAAATCGTTAATTTTGTTAGCATGATAATAGCATACACAAGAAAATGCCTACACCGTTTGAGGTGCATTCTGAAACATGGAGCGGTGAAAGGCCGCGGTCACTCGGACTCAGACGTGGTGGCGGATAAAATACATGCGGCGAAATCGTCACACCTGCTGAATTTACTGGGTACGGGTGAGGGGTCGTTTTACTATTTTCTCCAATCTCTTTTTAAAGAGACGCATTATCCACCTGCGACCGACACCGAGGCTAACGGAAGAGCGGGGCGGAGGATAAAGGGGCTTTAAGAGAGCGGTCTTACGCCCACGAAGCAGGCACACGAGGCCCGCCAGAGAATCCGTTATGAGTGCGCAGGACGGCCCCCAAGTCCCCGCAAAGGAAGCCCTGGCGGCACCCTCGCCACCGAGGCCGCAGCAGGCCAGCGCCAGCCCGCCCCCGCCGACCGGACCTCACCTCTTCCGAGCCAGCTGCCGCCGGACCTCCCTGTCCTCGGCCGTCTCCCTCCTCCCCTCTTCCTCCTCCTCCTGGTCCTCCGTCCCTGCCCGGCACGGGGCCTTCACCACCTCACCGAAGAACGTGGCCGCCATGGTATCCCCGCCCCCGTCCCGGCCGGACAGCGGCGCCCCAGCACGGCGCATGCGCGCCCCGCCCCCAGCCGCGCACCGCCACGCCCCCTGCACCGCCCCCGCGCCCCTAAGCACCGCCCTCACGCCACGCCCCCGCGCACGCGCCCCGGGCCCCTGCGGCCGCGCCAATCCCGAGCGTCTTGTCCCGGAGCCTGAGCCCGCGGGGACACCGAGAGGTCGGATGACGGCGGGCTAGAGAGGCAATCGCGGGGCGGGGTCCGGAGCGTCCCGTCCCGGCCGGGGACGCACGGAGGAGAGGAGCGGCGCTCGGCTGCCGGCTCCCGGGAGAAACCAGCCCCGCTCCCCTGCCTTCCTTCACCCGGCATCCGTTCCCCTTCTCCGGCGGGGCGGGGCGGGAGGGGGCCCGTGCTGCGGGCGGAGGGCGGGAAGAAACACAGCGCTTCGTGGTGGTATAAATGCGACTTTTACTCTGGCCATAAGAATTCACATTTCAAAAGCTGATGACTGTCAAGCCGATCTGAAAGAGTTTATGAGAATGCAAAAATAGTTACTTCTTTTTTAAAACGTGGCCGTTTCCCATACAAAATTTATTCTCGCCTTAAATAGCCTTTCATTACTAAGCAAGTATGCACGTGTTCCCGAATCGGTTCTCTTCGTTAGAACGCGCTGGAAGACCGAGTTCGCGGAGCCCTGGGAGCAGACGGGAGGGAGAGCGGTGCCAGGTTAAAGGGCGATGTCCGGTATTGCCGTGAAACGTCAAAATCCGCTCACCTACGTTTACTCGTACTGAAAATAGAGGACACTGCTTACATTTTGGAACACTGCCGATAAATACCTACAAGGTGCTACCTTGGGGTCAGGCAGAACCTCTTGAGGTATTAAAAAGAATCTCAGAAAGCTGCTACGAATACTTTAAGCTGTGGAGAAGTATCAACAGAAGCATGTACATTAAGTCCGTTTTCGCAGTTTCACATATTACTGCAAAATGAAAATTTGGGTTTTGAAGCAAAATTTGAACATTTAAGTATAAACAGTATGACCAAATTGCCGTGCAGTGAGAGCTTGGGAAACTTGGCCAGTAGTTAGCAAGATTACCAACTGTGATATTTTTATGCTACACTGATACTCCTGGGTTGTCTTACAGAATGACTGAACTGCAGAATAAAAAGGATGTTTGGCTATCACTTTGTCTTAGTCCTTTTGTCGAATAAAGTAACTTGTCATTTTTACCATAAAATTTACCACGATTTGATTTCACAATTACATTATGAAGAAATCATTTCTAGAAAGTTGATTAAAATTATGAGTAGGGTAATGATAATACATTTGGCCCGTGATTTAAATTCTGCGTACATTTCAGAGAGTTTTACAATAATGTTAAGTTTTAAACAAATGCTTATTTCATGCAGTTACAATAAATTTAGGCCAAGCACTTCAAAAAAAGGCAAATAGATGTTCAATTTAAATACTAAACCAGCAGAGATTCCGTTATGAAAGAAGGCTGGTGACACCTCCTCAAGTACTGACGGAAATTAACACCATCACTGAACCTAAATTCAGAACAAGTTCTTTGATTACATTGAAATTGACAAGAAATTTTGCATAAAAGAGTCTTAACTGAGACTTAAATATTTTCATTTTATGGTATTTGTTGAGAATATAACAGCCCCAATGAGAAATTTCTATAAAATTAAGGGTAAATATGGGAGTGGAAATAGGTTTAAACATTCCATTAGCAATCAAAAATCAAACCCCCATGCGCCTAAAAATATTAGCAGTTTATTAGGAATTCTTCCTTTTCTCACCTGTACTAGTAACAAGATACTGGTATCAGTATTTCAGATGAAAGTATACTATAAACAGAGTAAAGGACACAGACTCTGTAGGTTAGAAATATTCTGGCTTATGCTAAGGAAAAAAAAAAATGACAAAAAGCCTTTTTTTTTAAGCAGACATGCAACCACAAACAAACTTCTCAAGTAATCTAGACACTTGGGTCTATCTGTATAACCAAAATATATGCATTACATTAGTCTTTTAATGAAAAAGGAATAGAAACACTTAGTTTTCTGTATTTTACTTTTTCAGATTTACACATGCAAATCATATATTAATATTCAGATATTTTTTAAAGATTTTTTTTACTATTTATTTATTTGACAGAGAGAGCAGGGAGAGCAGGAGAGGGAGAAGCAGGCTCCCCGCTGAGCAGGGAGCCCGATGTGGGGCTCAGTCCTAGGACCCTGGGATCATGACCCGAGCCGAAGGCAGACACCCAACCGACTGAGCCACCTGAAGGGGTCTTCACAGATATTTTTAAATGGGAAAACAATTTGCTTCTAACAATTCATTTTTCCAATAGCATGTCACTATGTCAAAAAGATTCAACAGTGCATTCATTTAATCTGGTGATCTTAATTTCAACAAATACCTGTTAACAAATTAAACCTCACTGCAAAGAATTCTATTAGTATTGAGATCAGATTTTCTAATCCTAGCAAAGGCCACAATGGAAGAGCCCACACATGCTGTCGTTAAAAGTTTGTTGTGATGAGATTGTAATTAATTTGCTCGAAGTGTACATAAAGCACTAATTTTTAAGGTGTTGTAGAGAAACATAAGAGAATGTCACTGTATCACCCAAAAATATGACTGTTTTGATCTTCATCTATACCTTTTATCTTCTAACTGGTTAAAACTAAGACCTTGCCCCATAATGAGGCACATTTTGGCATCTCTGTAAATGCTGTTATGTGCAAGTAAAAATGAGGAAAAGGAGTTGTGATAGTCACATTCATAGCCTTCATAGAAAAATATATATTCCCTGAATTAGTCATATCAAGTGGTCACCATTCAGTATGAATTCCAGTATTATAAACAATAAGACATTAATGGATTTTCCCTAATCGCCTGTTTCCCACACTCTGTTTCAGAACTCGATTATCAACATCCCCATCATTGAATCCCCAGGTCCTTCTAGTTTAAGTTGTTTTTGACTTTTGAGGTTGCAAATTCTAGCTCAAAAGGCAAATGGGCTCAGTGGCACTTCTCTTGAAATGTGCCTACTTTTTTTCCCCTCTTACTGCAGTAATGACACACCGTAGCCGTGCTGGTCTGAACCCTTAAAATTAGCATCAGGTTGCAATTTTGACTTTTTTTTTTTTCAGTCCTTAAAGTTTTTGCTACAGACCCTGTACACTTCCCATTATTTTTTTCCTCTAAGGAATCAAGAGATTTCCTGAAGGCTCTTCCTTTCTGAAAAGGAACAATCTTAGGACAGGCCACTTGTCTCCTCCCTCCACCTCTCAGTAGTGGGTGTCTATACCAGGGCTCACTGGAAGGAAGGCTTCCTCCCACTGTGACCCGCTGGATTATGGCTTTTAGAAAAATCCCCAAAAAGGTGCCAACAAGGGATTAACTTTAGAGCTCGGAGCAGAATGCAACTGCCGGTTTACTTGTGGCCCCTGATCCCACTTATACATTCCCATAGTCACTATTGTGCTTTTGCCTTCCAGGATCTGAACCGCCTGAAAGAAAGCGTTTTGCTATTAATACCTTCTAGCTCTTTTTCACTGTCAGAATTTATGGTGGTATCATCCTCTTTATAAACACTCAGTCATTTTTTTCTTAGCCACATCAGAAGCATTTCGATGCGGCAGCTTTCTGCTGCTCTTCCTAATCCAGACATTTTCTGGTCCTGAAATCGTTTCCTTGAGATTACTCATTATTTTTATTTTATTTGCAGACGCAGCAGCACATCTGCAGAGAACTTTCTCAGGCACCATGTTTGCTTTCAGAGTTTCACTAGGCATTTGCACTGCAGCCTTCTGATTATGCATACATGTTCTCATTTTTGTACTGGGTTCTCTGTCTCTAGGAACAGATTCTGAAAAACGAGTGAAAGTTCATGTAAATGCAAAAACCTTGTAACACAGGATTTTACTACTACTTACAATTCCTCAGTAACACATTCCTAAACAATAAACTTAAAAAAGTTATTCACATGGCTAAATAAGTAAAAAACTCAAGCGATTCTCATCAGGGATACTACATGTTCTTGACCTTGATAGAACCTCCCATTTCCTTATCAACAAAAGGAAGTCTTGAGCAGTATGCCACCTGGCATACTTTCTAATCTGCAAGGACAACTGCCACTTAGCACAGGACCAGACTTGTGAGAATGTATCTTCAGCATCATAAAGCACTAAATTCTTGGTATCATTTCAGATATTCTCGGTTGAACTACTTTAGGATATTCAATAGGAGTTCTGAAATAATGTTCCTAGAACCTCCAGGAGAAGGCAGTGCCATCGTGACTCTGTGGACGCGGCATCAGCTCTGCCTCAAGAAGGTCCTGGGAGTTTGAATTCCAACACCTTTAGTCAAAACAAACAAGAACCAGTAGAGAAGAAGGAACTGCCTATTCATTTTGTCTAACTAAAATATGGTTTTAATCCTAGATCCATTTTTCAAATATTTGAGCATTTTTACGTAACTGGAATTATTAAATCCTGGTTTCATTATCATTTGAATAACAATTTTCTGAGCTAGGTATATAGGCCGGGCATCCAGAGGATCAGGACAAAGAATCTAAAACAAACTAATTCTATACATGTTAACTCTAGGTGCTGTAAGAATGAAGAGGTGCAGGGGGGCCGTAAGAACACAGTCGCAGGGCAAGGAAAGCTTCCTTTGAGGAGCGTTATTGTAGCTGAGAGCTAGGAACTGTGGAGGGATCCACCGAGCAGGACTGGAAGTACTCTGGAGAGGCAATCTTCCAAGTGTGGCCTGAGATCATCCCAGTTGTGCTGAGGAGCCCCATGATGCTGTGCCCACTCCTCCACGTTTACCAGCTTAGGTGGGCTCAAGTCAGTTTTATTCTGCCAATGTCTCAAAGCCAGATTTTCAAATTTCAAATACAGGATTAATTAATGCACTCCTAGGCTTTTTGAAAGTTCACATAACGTCACTTCGCTTTTACAAAAGATCTACCTGGTTTTGCTAACTGAAATAGAAGAGGATTTCACATTTATTTAAAAAAAAAAAAAAAGAAGCACCAGGGTGGCTCAGTTGGTTAAGCGTCTGCCTTCGGCTCAGGTCATGATCCCAGCGTCCTGGGATCAAGTCCCGCATCGGGCTCCCTGCTCCACGAGGCAAGTGCTTCTCCCTCTCCCTCTGCCTGCCGCTCCCCCTGCTTGGGCTTCCTCAAATAATAAAATCTTAAAAAAAAAAAAAAAAAAGGCGGGGTGGGGGGCAAAAAGCGCAAATAGTGCTTGGTGTTGGTCTCGCCGAGAGCCTCTACAGAGGCAGCACACACCTTGAGCCTCAAGGGCAGCCCACCAAGCTCCTCCCTCTGCTGCCAGAGTTCTTGAACTGTCTGAGCTTCTGGGCTTGATCTACACTGATTTTTATGCATCCATTAGTAAGACAGGTCCTAAGGTATCAGAGAAGCCTGAGAGATGATTTTTCAGAGTCTGCAAATGCCCTCAATTTTTTCCATATATATTATTGGTAGTTGCGTCTTTGCTTTATCCCATTTGGGCTTATGAAAAGTTTCACAGGAACGCCCTACTTTGAGATAGCAGGCAAAACCTGTTATTTCTTGATAAAAATGCACCTGAACTTCTGCCGCTAAAGTTAGGACTTACCTGTTGGCAATCTAGCCTTGCAGCCATTAAGTCAAGCTATCTAAAACTTTTAAAGGTACACAAGCCTTGCTGGAGGGTGAGTTTGTGGGACCCCACCTCGTGTGCATTCAGCAGTTGGTAAGAACAGGCTAGAGACCACTGAAATACTCACACTCCCCATCTGGACTCTCTCTCCCACTCTATCCCTTTCACCACTAAGGATGAGAAAATAAGGACTCATTTTTGTCAGCTCTCAAGTAATGCTATTATTTTATTGCAGTGAAACTCCCAACCACCCAACCTTCCTAGTTCTTCCTTTAGGAACGGAGAGGTTTGCCCTTCTGCCACCAAGCACAAATGACCACAGGTGAAAATGGGGTTCTGTTGATTGACAGGTTCATTAATAGAATGAGAACTGAGGAAAAGTCTTCTGCTCTCAAAATGAAAGCCCTTCAGATTTTACCCTCAGTCTGTGAAACTCACTTCATAGATGTGCTTGTGCTTTCTCCGATACCTGTTAGAGTTCTCCCAGAAGAGGTTAGAACTACTGTACTAAAAGCAACTCCCCCAAAATGCATCAGTCCCTTTTGCCAATTACGTGACTTGTATACTTTTCCAGTGAAATTCTATTTCTAAAGGTAACATGGTTTGTTCAGTGTTAAGTCCCCAGGCATTGCAAAAATGGCATTTTCAACGGCTAAGTTCATCATCACGGACTGCTGGGCAGCACAGCCTCCCCTGCCTGGCCGGGCTCTGTGCGGTCACTCCCACAAGCAGCAGAGACCATGAGAAAGCGCGTGGCCTACAGTGTTTTCAGAAGGGCCTTTTCTCAGGAATGTTTAAAATTACCAACTAATGTGTCTGCAAAGCAATCCTAGATCCAAAGTGAATCTTCAGCACATTAAATCAATGTTAGGCAAATACTAGAATGTGAATAGGCTACAACAAACGTTCTTGTAAATATATAACAAAATTAAGGTGAAATCTGGCCTACGCAGGATGAAGACAACCAGCATCGCTCAACTACTTCCATTTGCATGTTGAAACCACACTAAAAGTAGATAACCAGTTCATTCCCAACAACATAATCAGTTGATAGTACAGATAAAAACCTAGCACGACTAAACACTTCTGTGGCACAAAAGGACTTAAGTGGCAGCAACTAATTCCTTTTTGATATACTGATGAAATTTAGGAGCCCAGTAAATACAAGCTCATTTTAATAAATGCTTATTTGTAATCCAAAATAAGGGGAAACAAGATTCTACAAAAGAAACTCTAAGTAGGCTTTTTAAAAAGTACTTTAAGAAAATCTGCACTTCAAATATGTAACTGTTGGGGGTGGATAACGGAGTCAGTTCTACTGCGTACAGCCACTCCAACTTGATGAAGCTGTAACTCTATAGTCTTAGGCCTACAACGGGAACGTCACAGAATAAAGAGGCAAGCACTCAGGAAGACAGAAGAGTGTGGGAAATTAAAATAATAATGCATACATGTAAGTCAGTGTTAATTTTATTACTGAGAACTTGGTAAATTATAAAGTGCTTTATTCTCCTTGAGAAAACTACAAACAGTTTTTAGAAATATATACAGGATCAAGTCCAATTTGTATGTTGGGGTACAAGCTGAAAACTTTTGGAGGACACTGCTCTAACAATACATTTGTGATAGCGTCACTGAATACTAACAGGTCAGTACCATCCCCCAAGTCCTCCTGCCCCAGATGGTCTTGGTCAGTCAGGTGATTTGGAGCAGTCAATGCCAGCTTGAGGCATCACTGCTCTCCTATTTGGATATGGCAAAAACCTCGTTCCTAGAGTAGAACTTCACATCTGCAGCAGTACCCCCATCACAGTTCAGCGAGATGGCCACTTTAAATTGTATCACTGTGTGCTTTAAGATGGTCTGTGTTGAATAGAAGGAACTTGGATGTAGACATTACAGTTTTGATTCAAAGCAATTATCTCTAGTTTCTCTACTTTAAGGACTAATCATATTCCAATTATAATACTTAATACAAAACTGTTTTCCCAGATCCAAAATAAACTTCACATCATTGCCATAGAAGCATGAAAATTTTCAATCTCATCAGCACTTTACTTGTGGAGTATGAAAAACAAATCTGAGAATGGAAAAAGATGGAAGCATGTCTGAATCAGAATGAAAATGTACTAGCCTATTTCACATACTTCTGAAGTACTGACATTATTGGTTGCTGTGGCTGGTGGTAAATCCAAAGAGGGGAAACCTTTCAGTTGCAAATCACAGTAACCTCTCTCGAGCAAGGCTTTCATCAGAGCTAGGAGAGATGCCTTCTTTCTTGTCTGCCCTTCACTGAGAAGCAACAAAATGATCAAAACTCAGGAAACAAAACATCATTTATCACTGATATTCATTCCTCCCAAAGCACAAGTTTCCAAAAAGATCCCATACACCAGAAAGTCTGTGTTTTCTGTAACTCCCCGAGCTGAACACCTTTCTGTTTTCTGGGGGAGTTGGTTAACACTGAGAAGTGAGCTTCTACAGTATGGCCACCTCAGGTCTGGAGATTGTCAGAAGTAACTCCAGAATCAAGAGCTGTTCTTCACTAGCATGGTCACTTTTATTGTTGAACAGATGAACTTAAGTTCCTCTATTTAAAGTCTTCAACACACTGTGACGGCACCACAGAATCCTGTTTGGCTTTGACAGCTAATGGAGCTCATCACTCTAAGGCTTTCTCTCATCCCCAGAAAACAGTTTAATTGGTAAGTCATGATTCTCAAAGACTTGTGATGACTACTACAGTATTTTTTTCTAAAAATCTGATAAAAGCTCTATGAAGTATGAATTCAGGGATCCTGTATCTGTTTACTGAACTTTTTAAATTTAAATTTTTGTTAACATACAGTGCAATATTGGTTTCTGGGTTTAATGAACTTCTTGAGAGAGATCTCAGAGCATTTTAAACTGTTGGGCAGGGTAAGGTATCAGAAATCAACCCTGGTTTTCAATCTACTTTATTACTTCCCTAATGAAAAGCAGCAGGGCACAGACAATCCAAGGACAACCCCCTCTCGGGCCCATCTTTCAACTCCCTTCAGCCCACACGACAGGGTGTGGCCCTGCATTCCGCCTGCATGAGAAAGAAATCACAAATGGACAGTGGTTTGAGAGAGAAAAATGAGCTGTTTAAGAGTAAAAATGAGTTGCAAGGGAAATCGACTGCCTATTGCAGACCTTACAGAATTAATCAGCTAGAAGGCTTGAAGCAGTTTAAAAAAAAAAAAATGTTAGGATAACATTAAATTTATCATACTCTATTTTAGTTAGTAATTGACTTAAAAAAGTAAATTAAAACTGGTTCCTAGATGACAACTGAGAGTCGTGAGATGTGGTAATGAGTTAATTTAGAAAAGTTTGAGAGATCTTGTGTGGGAGTGGAAAATTAAAGATTTGCCTTTTTGTCCGGCTCCAGTGAAATGGTTAGAATTTCACAGGTGAACTGAATGTGTGCATCCAGTCTGAGGACTAAGTATGGATCAACACCTAGAAAATTACCTTCAATATATTAAAAATGAAGGATTGTTTTAACATTTAACCACAGATCAAAAAAGGTAATAACTTCTAAATAATATTCCTGTAGGCCAGGCTGGCTGCTCCAATCCATGCAAACTGTAACTGGTCATCTCATTTCAGTTAGGTCAGTCAGAATGCCTCTTTGGGAGTTCAAATTCCATTAAAGGTTTTAATAAATGACAAAACTTACCTTAAAAACTAAAGCATGACCAGAAAATATGCTCAAACACTGATAATTCAACGAAACGCTCAGTCGTGACAAATAGATAGGCTATAGTTACTTACATGCTACCAAAGACAGAGCCTGCAGATCTGTAAGACCCCAATGTTGTAATTGTCCCCATCCAACCTCCCTACATCAGATCCATACAAGCAATCCTTAAGGAGACACCAAGTAAAAGTCTTGATATTTTTCCACCAAATTCACAACGTATTAAGGAACCAGCTTGGCAGATTATTAGTGACTAGTAAAAATCTCTCCAACTTTGAGAATTCCCACGTACCATTCAGCAACATCTATAATTTAAGAAAATAGCTACAAAAATCTTAATTAAAAAGTGAGAAAAGACAACACAGCCCTCACCATTATTGTCTTTACACTTTAATCCTCTCCATTAATTCACAACTTTTGAGCTACCAAGTGGTATTAGCACTTGCTAATCTAGTTGTTGGACTAGATTTTTCCCAGTGTTCCATTTTCTCCCTAGCGTTGACAAATTTTACTTGGTTTGGTCTTTGTTCCCAAATACTAGAATCAGACAGTCTTTAAACAGTGACGTTGCAAGTTTCTTACAGTTTCTGCTTTATTACATCCTGTTATCCACAGCAGAAGTTGAGAGATGGACTTACATAATAACGGAGAATTCTCCCGCAGTGAGGGTGCTGTGTCGCACTACATCACACCAGAAAATAACTCAACTACAATTTCCATACAACGTAAGACACTGAAGTGTTTGTGGACAACTCCGAGATGCCGAATAAAGGAAACATGCTGACTTAACATGGATGAAAAGGACGGAGCTGGTATTTCAGCTATAAAGGGCAAGTCAAACAGACCTGTTCTAGCCATTTAAAAGTTACTCAAAAAAACCAATACAACTGAGTAGAAAGGAAAACATTACTGTCAGCACCTTGAACAATGTTCTTGCATTCTGATACACAACCTCTCTTTTTTTTCAGGGGGCACAATCAAATTCAATGTGCACTGACGAGAGATTGAAGTCCTTTTCCATGTAGTTTTTAAAATGATACACTGAAATCAATAAACTGTCTTCTGATTATTCTCAAGAAAAAAAGGCTAGAAGAGGGGGAGGGAATGTAGTATGAACCCAAGGCTGGTCTAAGCACTGTTACCTAAGATGTCAGCAACCAATGGAGTGTGAAGATTTCGTGGCAAGTCTTATTCTTATTTTTGGACGGTAATACCTTCAAGATGGCATTTTTATTGGCTTGTTTCATACCTCCTTTTTCATTTGCAATTCTAGGTTTTGAAGTGCCTTTTCCCCAAACATAAGTTCTTTCTCCCCATTTTCGTATTATAAAATTAATTTGCTTTTTAGGTACAACTCTACTACTTAGAAGAAACTTCTGTGTTGTAACTTAGAAGCTGTGAGTAAATGCTTTATCGTTATTTCCAAATAATTACTAAATTGAGAAACGATTTAATCAGACGTTTTCCCCTGAAATAAAAAAGGGAGAATGACCGCCCTAAAAATTATCTGAAAATGGGATACACTTTCCCTTTTATTCAGAAGTTACTACACATTGTCAGTATACCCTTTTAAAGTAAGTCTGATATGACAAAAAAAAAGTTTTTAAACCTCACCTATTTCTTAAATGTTTGACATCTTTTTTCTTAATAGTCTTGCAAAGGAATCAAAACTCAAATCTAAATACCTCAGCCCTTTTTTTTCAACCATAAATGAGTAAAATCATTGGACTTTGGACATACACAACCACAGCAGTTTTTGTTGTTCATATACACCATTAAGTGACTTCAAGTGCAATGAAAAGCTATAGCACTTACTTCTGGATCAGTTCACATTCAATCTGCAAGCTTTTGTCTTTTTTCACAAGTAAATACAAACTGATCCCAAACACATTAAAGTACATCGTGCATTAAATCCCTGCGCATTTCGCATAAAGAGAAGTAGAAAAAAAGTCAAACATGTTCTAGTGCTCAATGTAAACATTTTGAACTATTATTTATTAATTTTCCTTAAAGTACTTAGGAGTGTGTGTCACATATTCAAAGTTAACCTTAGGAATAGCACCATGACCAAAAAAACCCATAAAAATGATTCTCACTACAATCCCTTAGTTTTACTTCAGAACTTGAGAAGCTACCATTGTCAACCACGCCTTCCAAGTCATGAGGCCAAATTCTTTTTTTTTTTTTTTCCCCCAGGTGAAACCAAAATACTGCTTTCTATACATAAAGGCCTAACAATTTTGGACAAAAAGAGAAATTAGTAATTGGTTGACCAGCCAATCTATGATCAGTTAATTCAGTCCAAAAGATAACAGTTCTACTGATGAAGCCTAAATGATCAAAGTCTCACATTACCAAAAGAATTTATGTATTTATGAACGTATTCTGTATTTGTATTTATGGATTTTTTTGGTACCTTTTTGCAGATGATGGTAAACATGGAGTTATAACCCTGAGAATAGATATAAAACAGAGAAGCTTTAGAAGAGTTTAAATAAATTAATGGATAGGACATCTATCACCACTGCTTAAAACAAGGAGAGTAAAGAACATCCCATTAATGTTTTCAGGTCAATAGTCAAGGACAATTCTCCTGAACTGCTTTCTCTACCAGATACTAAACATGAACTTTGATAAAAAGAGCTTCATAGTTCTAAAGTGGTGAAAGCTCTCTAAACAACCTAAGGAGGGGCAGGTCTAGCCCACCTACCTCAGTTGGTAATGTCCAAAAATACCCTTCCCCTTACATCAGAGTACAAAGTACCTTCTACCATGTCAAATGCGACAGATAACTGGAAAGTAACCACACTTAAGAACATTCCCTAACACCGACACCAGAGTCTGATGTTTTTTCCACACCTGCCACCTTCAGGATACACAGGAGCAAAGGGTTAATTTTGTCTGGAACCAAACACAGGGCCAATAAATAACAAAGGTGGGAGTACTGTAACATACTCCTTCGCTACAAAATATGTAAACCATTTGAATCAAGTCCATCTTCAGGCACAAACAAGCTAGGAATGGCCACCTACACTGTATGGAGTAGCACAACCTATCAAGCAAAAATATTTGGCTTGACAATAAGTGTACTTATTTGATGTATTCGATGATGTGATATTAGTTTCACTTTAAATGGATTCCAAAATTATTTTCCCACAACACAAGACAGTTTCTTAGATTTAAACTAGAAGTCACTAGTAAAGATACACTTAGTTGCCCCTGCAAAGAATGCCTGGGATTGCACATGGCAGCAGTAAGCTAAAACAAAGATATGGAGAATGACGTTTAACTATTTTCCTATATAGATGAGATCTGCGATTGCACTCTTAACAAAACTCAACTCTACAATCTCAATGGAAATGGGGGGAAACTACATATAATTTAAATACTCCCTTGGCCCTGTACACTCTATTAAAGAACACACTTTTCCTAAATCTAAGGCACACAAACTCCTCTATTTCACAGAGTAAGACTATGGAAGACCAAGATTTTGGTTAAATCCCTTACATAGAAACCAGGAGATCTTGGAAAGACAAATAATATAGCATTCTGTTAGTGCACAATTTAAAAGAAAATGCTAGGACTACGGTCGGGGCCTTAGAGGTTTAAAATATACAATCAAAACATTTTAAAAAATAATTTACCAGCACTTTATAAATTCAAGTTTATAAAATAAAAGTGATGATATTTTCCTTAAAAATAAAGAAAAAGAGAGGAAAGACCCAACAGCATTTGGAAAGAAACCATTTCAATGAAAATGACCAAATCTGGTATAATGCATTTTGCTCAAGTAGCCAGGGAAAGGGGGAAAAAAAAAAAAGTGGTAGGTACCTCACCTACTAATCATGGTTACACCTCCCATGATTGTAATGTCAGTATGCACATAATATTTATGAAGAATCTGTAAACATAGGCCACGTGAAATTGTTTGACTACAACAGGACAGGGGTTAGAAACTACCACCTCTTGACACGTTCAGAAAGTAACTGCATGACACTTGCTACCATGAAAGTAATGCTTATCGGTTTCGATAACCAGGATGTCTAGTGTTGAACAGATTTCAAATTCTTGCTATCGGTAGTTAAATACTGTCAAAGTAGATCTGCCCCCAAAATGAAGCATATTTTGGCACCTGTGCTGAGCGCTGCTACAAAGGCAAGCAAGTGCAAATAAAAATAACAGTCATGATTTAGTCACATTCATAACTTTTCATAGAAAAATATAAATATATTCCCTGAATTGTAGGACAAAAATAATTTCAACAGCCAACTTTCACCAGAAATTCCAGTCCATTTCCTCTTCCAACGAACTGGCGTTCCCTCAAGGTCATAAGGTGCAATCATCAAAATCTAACACATTTTCTAAGCTTCTGTCATCATCCCCATCGTGGTACCTCACGGTCCTTCTGCCCTGATTCCTTGTTTTTATTTTCGAACGTCGAAGGCCTCTCTTCGACTTTGCATAGTCCAAGTCCTCCCAGTCGTTATCGTCCGCACTCAGCCTCGGCCGCTTGCTCTGCCTCCGCCGCCTCGCGCCTCGAGATGCGGCGGCGGCACAAGCTTTACCTCTTCTTGTCGCTTTTGCTTTTCCTCTCGTTTTCCTCTTTTTGGTTTTCGCGTCACCGGCACAGTCCACATCTGATTCAGTCCCAGACGCCAACTCGGAGTCGGATTTGGGGCCGGAGTCGGCCCCCAGCTTGGAAGCGCCGCCGCCTTCAGCCGCCTGCCCGCGCTGGGGCTCAGGATGCGGCCTCTTCCGCTTCCCCTCCGCCTCGGCCGCCCCCGGCGCCTCCCGCAGCACTTTGGTCTTGCCGAACGGGGCCTTCCCGTAGGTCCTGAGCCTCCGGCCGTTCCACCTGCGCAGCCCGTAATTCAGGTCCTCCTCAAAGGCATTCTCTGCAGTAGCTTTCTGCACCAACGCGGATTCCGAAGAACATTTTCGACCCATCTCACCCCCTGGAATATGGCTTTTTGACTCTTCCTCTGAAGACCCAACCGAGGAATTCTTTGTGTTAGAAGGTGCAACATTTGTTCTGTGACTCCTGGTGTGCCTGCTCTTGGGTGCGGGACTGGGCATCCCTTCAGAGTCCGAGTCTCCGTTTAAAGACGGATGAATGCTTTTCGCACTGCCCTCGGAGCTGGCTGCGGGCGGCCTCCCTCGGCAAGCACACTGCTCATTTGGCACTTCACAGTTGACGTCTCCCTCGGAATCACTCGCCGCCGTCTTAGCTGGGGCACACGCAGAACGGAGGGGCTTCTGCCTTCCGCTTTTGCTTCTGGTGCATGCGCTGTCTAAACTGACATCTTCCACATCACTCGTGAGCTTCAGCTTACTGGCAGCAGAGGTTGCACGTCTTCGAGGAGTCCTGAGGAGACCTGTTCTGGCTTTTGAGGACTTCTTAACCACCTTTGAATTGCTGTCTGAGTCACTGGAACAGACCCTTTTCCTGGAAACTTTCCTGCTTTGTCCATGGTCTTGTGATGTAGAATCTAAAAATTAAAAATTAGGAGTATTCCTTTAATCTGTAAGAGTAATATGTGTAACGAAATTAAATGCCCAACATTTTCAACCACCGAAGTCTGGAATTCTTACTAACTTGGAAGGAGGATGGCAGTGAATGTTCGGGCTCTTAATGCCTAAGAACAGTGAGTGACCTTTTGTGCAGCCTCAGCACCAGTCACAAGCATAGCACATCCCCAGCACTTACACCCCGTGCCCTGCTTGCTATTTACATGCACAATACACTTGACACAAACATTTTATTTACATGAATACAGAATAACCTCTCTTTACCAATGCACTAGGGCATGCAAACTAATCACTGACCCTCAGCCTCCCTGAAACTTTTTTTCACTTCCCAAGTTCCAATCACACCAACACCTTTAATCTTAGCTTTAGCTGCCTCCTGCTCTTCAATATCTGTCATCAGCCCCCAAGGACCAAGAATAAATACAGCCTTAAATCAGCAAGTGATTTCACCCCTCTGTGCCCCAGAGTTACCATGAGTAAAGTGGACAATAATATCTAGCTCATAAAAGATAGGAAGACTTAACTAGTTAATATACATAAAGCATGGAGAACAATTTCCCTGACCCACAGAACAGCTCAGTGGCCATCCTGCTGGCTAGCTGCTGCTGTTACTCTTACTTACATATCCCTTTTCAAGTAAATAGTCCTACCCTTTTCTTTCCTCTTCTGAAACTGGCTAACACCACAGCTTATAAATGTGCTTGCCTCTGCTTTTCTGAAACCCACAGCCAATACAAGAAGTGAAATCTTACTAAAAATAGCTGTTAAGGTCAAGATTGCCTGTTATGTGAATAAAACTAAACACATTTGACAACCAGTTATGCATGCACACAGAACATCAGGGATGCACAGAAACGACTGAGAATGCAGGGAGTGGACAGAAAACCACTGGTGAAGAGAAGTTTCATGGGGAAAAACAAACAACGGATGCTGTAAGGAGAGAAGAACAGTGAGAACAGGCCAGTGAGCCAAGGTTATAGGTTTTGAATTACCTTTCCTAATATGGTTTGGTTTTTCTTTTGCGGTGTCATCATCTGAATCCAAATCGGTCTCAGATACGTGATCTGAGAAACACTGGGACCCAGTAGTTGGTTCACACTTCGAACCCCCTTTAATCAGGTTTGTTTCCATTCTGTGACAGCTGCCATCTTCTCGATCTTGCTCTTCAGATTCAGAGTCCTCCGAATCACTGAAGATCTTTGCTTTTTTAAGGAAAGTAAGATTCTTGCGACCTGTGTTATATTTCCTACCGGCATACTTTCTTGGTTCAGAATCTGCTTCCTCCTCTTCCTCTGAGATGCTCTCTGCCTTAAGTTTCTGCCCAGACGTGGATGGACCAGCAGTTCTGTTATGTACATTGTCTGAATCATGACTTTTAGAGTCTTCATCAGAAGACTCTATTTTCAGAAATTTTGTTTTAGAAGTTGCTGGAGCATGCGACTTATAACCATTGGCGTGCCAATTTTTGCGGGCTACTCGCAAATCACTTTCTGACTCTGAATCCCCGTTTTCTGACTCATTCACAGTATTCTGGACAGCATGAGAACTAGACAGTGGTGATGGCTGATTTCGATCTTTTAGCTCTTCTTCTTCAATTTCGGACTTTAAGCTCTGATCATCTTCAGAATTATGTAGTAACTTTTTTCTAGCCACAGCAGAAGCATTACGGTGAGGCAGCTTACGGCCAGAACAGACGCTTTCAGAGCTAGAGTTCTCCTCTACGTCACTCATGAGCTTTATCTTATTGGCAGCCACGGCAGCACACTTCCGTAGCACTTTCCGGTTATTTCCAGCCCTGGCTTTTAGACTTTCACTGGTCTCCAATGAATTGTTATCAGAGTCACTTAAATAGACTCTTTTTCGAGTGGCTTTTCTGCCACATCCATTCTCTAAAGAAACTGGACCTAGAAATAAAGTAGCAATAAGATTAGAAAAGCCTTCCTTATTTCAACATTTTTTAATGAATTATTTTAGAAATGATGTTCCCTACCTTTTTTTGGTGAATATTTTAATAAGTATTTTATTTTTTAATTTTTAAAATTAAAATTTAAATTTAATTAACATATATTATTAGTTTCAGAAGTGGATGTCAACAATTCATCAGTCTTATATAACACCCAGTGTCCATTACATCATGTGCTGCCCTTAATGTCTATCACCCAGTTACCCCATACCTTTTAATGCCAAAACAGATTTCCCTTCTAAAGCTAAAAGCCCTAAGGATGGGGGCACCTAGGTGTCTCAGGTTAAGTGTCTGATTCTTGACTTCAGGCCAGGTCATGATCTCAGGGTTGTGAGATCAAGCCCTCCCTTGTGCTAGATGTGGAACCTGCTTAAGATTCTCTCCCTCTCTCCACCCCTGCCCGTGCATTCTCTTTAAAAAAAAAAAAGGGAGGGGGGCAGCCCTAAGGATGAAACAGAAGAGAGAGCCCAGAATAAACCCACGCCTACATGGTCAATTAGTTTACAACAAAAGAGGCAAGAACATACAATGGAGAAAGGATGGTCTCTTTACCAGTGCTGGGAACACTGGACAGCCAGCATGCAAAAGAACAAGCCGAGATTCCTGTCTTACACATACACAGAAATGGACTAAAGACCTGAATATGTTAAGACCTGAAACCATAAACCTCCTAGAAGAAAACACAGGGGGTGAGCTCCTTAACATCGATCTTGCCAATGATTTTTTTGGATCTGACACCAAAAGTAAAGGCAATAAAAACCAAAAATAAACAAGTGGGACTACATCAAACTAAGCGCCTCTGCACAGCAAAAGGAATCATCAACAAAATAAAAAGGCAACCTACTGATATGCACAAATCATGTATGTGATAAGGGGTTAATTGTTAAAAATATTTGAAGAACTCATGCAGTTCATTAGCAAAAAAAAAAATCTGATTAAAAAATGCAGACGATCTGAGTAGACATTTTTCATAATATGGCATACAAATAATGGCCAAGAATGTGAAAAGATGGGCGCCTGGGTGGTTCAGATGGTTAAGCATCTGCCTTCGGCTCAGGTCATGATCCCAGGGTCCCGGGATCAAGTCCCGCATCGGGCTCCCTGCTCGGCGGGGAGCCTGCTTCTCCCTCTTCCTCTGCCTCTCTCTCTCTGACTCTCATGAATAAATAAATAAAACACTTAAAAAAAAGATTTAAAAAAAAGAATGTGAAAAGATGATGTTCAACATCACCAATAAGGGAAATGCAAATCAAAACCACACTGAGATGTCATCTCACACCTGTTAGAATGGTTATCATCAAAAAGACAAGAAACAGGGTTGGCAAGATGTAGAGAAAAAGGAACTCTCATGCACTACTGGTGGGAATGCAAACTGATGCAGCCACTGTGGATAACAGTATGGAGGGTCCTCAGAAAGTTAAAACTTGAACTACCCTATGATCCAGCAATTGCACTACTAGGTATTTATCCAAAGAAAACTAAGCACTAGGGGCGCCTGGGTGGCTCAGTCATTAAGCGTCTGCCTTTGGCTCAGGTCATGATCCCGGAGTCCTGGGATCAAGCCCCGCATTGGGCTCCCTGCTCCGCGGGAAGCCTGCTTCTCCCTCTCCCACTCCCCCTGCTTGTGTTCCCTCTCTCACTGTCTCTCTCTGTCAAATAAATAAAATCTTTAAAAAAAAAAAAAAACTAAGACCTAATTTATTTTTATTGTTCTGTTAATCACCATACATTACATCATTAGTTTTTGACGTAGTGTTCCATGATTCATTGTTTGTGCATAATACCCAGTGCTCCACGCAGAATCTAAGCACTAGTTTAAAAAGATATCTGCACCCCAATTTCATTACAGCATTACTTACAAAAGCCAAGATACAGAAACAAACAAGGCACCCATCGACGGATGAATGGAAAAGATGATGTGGTGTATCTATACAATGGAATATTATTCAGTCATAAAAAAGAATGGAGGGGTGCCTGGGTGGCTCAGTTGTTAAGTGTCTGCCTTCAGCTCAGGTCATGATCCCAGGGTCCTGAGATCAAGCCCCGCATCGGGCTCCCTGCTCAGTGGGAAGCCTGCTTCTCCCTCTCCTGTTCCTCGCCCCTGCTTGTGTTCCCTCTTTTGCTGTCTCTGTCAAATAAATAAAATCTTTAAAAAAAAAAAAAAAAAGAGAATGGAATCTTGTCATTTGTGACAACATGGATGGACCTTGAAGGTGTTATGCTAAGCGAAATAAGTCAACGGAGAGAGACAAATACTGTGTGATTTCACTTGTATGTGGAACCTAACAGACAAAACAACCAAAACCAACCAAAAAACTAAGCTCACTGATCACAACAGATTTGTGGGGGAGGGGAGGGGAGGTGAAGGAGATCAAAAGGTACAAACTTCCAGTTGTAAGTCACAGGGATGTAATGTACAGCATGACTATATAGTTAATACTCTTGCATACCTGAAAGCTGCTAAGAGTAAATCTTAATAGTCCTCATCACAAGAAATAAAGAAAAACTTTATGTACAGTAACAGACAGTAACTGCACTTTTTGTGATCATTTTGCAGTGTATACAAATATCAAATCATTATGTTGTACACCTGAAATAGAATATATGTCAATTATATCTCAATTTTTTAAAAAATCTAAAAAGGAAGGACGCCTGGGTGGCTCAGTTAGTATAAGCATGTGCCTTCAGCTCAGGTCATGATCCCAGGGTTGTGGGATCGAGTCCTGCATCAGACTCCCTGCTCGGCGAGGAGCCTGCTTGTGTTCTCTCTCTCTCTGACAAATAAATAAATAAAATCTAAAAAGGACATTTAACCATATGTAGTAGATACATTAGAACAATAAACCATTCCATGCTTAGCTTATGGATTCCCTTGATATACATTCCTCCAAAGTACCAAACACTGAGTCTTACCAGTTTTTCTTTGAGCAGCTCTGGTTCTGGTCACCCTGAGATTACTGCTTCTGGCCAGCCCACTACGTAAGGAAGATTCACGAGGTCTTGAACTCTCTTTGCTTTCCTCTGAACTATTTGAAGCTGATGATGAAGAGGTACCTAAGGAATCTTCCATTTCACTTTCTAAGAAAAACAAAGCATCAACAGTTCATCACACATATTCTATCTTTATACACACAAGCAGTTGTTTCATAAAAACAGATTAAAAGAAGATGCTCAAAAATACTTAGAAGAGATTGTTATTTTTAAAAACCGTTTCAAAGACCAGCTCATAAAATTCTGGCATTAAAAAGTAGGTAATCAGCGTTACAAATCAAATTTGTTCTCTTATTTCTGAAAGGAGCATATTAATCCTGAGTTGGCTTCAGAAAATATAGTTCATAGTACGTATTTCATAAACTTCCATTTAAAAATGTAATTAGCCCCCACTTCTATCCTATGAGACCGGTATATCCTGTAGGAAAGACAACCACTGTTAAGTCTCACGTCAGTGGACACACTTTCAGGCCTTTTGCTAGTAACCCCTGTAACAGCACAGTGGTACCACACATGCTTTCAGCTCAAGAGGTCATTTTCCCATATTCTACCAGAAAGGGGGAGGGAGGGATAGAAAAAATAAACAGTACAGGTCACCTCTCCCTACTACTTCACTGAATGAGTGCATGCTCCAGGGTGAACATGGTACAGAGAAGCTTCCCGCTCTTTCGTTCACTCCATCCTTACATACATATCACAGAATGAGTTTCATCAAAGTGAGCAGGAGCACGTTGCTAAAAGATAGAAGTTTTGCTCCACAAACACAACCCCAACTCTGCATTAAAGAAAGTGGCTGCATTAGAAGGACATCAGTCACCAAGCTGTGTTTCTTCCTCTCACCGTCTGCCACTCTGACTGCTCCTACTCTATTCCATTCCACTCCCCAGCACATGGACTCAGTTTCTAGAGTCTTCCCCTTCCCTGCATATTACTGCCAAAGTGACTGATCTTCCTGAAGCAGAATTCATCATGTGATTCCCTTACTCATCAAGGGACCCAATTAAGTAATCCAGACTCTTCTGTAAGGCTTGCCACTCTACTATGTGGCTATTCTACATCCTTGGTCCTTAATATTAAGTTATAGTAATTTTTACACTATCACCACAAGTCACCAGAATCACTCAGAGCAACAGGGAAGTATACACCCACCACAGCCTCATTCCCACAATGCTAACAAAGGGTTAGGATCAGCTCTAGTTATACTACCAAACAGCCAAGAACATAAAGAGCTTAGAATTTACTAGGCCATCCAGTTTTAAGCTCACATGATGATGATGATGATGCCTTTTTTCTTTAATTTAAAGAAAAACAAAAGCATCACATTTTGCATACAAAGTGTGATATTTATATCCCATGATTTAAAATGTAGAAGATTCAAGTTTGCATAGAATGTGGCTGCACCATTTGCAAAGACCAGCACTTATCAAACATATAGTAACTGCTGCTCATTTGTTACTTCTGACTCTATCATTAAATTGTAAATTCCTCAACTGGTAGGCCAATCTCATTTATTCTTTCCCCTGAACCCACATTAACTGGCAGTGCTATACATGTGAGTGCTGGATAGTCTCACCAGATAACGTAGAGCCATTGTGTAGAGTGACAGGCCTACTTCTCATTCTTTCTGACGATCCTGCTGAGTCTGAGGAGTCACCAGACGTCACCCCTGAAGAAACACTAGCACTTGTCTTCTGGCTGGCAGAATAAGCGGCCCTACTGGAGGTAGACTGGGTAGGAGAACCTACCAATTCAGGAATTACTTTTGTCTGAGACTTTAACCGCTTCTGCTTGATATTTCTGGTCAAAGACAGGAACAAAGGAAACAAAATCTAATTAAAACAAGATTGCCTGAGTAGAAGTATACTATTACTTAACCTGAGAATAATTTTATGATCAAAACATTAAAATATTCATTGTTAACATCTTATTCTGACATGGATTACGACGAATATTCTTACTCTAAATTGGACATAATTTTATTCCAAACTGGAGTAATGAACAATGATCCAAGGAGCAGACTTACAGAGTCAGACTGAATATCATAAGTTCTTTGGATTAAATGCTAATAAGAAGAGCCAACATTTCTGTAATACCGGCATTCATTCATATTACAAAACTGAATCTCAGTAAGACACAATTTTCTCTCTCGTCTATTTATATGTTCCTAAAGGCTGTATAAAATTAAGAGGAGAAAGCAACAAAACCTAAACAGTAAGAACAGAGGCAAAAAAAAAGAGATCAGAACAAGGCAGTTTTTTCTACAACCAATCTGTTTACTTTTAAGTACCAACTAGTTCACCATGTTGGGTCCCTCAGCCATGGATTATGAAGAAAAAGTAGAAGTTTAGGACAAGACAGTCTTTGGTCTTAAATTACAGATCTGGGTAATATTCATGATGAAAAATCCTATTTTCGTTTAAAACAACAAGATAAAGGAGCTTTTAAGAGAATCTAATCTGAGCTTAAAGACAACCACAAGGTTCTTTAAAGCAGCAGCTGTTTTGTCATCAAGAAATTTCAAGCTTATGTCAAAATATTAACTTCCATTACTATCAACTGAAGGACAAATAAATACAAAAAGAAATAATTACATGCTCATATTCATCATAATCTTCATTTTAAACAGAAAACAAGTGGTAAATACCTCCAGAGTAAGATTGGTCCCCTTTTATCCTATGTCTTTCTCAACTGTTAGACTCTTCATTGGTTCAAAGAGAGAGTTTTTTAAAATAATTAAACAAAAAAATTAAACTCATACGGTAACAGAAAAACCCAAACTGAGGTTCATTTTATAAAATAAATGACCTATACTCTCCAAAAATGTCAATTAAGAAGACAAAGGTTGAAAATAAAATTCCTAATTAAAACTAAAGAAGGGCGCCTGGCTGGCTCAGTCAGTGGAGCCTGTGACTTGATCTCAGGGTTGTGAATTCGAACCCCTCATTGTGTGTAGAGATTACTTAAAAAAAAAAAAGAAAAAGAAAACAGGATTGCGTGATGATTAAATGAGTTAATATTTTTTTAAACAACAGACTAAAGAAACAGAAACTATATGCAATGCAAGATCCTCCTTTGGGTCTAGATTAAAAAAAAAGAAAATTCGCCCTAAGGACATTATTGGGTCAATGGTAGAAATACAGTAAGGTGTGGTTAGAATTTTTTTTTTTTTGCAAATCCACACTAAGTATTTAGGGGTAAAGGAGCAGGATGTCAGAAATATTCTTTTGAATGATTCAGAAGAAAAACATGTAACAAAAAGATAAAGGAATGATAAAGCAAATGTTAACATACTATGAAAAATCGGTGGGTCCAGGTAAGGAGTATAAAGTAGTTCTTTCAATTATTCTTCAGCTTTTCTGTAATTCTGAACTTATTTCAGAATTAAAAGTTGAAAAAAAAAAAAAGGCGCGGAGGACTCACATAGTAAGTACTTCGTGATGTGTGTCCCTGAATTACAGGCTGTGAAGCAGCTAAACAGGACAAACTCATTTACCTAAGGAGCACAGGTTTACCTGTTTCAGGGCAGCTCTGTTAGTCTAAACAAGGGGGCAGGGATGCAAGGAAGACTTTGGCAGATCCTCTCACCCAAAAAGCAAAGATAAAACTGGCAAAATCATCCAAAAAAGTCATTTCACAACTCTGGAAAGTAATCACAGGCCTTTAACCAATTAAAAAGTATTTATTCAAGAAAACTTTCTGAATCTAAGAAAAAACTTGACTGGAATTTTTGGCATTTTAACTTTGGGCTCCTCCCAGTCATGCACACCCCAATTCTGTGGCACAGCCTTGAGGACCAGGATGAAGAGGCAACGGGAGCTGGGCCTGATTTGGGAGCTTCACCAAGCAGCGCATGCTCTGCCCCAGGGCACCAAACTCACTGTCAGCAATCCAGCCAGGCCAACCACACAGCTGCCTAAGCTGTGACACTGGTTAGAGCCAATAGAAGTTCAGCCAAAAATTTAAAGGAGATCTAGGGAATGAGACAGTCACAAGAGCCTCTGAAAAGCTCCAATGTCTTCCTGGGGATGTGGGAGGTTCTACACATACTCAAGGAGAGCCCTGTTACCTAGCTGTCCTTGGCAGACCTTGAGACTCACGCCTGGAAAAATATAGGCAGAAGGTGAAGTCTGCCCCACTCCACACAAAGACCCTCTTCAGAAAAGGGTGGAAGGCTTACTTCAAGTGTGTAAGCACAAATTTCTGATCACTGAGCTATGCTAAGTTAGGGAAGACATCCAGGAACACAGCCCCATCTTTTTTTTTTTTAATTTTTTAAAAAGCAGATTTCAGTGGCTTAACATTGCAGGAAAGACAGACTACAGAAATGGTTTAGGCAACTCACTAAACAAAACCAGCAACAAGCACCATCACTGAGGGAGGGAGAAGGATCAGAATCCAGTTTCTACAATATGTTAACAAACAGCAATAAGAAAACCTGAAGAGATGGTATTTCCAGAATGGCAACATTACTTTATTAAGTATGTACTGTTTCCAACAGAACAGTACAAGACATACCAAGAGTCAAGGAAGTTTGCCCACATACAGGTAAAAATGCAGGCAACAGAAACAGTCTCTGAAAGGACCCAGATGTTGAACTAAAGATATTTAAATCAACTATTATAAACACATTTGAAAAACCAAATGAAAAAATGTTTACAGAATAAAAGGAAGATGACAGAGAATATCCATGAAAGACTCAGAAATTACAAAAAAAAAAAAAACAAAAAACAAAAAAACAAACAGAGATTCTGGAGTTGAAAAGCATAATAACTGAAACAGACATTCAGGAGACGGGCTCAGCAGCAGATGCGAGCTGGTACAGGAATCCGTGACCTTGGTAGGTGAGTGAGTATTATCCCACCTGAAGAACAGGAAGAGAAGGAAAAATGAAGAGAGCCTCAGAGGCCTGTGGGAGACCATCTATCATATCCACATATGTACAGTAGGAGCCCCCAAATGAGAGGGAAGGGGCAGGAAATAATTTGAGTAATGGCTAGAAACCACCCAGATTTGATGAAAAACATTCCTCTACAAAGCTGGAAAAATTCCTACACACATCATAGTCGGGTGCAAAATGAAGACAGAATTTTCAAAGCAGCAAGAGAAAAACCATTCCGTCTGTGCTACATAAGTAGCACAACTAGCTGACTTCTCATGGGAAACAACAGAGGTCAGCAGGCAGTGGGAGGCAATACTCAAAATGTGTGTGTGGCTGGTGGGGGACGGAGAGCAAACACTGTCAACTAGGAAGTCTACATCCAGCAAAACTAGTCTCCAACAAAAACTGATCAGAATGAATTGCTAGCACATGCACCTTATAAGAAACACTAAAGGACATCAGGCTGAAAAGAAAGGACACCAAGAGGGTAACTCACTCCACACAAAAAATAAAAACTACTGGGAAAGGTAATCACATATGTAAATATAATTAATAGTATAAATGATTTTTTTCTTTTCCTAAGCAATATTAAGGAAAACTAGATAAACCATAATATATAAAGATGTAATCTGACAACAATAGCACAAAAAAGGAAGGGAGGAAGCTAAGCCTAGAACAAACTTCTTATGAGAATCAATAGTATGAATCTGAAGGAGACAGTTCTGAATTGAGATGCAGAGTTTAATCCCCAAACTCACAGGTAGACACCCATCATCGTTCAGTGCATGTTCAAAAGGAGGCTGGACACAGACTAAACACTGAATTACTCCATTTTCACATTTCAACACTTTAAAGTACCTGGAAATCTGATATCAATGTAAGCTACGCGGTCAAAGACAGAACGTAATATTAAATTCCTCATAGAGAATAAGTCCTCTATTTTATATTTTACAACCAATCCTCAGAAAAAAAATAGGGTGCATAATGTTTCTTCGATATTTCCCTTACACAGTCAAACGCTCAGCAGTCACACAAAGTAACCACTTTACTCTCTGCACTAAAAAAAAAGCTTCTTACGTAATAAATAATACTTTAATCCTAACATTTTTTAAATCTGTCATTTTCATTAAATGCTTTAAAATTTACCTAATTACAAATTCTACAGTAGCTCTATACGCAGTGCTTTCAAGCCTTAAAAAACTAATCTTTCTGAACATACTGTACTCCTGATCATTTTAGCATAATAAAATTAAAGAAGTATCACAACCTGAAATTTTTCTACTTGCATACAAAGCCTGCAATAACCAATTCACCTGATACTTTTGTTAGCCTGATTGACACGGTTACAATTTTGCCGTCTCTTGAACCTCTGGCTTCTTCGAAGTTTTTCACTGAATTTTTGACCAATTTTAAAATCAGAGGAGATTTTCTTCATTTTTTCTTCAAATAAGGCAGACAATCTCAAGGTCATACTGTAAATCTGCAAGGATATGAAAGCAAAACTAGAACTACAACATATCTTTTAAAATACTTTCACAAAAAAAAATGTATAACACACAGGCTACTTGCAATCTACTCTATCACTGTTGTCTATAACAGTGACACCTGCAAGAAACAGGCAGCATCAGACATACACCTCTCAGACGAAAAGAAAGTCGTTTTAAATCAAGCAATTCTCTGGAATCTGGGACTGATGTCTACATGTCAATGGTTCTCATTTGGCTTTTCACATTTTCACATTTACATGTACAAATCCCAAAAAAAATGTCCCTTCTCCCAAAGTTGGATGAGAAGTTGGTGGGTTTTAGGGTTGCTATTTATTAGGCAGCAAAAGAGCAGTGTCTCTTTGGGATGAGGAAACAAAGGCACTTTCACCCTGGTCTCCAACTTGCATTGTGACAGCCTCTGTTGCCACCCAGATCTAAACATGAATTACAGACCAAAGGCTATCTTCCTCCAGGAGAAGAAAATAGGCCCTAGAACTTTAAAAGATGTGAAAGACTAAGTTTTACAATTAAATAGTATCAAATCTTTCAAAGAATTCAAGCAGTGTGATGTTAAGTGCTACTGTAAATAACTTTGGCACAGCTATGTATTTACAGGAAGTACTCTCTCAACTCATTCACAATCATTCTTGGAAAGTAAGTGAAAAAGTCTAATGTTCAAAAGCTACGTAAAAATCACTCTGATGCACTGGGCTGAATGGTGGAGAGACTAACACTAAAGAATCTTTAAAAAAAAGTGTTTGGGATACATGAATTTCCTATATGCTTTATATACATATTCACAATACATGTGAAATTCAAAATCCCACTTCATCTTTGAAATGATCTTTGACAATTACTTCCAGTATTTTGTATATACCTTAAATTTATTCTTTTCCTTCAAATCTGAATTCTAGTGTAAGTCACCAGTTTTAAAAGTGATTTGTTTTCTTAATCATATAAAGTTTGAAACCTCTGATTCTTCATATTATCTGTCTTCTCATTAGGCTTTATGTAAAATTCAGTGATACATTTGAACATAAACATTTAACAAAAACGGGTGTTAAAATTATTAGCTCCTCAAAATGAAAAGACGGCATGTATGAAAAAAACCCAGAGTTATAAAGAAAAATTTTTTAAAAATTTAAAAAATTAAAAAAAATAAAAAACCCAGAGTCATCATCATATACAATGGTGAAAGACGGAAAATCATTCCCCCTGAGATGAGGAATAAGATTGCCTCCTTTCACCAATGCACTTTAAATTCTAGCCAGAATAATTAGACAAAAAGAGAAATAAAAATCAGATTGTAAAACTAAAAGTGAAACTATCGCTCTTCACAGATGACGTGATCCATATTCATGGCAGCATTACGCATAATACCCAAAAAGCAGAAACAATTCAACTGTCCAGCAGGAAATGAAGAGATAAACAAAATGTCATATACCCATACGATGGAGTATTATTCAGGCATAAAAGGAATAAAGTTCTCATACACGTTACAACATGGATGAATCTTTCAGATGTTCTGCTGAGTGAGAGAAGCCCAACACAAAAGGACAAATGCTGTGTGATTCCACTTACATGAAACATCTAGAATAGGCAGAAGCATACCGACAAAGGAGAGGAGACATTATTATCAAGGGCTGGGAGAAGGAGAGAGTGTGGCGTTACTGCTCAGCGGTTAGGACTTCTGTGTGGGTTGACAAGAGAGTTTTGGAAAGCTAAGCAACACTGTGAATATAATGTCAATGAATTGTACCCTTAAAAGTGGTTAAAATAATAAAGTTTATGTTACACATGTTTAACCACAACTTTGGAAATCTGGTAACATAATAACCAAAAATCCAATAAATTGTACACTGTAAATGGGTGATGTATCCTCAAATATGTATTTTAAAATAAAAGGGGAAAGAGGCACGAATGAGATTTATTTTCTTTCTGGAAAGAAAGTGTCTCACTAATGATGAATACTGACAATAACACAAGCGTGGAAAAAAGACGACGTTAAAGTGATGTTTAAATTGATGTTAAATTTGCATATTGAATGCAAGGAAAGAGTTCTCAGACTAAAAATAACACAGGGAGTCTGGTAATAAATAATGAAGAGAAAGTGAAATTAAGGCAAAATGGTTAATTAGCAGTGACAGTCACTGATCATAGACAAGGTGCTACAATATTAAGCAAGTGCTCTAAGACCTTCTCAAATCATTGCTGTTTTTTCAATTACCCAACACACACTGGCTACAAGGGTTTTGTGATATTCGTGAAAATTCGCTGAGTATATGTACCCTTTTGTACATTTATTATGCTTCAACAAATTGTGAAAAGTTATCCAATGTGTAACATTGTAATACGACTTCGGGGATGCCCTCTGGCTCAGTGTTCTTAAAGAATCAGATCGCACGCGTGCTTCCTCTTTGCACCCGAAATACCAGCAGAGCGTCAGCAGTCCCACCCCTGCTTCAGATCTTCCTTCGCTTGCTTGGAATATCCTTCCAGCCTCTCTCAGTAAATTTCTAATCCACTTGTCAAGAGTCCTACGTGTATGAACACACAGGTTTTTCTCATTCTATGTATCAAGTTCACCAGCAGCCTCACGCCCACCAATACCCACTTGTTTATACAACTTCAGGAAAGGTAAACGTGAATTGCTGTAAGGGACCAACCGCAGACATCTGGGCAGCGGCAGAGCGCTATTCTTACCAGTGGTCTCTCTCTTCACTTATCTGTAATGTTCCAACATTTATCAGCAAGTGGAAAATGACCATCAACATAGATTACGCACTTTTTTCTCTGATAACCACTTTTAAAATTACCTTTGATCTTTTGTTTGGTGTATATGCTTTTGCATTGCTAAATATCAACCGGATGTCTTTGCAAAATTCCAAAGGGCTGTCATAATTTCCTGCTTCTAAAGTTTCCCTTACTGTTCCAAAATCCATTGGAGTATCTATAATATCTCGGTAGTCCTAGGTTTTAAAAACAATAATTAGTTCAAAGATTTGATTCCTACTTTTAGAAATCCAAGTGCATCAGATCTCTAAAATATTCAAAATGAGAGAGGAGAAAAAGGTTAGAAGGAGACCTTAAGAATCATCCATAATTTTTAAAAAGAGACCCAGACATTAAGACAAGATAAGAAATATACCAAAATGATATACTTGGTAGGACACAGAATGATTTTTATTTCCTTCTTTACACTCTTACATAATTTCCAAGCTTCCTAGAGTAAATTTGTGTTTTATAATCTTTTTTTTTTTTTTAAGGTCATTTCCCATTACCCATACTGAAGGAATGAATACAGATGCTTTTATCCAATTTACAGTTTTCCTGGGGCTGGCCCTACTAAGATAATAACCATGTAGAATCCTCCCATTATGATGCAGCAGTGATTAACTAAGTCACAGCCCAAGTTACAAGGGAGTCTATAGATTCAAGAAAAAAATACAACTCTTCCTTCCACTCAGTGGTAAGAGACAAAGTTAACATGAAGCTAAGACATCTTATTCATTAAAGCTTACTGTAAATACTTCCACCCCAATCTCTATACAAAACAAGAAAAGACCCAAACGTTCAAACAACGACAACTTACTGGATATTCAACCAAATCAACAGGTTGTCTAAATGGTTCAGAATCTTCACACTGAAAAATTAAGTTCACTAGTTCCTTACACTGTTTCTTCCAGTTCCTTTCAACATAGTTGGTCGCTTTGATGCTCCTTTTTTTCCAATCATGGACCTAAAAACACATTTACAGTATTAAAAGTTTTTTCAGTCTTGAAAATTTAAGAGTGATATGGCACAGTATGGTGGTAAAAATCCAGGTGAGCTGTCTTCTGTACTGTAACAATAGGGCTACTCTTATTTTCTACCTACTTGGAAGAAACCCACTTTTCTGTAAAAACCCAATAGCATCACACCCTTTACTCTGAAAATATTGTTCATCCCACCACTTATCTCCCAAGTATAGAGAATATTTTCACAGAATATGAGGTACCACCTGGGATAACCTGGTAGGCTAATTAATGGCTCCAAAGATACCCACATCCTAAGAACTCATGACTGTCACTTTACATGGCAGACCTGACTAAAGGCATGGATCTTGACACGGGAAGACTGTCCTGGATTATCAGGATTGGCCCAATGTAATCACAAAGGTCCTTTTAAGAGTGAGGCAGAAGAGGGGGCAACTGGGTGGTTCAGTTGGTTAAGCATCCGACTCTTGGTTTTGGCTCAGGTCATGGTCTCAGGGTCGTGAGACTGAGCCCTGCACTGGACACCGCACACAGCACAGAATCTGCTTGGGATTCTCTCTCCCTCTCCCTCTCCCCTCCCACTTGTGCGCGCTCGCTCTCTCTCTAAAATAAATAAATCTTAAACAAACAAAACAGAGTAAGGCAGAAGAGTCAGAGCCAGAGACTTCACGCTGCTGGCCTGAATATAAAAGAGGTGACATGAACCTCTAGAAGCTGGAAAAACGCAAGGAAAGGGATTCTACCCTACAGCTTCCAGAAAGGAACACAGCTATGCTGACACTGATTTTAGCTCACAGAGACCCATGTCCAACTGCTAATCTACAGAAGACCTTTTTTTTTTTTTTTAAGATTTTATTTATTTAACAGAGGGAGCGAGCACAAGCAGGTGGAGTGGCAGGCAGAGGGAGAGGGAGAAGCAGGCTCCCCACTGTGCAGGGAGCCCAAGGCAGGGCTCGATCCCAGGGTCCCAGGATCATGATCTGAGCCGAAGGTAGATGTTTAACCAACTGAGCCACCCAGACGCCCCAACACCATTTTTTAAAATTGTTTAAGCCACTAGATTTGTAATTTGCTATAGCAGCCATAGCAAACAAATACTAAAGAGTTACTAAACACTTGGGAGTCTGTTTAAAAATGAAATTATATGAAAATGACAATCAGATGACAATAATTCAAGTCTAACTTCTTCAGTGTTATTTGGGACAAGTGTATTAGGAAAATAAATACGGTAAAAAGCTTAAATTTAAGCAGCATTTGGATAACATTTAAAATGTTAAGCTATTTTTTTTTTTTTTGAGAGAGAGAGAGAGAGAGAAAGAGAAAGCATGTGCATGCTCGTAAGGCTAGGGTGGGGTGGGGGGAGAGAGAGAGGATCTTAAAGGCAGGCTCCAGGGCTCAGCACTGGGCCTCACCCAGGGCTCAATCTCATGACCCTGAGATCATGACCTGGGCCGAAATCAACAGTCAGACACTTAACCAACTGTGCCACCCCGGCGCCCCCTTAGATTGCTTTTAAAACACAGAATAAGTAAACAACAAAGGTCAATCAGGCAGATTAACTTACTCTCCTTCCCGAAGATGTTTTAGGAAGATCACTATCATCCTAGGAATAAAAATCAGAGCAGCTTAAGTGTTAATATTCTCATTAGAAATGTAATAATCTAAAAGCATATCAAAGACATTAGGTCTTACAAGGGTTTTAACTTGTTTACAAAAGTCTCAAAAGGCAGACCCTATCAGATGACGTTTGTGGCACCCAGACTCCAACAAACCAATCATTCTTAATAACCCCTTACATTCCCTAAGAACATGCATAAGCAACTTTAAATTTGTGTTTTTCCTCTACCCATAAAACCCTAAAAACCATCTCCTCCTACATTTCCTGAATTTCCTACTCTACACATTTTCTTATTCTCTAAATCAAATATTTGTATACCCATTCTTATTACAATATAAATTAGCATGAAAGTCAGTGAATTACAATAAGGGCTTGCATAGAAAGTGACACTACACTGACCTGAGTAGTGTTTTTAAAGAATACCCTTCCTACAACTCCTGCAACTTCCTGCCTGATTCTGTACAAAGGAAAATTATTCAACACCATTGATATCTGCCCTAAACTTCAATACCGTCTTGAATGAAGAATTTGTGGGTACTGTGAGCATCGTAAAAGTTCATGAATTTTTAATTACAATTAAATCCAACTCCCAGATATTGGTTTTACCAAAAGTAGAGAACATATTCCGCAGCTATGTTATTCATAGACATATTTTGTTTATATGGTAGCAATTACTAGTTAAAACAAATTACCTCACTGAACATCTAGACAATTAAGAAATATATTTTTTCTCAAAGTCCACAGTGTCTCATGGGTCATCTCTCCTGAGAAACAAACTGAGGGTTCTAGAGGGGAGGGGGGTGGGGGGAATGGGTTAGCCTGGTGATGGGTATTAAGGAGGGCACGTACTGCATTGGAGCGCTGGGGGTTGTAAGAAAACAATGAATTGTGGATCACTGCATTGAAAATTGGTGATGTATTGTATGGTGACTAACAAAATAAAAAAAATATATATATTTTTATCAAAACAGTTTTCATAGTTCATTGGAATATAGTGAGAATTGATATTTTCTACTTCACTCAATATTTTTAAGTTACCATTTGAAATTAACAAAAATCATTATAAAATTGACAAACTTCATACCAAATCCTCGGCATTTTGCTCATCATTTTCAGAAGTGTTAGAAAGTTCTGAGATATTTGTACAGTCTTGATTCCTAAAAAACAATTTTTCACGTTTTTAAGAGTATGCAGATGTAGTTACTACTGTTGTCAAAAATTAAAACTGCAGGTTAAGATATAAACAGTGCCCCAAGTTTGCATGCCTAATTTCAAGCAGTGGAATACCAAGGTTTTTTAATCTACACTCTGTGGAAACAACTGACCATCTTAGAATACTGAAAGCAAGTCCCCCCCCGCCCAGTTGTGTATGTATAAAACTTAAGCTGGTAATCCAGAAATAGCATATACATGAGCTCAACTGGATGAATGTGCAGATGAGTTTTCCTACACATCATCGCTAGTAATATATTCATATAGCGAGTACCAAGAACATGGCTGATGGAAATAAAATAGAGGGGAAAAGTAGAAATTAAAGCAAATTATATCTTCACTACACAGAAGAAAGAACGCTAAAGGAGGAATGTCTACGCACAAGGAAGATGAACATGGGTATGTGATTTTTCCGAAGTAGAAAAAAATGAAAGTGCTGGAGAAGGGGAAATAAGTCCAAGTCATCCGGGCAAGAGGCAGATTCAACCCAGCAAAGTGAGACAGACTAGAACCAGTTACTTCCCAGTGTGTAGCCTGATGGTGAAAATGATGGCACAGTTTATAAACCATGTTCTCCAATACATAATTCTTTCCAACAATTTCCATGGCTATAGTAGAAAAAGGTATTAAAGATCATACAGCAAAACTCATTAATTTTGAAGGAAACAGGCTGAGTAATTTGTCCAAAGTGACACAGAATGTTCACTTGAACAGATGAGGTTAAAACTCAGATCTCATTTTCCAAGTCAGTTTCCATCCTACCCTTCTTCCAAACTGATCTCCCAGTGAAAGCAAGCATGTGCAAAGGCACACTTACACAAACACGCTGATGGGGTACAACCCCAAAGAGACGCAGACCCATCTAGTCATGACAACACATCTCACAAACCCAAACTCAATACTCTCCACTAAAATGCTGAGAAAAAATGATGAGGTCAGGAAAGAAGGGAAAACCAAGCAACAGATGAAAGGACACACAAACAGCAGATGCATGAAAGCCATGGTGGTCTGGACTGCGTCCTGAAGACAGAGCAAGGCTACTGGTGTAAAGAACTGAGAAAATCCACAGGCATCCTGGACTGCAGTCATTAGTATTACACCAAGGAGATTTTAATGTTTCATGAGGACACCACAGATACGAAAAATGTTAACCTAAGGGGATACCGGGTGAAGGGTATTTTTAGGCAACTCTGTATAGTATAAAATTAGTTCAAAGTTTTAAAAAACAGAAAAATTTGGGTTGTTCAATTTCTCATGCCTTTACTGAAATTATGTTCATGATATATATGTAAAGAAACGTCATTTAATGTAGCACATTAAAAAGGTATAATTCAGAGAGCAAAAATTATAAACTGGCTGGTTGCAAGAGGTACAATATGAAAAGTCACCTTTTCACAACATCTGTAATAGGAGGTAACTTACTTTATAAATTTTAAAAGTTGGTCAGTTATCTTCTTAGCTGATCTTGCAATTACACTCTCGGGTTCATTAAATGTCCTGGCATTATGTTCTATGTATCTGACTTCCCAAACTAATGCAGATAGCCTCCTTCAAAATAAAAAGTAGGCAATTTAGGACATAGAAAATGAAAAGACAGAAACCAAGTAAAAAAAAAAAAAAAAATTAAGCCAAAATATATTATTAAATCTAAGTGCCAAAGTTACAACGAATAACCTTCTAATGCTATCAACATGATCCCAGTTATAAGCAATTATATCAGAAGCTAAACCACAGAGAATACATTTAAAAACCAAAAATCTTAACAGATCACTTAATCCAGAAAACCAACAGAGCAACCCTCCCTTTCACCTTGTCTAGAGATACAATTGAAGCTACTCAATGAAGAAAATGTGTTAAATATCATTAATCCTGAGAGAGTAACCTGGCAGAGTGGTTTCTGAACAAATGCACATTCCCAGGTTTGGCTACACAAACAATATAAGAAGCCAGTTTTTTGTACAGCTAATTTCTTGAAGTAGATGAATTATAAAAAATACCATAAATTACTTGAAAAAAAAAAATCACCGAGGATAAGAAACTTTACAGTTACCAGTGCTCTAGAAGCCAAAGATAAAAAGCTGATGACTCTGGGGAATTAATCTTTCAAAGGCCAATCTTCAACCAAGTTAAATTTTATCTTTAAATCGAGCTGCTAAATAGGAATGTTAACATGCAAATAAAAACAAATACTATATCTAACTACTTAACATAATTCATAAGAAAAGCAGACTACAAAAGATTGAGGAATGAAACATGGTATTTCTCATCTAAACATCTAACAGTGTCTTACACATAAGACCACAAATGACCATCATGAAAAAAGAGAATGCAACACAAAGTAATGCTAATCAGCTCCCTCTCCATCACTGTCACCATCAACCACCACTTCCGTTCACTCTGGTCAGGACAACCAAAGACCCTTTCAAACTATTTGTAAAGGAGGTTTCTACTGACCTGTAAAAGCGATTAACGAGTCTCATTCGAATTGTGTACAGATCCGTTGGATAAGCTACCACAGTACAGTACTTCGGATACGTACACAGATCAACAGGACCTGCAAAAGCTGCAGCTATGTCTGTGGAGGCAGACAGAAGAATTCTTGATCAATAAATTCATTACTCTTAAGAGATTTTTTCTCTACAAATGATTTAAAAATAGAGCTACACTTAACACTGCAGGCCCAACCAAAAAGTAGCAAATAGAAATTGTAGTGAAGAACACAACCACAGCTTGCTACAATTTTAAAATACTTTTGAGGAAAGGAAAACTTGAACGTGAAACTTCACACTAAAAAACTTACCAAGATTCAAAAGTTGATCTATGCCACTAATAATTCGTTCACACTCTTCATCTCTCGATTTCTGACCCCATTCACCATCTTGTGGTTTGTAGAGCAGTTTCTCTAGCTCATCTGAAGTGACAGAAATACTAGCTCCTAATTCTTCAGGTGGATCAACTATGAATTCCATTAAAAAGAACAAAAAGAAAAATAATCAACCAAATATACACTATATTTACGTTGTCAAAACTCATAAACAAGACACTACAAAGGAAAAAGTAGCTGCTTTACAGTGGAGAAACCTGGCAGACAACACCTAAATCACAAGATGAAGGTTAGCATCCTCAGTAATAGAACAAATGGGTATCATGTGCCTCTGAGGACCACATATCACTTCTGTGACACTAGTGCCAAAAATGCGAACCCTGGATGATGAATAAGTATCAGCAAAGCCCAAACTAAGAGAAATTCTGCAAAATAACTAGCCAGGATTGTATGAGAAAGGATAGTGGGGCTGCTAAGATGCAGTCAGTATCAAGCCGGAAGCCCAGGATCAGAATTAATGAGCCAGACACACATTAATTGTCTGGAGTTTTAGTAAAGCTCACAGTTACCATAATAATTTGAAAACACTTCCCAAACTGAAAACATAGGTAAAATATTTTCATTACTTAAAAATTATATACCATTATCAGGAATTGGTTCCATGTCCCATGGGCTAAGTTTTTCAATTTCAGTATTGTCCCACCTGTTAAAAAAAAAAGTCCAGTTAGCCTCTCATAAAATTGACTTGTGGCTAATAACTAGGTATCCACTACAAAAGTAAAGAATAGAAAATGTGAAAACCTTTCTGCAGCTTTTAAAAGTTTAAATATTAACAGTAAGATTTTTTTAGGAGGATATAAGAAAAAAGTATAAAAATGTATGGCGGTTCAAAGACAAAGCCAGAAATCCCGTGTGGCTTTACATAGGGTAGGTATAAGAAAAAAAAACTCAAAGACACCATGGAGCCTTGAATGCCACACTTCAGAATGTGACTTTATTCCACAGCCAATGGGAAAGCAGCACAGACTTCCATAAACAAGGGAAATGATGTAATGTGTGCTCCTGAATGAGGAGCCTGCAGTATTATGCTGAGGAAATACCAGGCGGCTACAGAAATGGTCCCAGGGAAGCAAGCAGAGCCTGCCCCAAGGGGGTACTGGTGAACAGGAAGCAACAGGGGTGTCCTAGAGATACTGCATGGAGGAGACTGACAGGACTCATGACAGACTAAATCATAGTCTTTAACCTGAAACATAATAGTTCTTCATAAAACCACCCACCACAATGAATGAATGTTTATAGAGGATTAATTTTCAACTGCATACAGACCTAACAATGTAGCACTGGAAATGACTATCAGGGTACTGTGGCTGATATGGCTCTTGACTTAGCACTGTCCCAAACCACCAAGCATCATCAATGATAGATCGGAACCTGTCACCTGTAAGAGATGACCGAGTCTGAGACACCAATTTGCCAAGATTAACATTTTTAATTTATAAAATACCATGATATAGATAAAAGAGAAATTACTTCTTTATCTTAAAATTAGCCACCCTTCCCCACTTCCCAGCAATCTTCAGTGATAAAGTCAATGTAAAAAGATACAATGTTACACTTAATTTCCTTAAGGCATATAACCAAACAGTGTAACAAACTAAAATAGTTATGACTAAATGCTGTTGTTTGGTGGATCTAAACACCTACCTCCAAAATAAGTTCCATTACATTTTACAACATGAAACAAAGAACAAGGTTTAATAAAACTCAAAAATCTTTTATAACAATGTGTACTATCAATAAATACTTGTTTAATAAGTATATTAAATACATACAGTTCTGAAATATATATTTCCTGAATAAAACAAAATATAAAAGTATGATGAGGATTTAATCCATGATTATTCTAAAGTTGTTCCTATATAAATATTGCCACACGAAAGTGTTTTAATTCTTAAGACTTCACAATAAAAATTAGTTCTAGATGTACCCTTGGAAACACGTACATATGGATTATTTAAAAAATCAGGGGCGCCTGGGTGGTTCAGTCGGTCGAGCAACTGACTCTTGGTTTCAGCTGAGAGCATGATCTCAGGGTCGGGAGATGGAGCCCCACTTAAGGCATGGAGCTTGCTTAGGATTCTCTCTCCCTCACCCTCTGTCCCTCCCATCTCCCTCGCTTAAAAAAAAAAATTAAACATCCAAATATTCCTTTATCTCAGCAGGATGTAACAGAAGCAGGGAAGTAGATATTAGGAGGACTCCTCTACAAACCCAAATAACTGTAGAGTGCTTGAACTAACCTCAGTCATTTTCTGAAGGTATTCTGTAAGAACACTTCTGAGGAACACACTGTATGGGAGCTATTTCACAAATACTACAGAAGAAACACAGACTGCTGTAATAACCCCATGCTTTCCACCATTCTCAAAACAAAATCACTAACCAAAAAAAGTCACTTATCTATCCTTGGTAGATTCACAGTTCTTTCTTCAAGGAAAGTTTTACAGAAATGGTATCAATCAAAATTAATGCTACATCTCACACCCAAGAAAGAGAATATTTATGTAATAAAATACCCACAAATAGTATTAACTAACCAAAGTGTGCTTACACTGAATTCTGTAAAACTGAAAAAAAAAAAAAAAAAGCAATATTACAATTATCGGAGCTACTTGTTTTGAGGGTTTTTTTTTAAAGATTTTATTTGTCAGAGAGAGCGAGAACAAGCCCAAGCAGGGGGAGCTGCGGGCAGAGGGAGAAGCAGGCTCCCCCCTGAGCAGGAATCCCAGGACCCTGGGATCATGACCTGAGCCGAAGGCACCCGTTTAACTGACTGAGCCATCCAGGTGTCCCAGAGGGTTTTGTTTTTTTTAATTATTTATTTGAGAGAGAGAAAGAACAAGAGTAAGCACACAAGCACAAGCAGGGAGGCAAAGGGAGAGGGAGAAGCAGGCTCCCCGCTGAGCAAGGAGCCTGATGCAGGACTTAATCCCAGGACCCTGGGATCATGACCTGAGCCAATGGCAGCCGCTTCACTGACTGAGCCACCCAGGCACCCCTGGTTTGAGGTTCTTAATATATTTTCAAATTCATGTAAACATGACTTTTATGTATATTTCATATTTTCCAAAATCATCAGAAACCCGTAAGTCCCTCATCCCTCAACCCACCTCTCAGCCATTAATAAATTTCTACTTTTGATAATATTTCATTAACATACATATTCTAAAACAGAACTTCAACTTTAGAAAAAAATCTTGGTAAGTTCTAACTTTTTAAATGAAAGGCATATAGTAAAAATTTGATCTAATACCCTGGTTTTTACCAATTATGTAACGTAAATAACCTAATTTAACATAAATACCACCCACAGTATTTATATAATAGATATTATTGTAATAACAAGTCCAGTGGTGAAGCCACTTATGTTAGGCCTCTCAAAAGCTTCACTTTGAGAGGCCTAACATAAATACATGGTTATAAAAAAGCCAGTCTTTGATAGTAAGAATTAACTTTATAATATTTTTCCTCCTTATTTATCTAAAACTAGAAGATACTTTCACAGTTTAAATAAAAGTATTTCTTCGGTGTAAGATAACACTTTTAATTAAAAGGAGCCCTAATCACTTTTCTGGGGGCACCTAGCTGGCTCAGTCAGAGGAACATGCAACTCTTAATCTCAGGGTCATGAGTTAGAGCCCCACGTTTGGTATAGAGATCACTTAAATAAATTTTTAAAAAAAATAAATCACTTTTCTGAAGGTAAAACCTGGCTTTTCCTTAAGCATAAAAAAAAAAAAAACAATTTTTGCCTATACAAGTAGGATAAACTTGAGTAAAGATAGTACGGTAGAACTTGATTAAAGTTTTCAATATAGGAAAATCAGAATCAAGTAACTTCTTTTAATAGTACCCCTCAAATTTCAAGAGAACAGGCAAGATTTTATGGGGGAACAAAACCGAATTAATTAGAAGATCCATTTCTCAAGCACAAAAATAAAACAAAGCCACTAGATTGCAAGAGGCGAGTGGGAATCCAACTCTAGAGCTGAGCTAAAAAGAACGGAGTTTAAAACAATTTTTGGATGCACATGTTGGTGGCATGAAAGAACAGCTTCCAACTTAGACATCGTGGGGGCTGGATAAATAGATGGGAATAGATGCCATAATAGGTGGGAAACCTGAAAGTTCTTCAGAATCTGGCTATAGGACTAGTTAACTCCCACACATTCCAGATGACTCGAGTTTGGTTTTTGTTGTTTCTGTGTGTGGCTAGATGTTTTTCTTTAAGAAAAATTTCCTTTACCTTTAGTCCCAAAATAATGCTAACTCCTTGAGTGGACATTACCATTAAAAACAGTCTACTAAGAGCAGCCACGGTCCCTGACAATCTTTCATTTCAAATAGGGATGGCTCAGGGAATTTATCTAAAATTTACCTATTTGTAGTACCTGTAGAAAAAGGCAGCAAAAACTAGGAAAATTAATGAGGTCTTAATATCATTTACAAATGTGTACACCAGATGTAAAACTTAATACTTCTAATAAGAGGTGAGTAAAACTTAGTATTTCTAAGAGACCAAAACTGATAAAAGGAGAATGAATGGTCCTAAGTGATCCTAAGTCAAGCTCAACATATGAGCTCCCCAGACAGCATTCCATACTGAAAGTAATACACGTATACCTACGAGATGGGTACTGTACTACAGTTGCTAACTAGTATTACCTGGCCTGGTTACAATCATCAATTTTGTCCCATGGACATTAATGACCTACACAGTCAAGCAAAGGAGCCCACCAGCCCACCCTAAATGGTCACCACAAAAACCAGTCAAGCTAGCATGTACACTGAGATAATTTTATTTTTTTGTCCAGCCAGATGTCTCAGGGTTATAAAGTGTAAGTGTTCTATGAATTAATTTTTTAGGGGAATGGTTTCCTCAAGTCAACCTATTTAAGTCTGGGTTGATAACGACATTAAAGTAAAATATTCTGGTATATCAGAACATTATCAGTGTGAAATTTGCATTATTTTTCGCCTTTCTGATTGTTTTATATCATAGAATAATTTTGCGAATTATGCCAGTCACATTAAAAAGACAGAAAAAATGCAGTGTGAAGAAGTCTGAAAGGAAGTAAAAGGTCAATTCTAGCATATAATCAATGAGTAAGAAATAATCCCTTCAAAACATCAGCTACTGTAAGAATACAAGAAATGGTGCTTGGCTAAAAAGGGTATTAAGGAGAAGTAAGTACCAAGCCCTAAGCAAAATATACTCCAGTCACTTATATCTTTCCATGACTTACATGTTTGCATCCACCGTAATAAGCAGCACTATAACCAGAAAAATGGACCAGTAAAATGAGAGATCATTTTCTAAAGGCATATAAAACTCAGTAAGGATGGACTTACAAGACTGCCAATTCCTCTGTCTTGCTTCATCATAAAATTGACGCAATACAAGAAAGTCAATAACATCTGGCATATCATGATACCTAAACAGAAATATAAAAAACTGTTAAACTCCCTGAGTAGTAGGTTGTAGCCTAGGGTAACAATGTCAAAAAGAAATAGGATGGGAGGTACACTGGTAATTTTTATTTTTCTACTAGCCTTATTTAAAAAAAAAAGTGAAAAAGCTAGTAAAATTAATGTTAAGAGTGTATTTTATTTAACCTTACATACCCTAAATCCTGTTTCACAATGTTATCAGCACAAAATAATGAGACATTTTACATAATCTTTTTCTTCGTATCAAGTCTTCAAAATCTAGTGTGTACACTTAACATCACACTCAATTGAAATCTGCCACATTCTAAGTGCTCAAGAGCAACAGTGGCTAAGGGCTACCGTAACGGACAACACAAATTATTTGTTCTAACATTTTCTCAAAAATAAAGACAGAGGAAATGTCCCCTCCAGGCCAGAATTCTCCACACATTTAAGTGGCATGGGGAAAGGTATAAAACATGCCAATGCCTAACTGTTGCTAGAGCACATGATCTTTACTTCTACTGGGCTCCCATCTACCAGGAACCTTAACTCACAGGCTGTCTACAGTGCTCTACCCCCTGCAGCTATGGAAAGGACATGCTCATCAGCAAGAGAAAAAAATCTAAATTTAAATAATTCCATAAAAAAACAGTAACACATACCTAATAGAGAAAGATTTGTCCATTAATCTTCCAGTTGCAGGATCTATAAACGCAAGTTTGAGGCAACAGAGTGTAGGGGGCCCAACCTCATATCGTATTCCAACTATTTTGACCAATTCTTGATCCTTTAACAGATATTTTTAAAAGAGCAAGTGTTTAAAATGGTTTAAATAGAGCAATTCCTCAAGACTATAATTCTCCATATTGCCACAGTAGGTCAACTCACTGTTTAGCTTCCAATTTAACATTAATTACAATAATTTTTGCTAATGTTAATCTTCACATCTTTTTTAGGACAGACATTTCATACTGTTTCTAATGTAAGGAATATACTCACTTTAGAAAATATACCACAAGTGTTAAGAAGGAACATATAAGTCACTAACCAGCTCAATATCTAAAGACAACTACTGTGAACAATCTGAATTTCTTTCCAGCTTTGTTCTCTCCCTAGAGATACACAACCCTGTTTTGTGTGTTTCTGTGTAAAGACACCTCATCTAATATATTGATTCATTAGCGCTGAACTCACAGCCCAAAGCAGTCTAACTCAGGTCTAAACAAGGTTTATCTAATGCACATACTTTCTCCATAAAGCACATCATCACTTTCCTGTGCTAACACTGTAGAATACTTTAAGCACTACACTTGGGGGCTATTTTCAACAGCAAGTCACCAACAAAAAGCATAAAACTGTAAACATCCTTTCCTGTTACATTCAACACACTGCGAAAAGGACCCTTATTTATGAGATGAGGGCTCAAATAAGAAGGCATCACCTTGCTCAATCTCAGCTGGAAACATGCTGGTCACGCAAATCTAATTTTTTGCCACTCTGTGCATGTTTGCAAATGACCAGAAAGCATCCTGAGCATTGATTCTGGGTTAGAAATAACATGCACCAAGTAGGCAAATCCACAAATATGGAATCTGTGAATAATGAGGGGATCAACTGTACTCAGAAGACTCAGCAGTGAGACAGACATACGTAAATCAGAACATAACTCAAGCCAAGTTCAAAGACAGCCACTAAGTTAAAGGGGAGTTAAGAACAGCTATCTCTGCTAACATAGCTGTTTTCACCTTCTAACAGTTACTCAAAGTATCAAAAACATATAAAAGTATAAAGAAAATAAAAATCAACTGTAGTGCTATTCCACATATAATCACTATTGACTTTTTGATGTATTTATTGTGGTTGAGATATATGTCTGTAAATTTTTATCATAACCACAAACATTTCACATCCCATTTTTCCTCTTAGTAATAAATTATAAAAATTTAATAGTCATTCATTCAACAAATATTTTAAAAGCCTCAATTACGCAGCAGGCTCTACATAGTAGTCAATTCTGTGAATGTACCATGATTTGATTCATTCAATACCATAGGATATTTGGATTTTTTCTAATGTTTTGTTTTTATAAACAATGATATGAAATTGCCTTGCTCATAAATTCACATGCATTTCCAGTTGTTTCCTACATTACTGGAAGTAAAATCACTAAATTAAAACATCTAAATATTCTTCAGTTTCAATTCCAATTGTCAAAATAGCCTCCAGAAAGCCTAGGCTGTTCAATGGACCCTGTCACCAATGTAACTGGTAACAAACCAAAACCTTTGCTACTTGCTGAAATGTGGTAGTTTCTTTCTTTAAATGTTATTAAAAAAAAAAAAATTTATAAAATCGCTTAAGTACAGGGGTACGCAAGTGTTTTCATCAATCTAGTCCCTTATGCATGGGGTCCAACCCTTTTTAATTTGTATTTCCTCTCTTGAAAAGCCGTACTTCTTTTGAATATGTATCTTAGATATACACATTTTAAGATTAATGATATATACTGCCAAGATGCCTTCCTGAAAGACTAACACACTTAGAATTTCATACACCAGTCAGCAATACACAAAGACTGCCCACTGACGAACACGTCTTGCTACTGGATCTTAAGGTTTACAAGGTGAGAGTAGAAATGTTTTTAAGTAGGAAATCAATGGAAAGACAGTAATGAAATATGCCTCCATTAGGTTTATTTTTAATGGATTTATAAATATTTAACTATACATGTGCTAATTGTTTAATGATTTAAAAATATCATCATCTTACCCTGAGATCCATTTTTCTCCATGGCTCCTTGTTAGGGTTCAGTTCATATATTTTATTTCTTCTGACAGCCTCAATATAAGCTTCATGACCCTGTCGAAAATATATTACCTACAAAAAGCATATATTTACATTAAAACCTAACAGTAAAATATTTTCTTATGGTCCATATTCAAGTTCTTAAATTTTATTACTCTCACCTCATCACCCATTTGAGGAACAAAAGGAGACTTTCGAAGTGTGGTATCAGTTATCCAAACTGGAGGATGAAATTCATATAAATGTTCCATATTTGCAAGCTCCACCGCAGTCATCCTTCGCAAGTTCTGCCAAGGGGAAGAGAACTAGTTCAATAGAAAGGGCATGCATACACTGTTTAATTGAAAAACAAAAGAAACTTCACCACTGAGAATGACTATTTATGGGAATGTCACCTAATGATTAGTTTTTTTGTTTTATTTTTTTAAATTTTATTTTATCATGTTATGTTAATCACCATACATTACATCATTAGCTTTTGATGTAGTGTTCCATGATTCATTGTTTACGTATAACACCCATTCAATACGTGCCCCCTTTAATACCCATCACCAGGCTAACCCATCCCCCACCGCCCTCCCCTCTAGAACCCTCAGTTTGTTTCTCAGAGTCCATCGTCTCTCCTGGTTCGTCTCCCCCTCTGATTCCCACCCTCCATTTTTCCCTTCCTACTATCTTTTTTTTTTTTAACATATAATTAGTTTTTAAATAGCATACGTATTTGGTTCCTTAACATACACAGGAACGTATCACTTGTGAAAGCATTGTAGATTTATCTAGGACTTTTCTAGCATCTCCTGAATTTCACATAGATTCTTCATAACACTTTACATCCTACAGAGAAGGGGCCTAATTTCCAACCTAAATCCTCTTCAGCACACAGACTCTCTACAGACACACCCTTCTGAATTTCACCATGAACTAATCATCACAGTCTCCTCTTGATTTGAGGTTTTAGAACTGGTGATTTTAAAACATGACCAAACTTTGATTCTCCTCCTTTCCTCTTCAAGAGGTGCAGCCACATCTCCACTGGAGGGTGGGCTGGAAGTGCTTCTAACAAAGAGAAGATAAAACAGAAGTAACAAGAGGCTTCGAAGACTAGGCTGTCACAGGCATTAGGGTTCACCCCCTGCTTACACCTCAGGATCACTTGCTCTAGGGAAAATCAGCCACCATGTCCTGCAGACGCCCAAGCAGCACTATGGAGGGGCCCATGTGGTTAGCAACTGAGTCCACCAGCCAACTGCCCAATGAATAAGCTTCAAAGAAGATCAGCCAGCTTCAGTCAAATCTTCAGACAGCTGCCAACTCCAGCCAATGTGATAATTGCAACCTTGTGAGCCAAAAATCACCTAGCTAATCAGCCCTCAAATTCCCAATTCATCAAAACATGAATATATGTTTGTTGTTTTAGGAAGCTAAATTTCAGGGTCATCTGTTACACAGCAACAGAGAAGAAGTACAAAGACGTGGCATCTTTCAATAATGGCCACCACCTGCACGACACAAGCACTGTGCACATAAGGAGTAGGGACAATTAGGTGTGTGTGAACATGCCAAATGAGAGAGAACATATCAGATGCATCTGGGAAACATGGCAATAGCAGATGAAATAAGAAGTGCCTTAAAATGCCCTGAAGCACATTTCTGGTGTTGAAATTAACAGGAGAAAATAAAAAGTTATGGTGGGATTGTGAGCAAAACAGGGCTCCCCCTTTAAGTGTCAAACTGGGGAAGGAGTCGGTGCCAAGGCCAATTTGCGGCAGATTCGACAGAGAAGACTTCATAATAAGAGAAGCTTTTCCAAATATAAATTCCATTTTACATTTGAGTCTTGATGACTTAATAGTGTCAAAAGAATATAAAAGCTCCAATTTCCCAAAGATTTTTAATTTCTAAGTATGGACAGAAACACCTCTATAAAAAGTGTAAATAGATGTTTTTAAAGATGTACCTCTCTTACCTCTTTTTTAGGTTTATTATCTTTCTTTCTCTTTCGTCTCCTTTTTGGAGGAGATAAATTCTCAGTAGACATTTCATCCTCTGAACTACTGCAAAAACGGGTAACTCGCCGACGTGATGACGTCCGTAGAGGCGGCTGCAGATTGATGCCTGCGTCAGCGGTCCAATCAGAGTATCGAGATGACGAGTCACTGGCAAAGGAAAACAGCGTAAGTTGCAGGGAACCAGAATCTAAGCCCTGAGAGCAAATCAGTCACCTAACATTAAGAGAAGAGATGAAGAGGGAAGGAAGGAAGGATCCTGGGAAGATTTAACTTGAACAATCTGCCCTCACCATCAGCGAACAGTGAAATGATCAGAGATCATGAGAAAGAGAGAAACCTTCACTGGAAATGAGGGAAAGGATGTAAGCCTAAGGAATTTTTTTTAAAGTATAATATAGAGGAGACCTCATGGAAGACAACATTTAGAGCCAACCAACAATTCCCCTTTCAGAAGATGGAGTGTAGTTATGAAAACAGAAGAGATCACACAGAGCCATTAAGAGTAGGCCTCCCCCCACCCAGCCCGAGTGACAGGTGGCTCAGGAATAGACTAGAAATTTTAAGCGGAATGAAAAACCATCTGTGAACAGACCGAGAAGCCCAAGGAAAACAAAGCCACAACAAATAGAAAGCTGTAAGTGGTCAGAACTTCTTGCCAAGAGGGGGACCCTTCCCGGACACGACAGAAGGTACATGAGAGGAACTGGTCCTAGCCCACCCCAGAGCAGCAGCAGAATCAAGCAAAAAACTAGATCCAGAAAACGAGCCCCCTGCCCATGACTAGCTTCAGCAAATACAGAAAAGGATGACAAAGGGCTCTACTGGGCCGTCACCGGCCAACCACATACCTCTCGGGCTCAATAAACACACTCACACTAACACGTGTCTAAGAGCTGTTTGTAATAAAAAGAGCTATTTAGAAAAATTTTAAGAGCACCTGCTTTGTATAATAAAACTCAAGAAAAGTTGAATTAAAAGACAATAATTATAGAGAGAGAAAGCAGAACAGTGGATGCCAGGGGACTGGGGGCATGAAGTGGAGAATCACTGTTTAATGAGTATACAGTTTCAGTTTTGCATCGAGCTCCGGAGACTGGGTGCAAGACAATATGAATGTACTTAACACTACTGAAACATACAGTTAACAATGGTTAAGAGAGTAAATTTTATTATGTCTATTTCATAATTAAAAATGAATTTATAGAAAAAAAAGGTGTTCTAAAAATCACTCCAGCTCCTAATCATAATGGAATAAAAGAAGTCAAGAAAGGATACAGGGAGTACAGTATGGTGGTTTAGACAAGCACAGGACCAATGGAAACAGAAGATACTTTGAGTCGTATTTGGAAGGGGCACCTTCCTAGATGTGGTGATGGATGTGTTCGTGAAAAGAGAAAGAGGTCCAGATTTCTGGCTTGAGCGTCTGCCAAAGGAGAAGTTGACATTTCTTTACCAAGAGGAGGAACAGATGTTAACATCCTGGTCCCATGAAATCTGGATACCAAAACTAAGCAAAAGGTCAACACATGCATTAACTAATAATAAAGAGAACGATGGTCTTACCACATATACTTTGGATACTACTCTTTATAAATGCAGCCCAAGACCAGACTGGTATTTTGAGTACACACACCCTACGTCCTGCTGGCTCAAATGTTTACAGTAAAAAATACCCAAAATATTTTCTATAGAACTAGCTGTTAATCCGGTTTTCTCCTGCTTTTAAATGTACTAAACAGTCAGTTGTCCCACAGACGTGAGCTCTCACATCTTGAATGCTACCCGCGTCCCACTGCATCCAAGCCTATGACTAATCTGTGGAAAAGATGGAACAAGGTAAAGAAGGTACCTTGAACTCTCGCTGTCACTCTCACTTCTTCGATCACTCCTCCACTCTTCTTCTTCAGAAGAACAAGAGCCTTCACTTTGATCACAGGAAGTCTCCTATTGGCCAGGGGGTGGGGGGTGGAGAGTAGGGGGGTGGGTAGATAAAATAAAAATCCTGATCTTGGAGATTAAATAACACAAGTCAAGAAAAACTGGACTTCGTCCTAATCACCTTAGGCCATCGGGCAAGAAACAGAATTAAGTGGACTTAAGAAAACACAAGGTAAATGTCTTTACTAGATCTTTTTCTTATCAAGGCACAAGGCACCAGAGTCTAAGACTTAACGCTACTACTGTTAGTACAGCCGGCCCTTCTCTGAGTGAAGTTCATAAAAAGCCAATGTAAATGTTCTCAGTGTACTGCTGGACTTAGCCCATTGTGACAGGTATGCAATGGGATCTCGTCGTTCTACTTTCATCCCCTGTAACTGATGGTGTGCATCCTTCTGTATGATCTATAGATACTCTCTGATGAGGTGTCAGACATTTTGCTGATTCTTAAATTGGATTTTTTGTTTTCTTATGAATGTGTTTTAAGAATTCATGGTATGTTTTAAATACAAGCCCTTTATCAGATAGGAGCTCTACAAATATTTTCTCCCAGTCAATAGGCTTGCCTTTCATTTTCTTAACATCTTTCCCAGAGCAGATTTTAATTTCAATGAAGTCTAGCTTGTCACGTTTTTCTTTAATGGATCGTGCTTTTGGTATTTGATCTATAAAGTCACTGCCCAAGGTCCACTACATTTTATTGTTTGCTATCTTCTGGAAATTTCAGTTTTGCATTTTATATTAACTTTATGATCCATTTTGAGTTAATTTTTGTGAGAAGTCTCTCTCTAGATTTTTTTTTTTTTACATGTGGATATCCAGTCGTTCCAACACCATTTGTTGAAAAAACTATGTTTTCTCCATTGAGTTGTCTTTGCTCCTTTGTCAAACACTACTTGACCATATACAAAAAAAAAATTTTTTTAAGTCAATAAAGGGGAGAGAATAGAACAAACAACTTTTTGAGTCCCACAGCACTAACAGTTGCAATCCACTTTAAGTTCTGGCCATGGATCCCAGGCAGGTACTTTTAAACTGAGACAGGACCTTTTCCTGTAACAGCATTTACGTTAGGAGTTTTGATAATGGATAATGAAAATGTCAATGAGATCCAAAACTCTAAAGACAAAATCTCAAGTTAACATCTACTTTTGGGGGCATCTGGGTGGCTCAGTCAGTTAAGCATCTGCCTTCGGCTCAGGTCATGATCTCAGGGTCCTGGGATTGAGTCTCGCATCAGGCTCTCTGCTTAACGGGAGAGTCTGCTTCTCCCTCTCAAGTCTCCCTCTGTGCTCTCAATCTCTCTAATAGATAAATAAAATCCTTTAAAAAAAATCTACTTTTGTTTACTTCATTTGAATAGGCAAAATGTAAAGTCAACATACTCTACAAACTGTTTCTCAAAATGTGAGCCCAACACTATTCCACGAGTACAGATTCTAGGCCTAGCACAACAGAACTACTAAACAGGAGTGTGCTTCTCATGCTCAAATGGACATTTTTTTAACTCACAGTAATAAAAACAAACTCTTCAAAGCTACTACCTAGAAACCATACACTCTATGAAATGTCACATATGTCTTACCCCAACTCTCCAAACACTTCTGTTAACAGAGGCAGAATTAAAATTAACAACACTAAGTTTCACAGACTTCTGATTTAACTTGCCTATCAAGGTAGCATGTATCTGCTTGAAACTCTGAGTTACTTTTCTTAAAAAAAAAAAAAGAAGAAGAAGAAGAAAACTCTAAAATTACACAAGCTTCAACCCCACAAAACTTGGATCCACCCTATGAGTACTGTACTGTCTCCCAGGTTCCTACCTGTATATTACTAGCTCTTCATCTATAGGGACACCCAAGGCTAAGAAAAGTAAAGTAACATGCCTGGGGTCACAGGACAGAAAGTGCAGGAACTGGAATCAAAAATCTGGCTAACTAGAAAGCCCTTAAACTTTTTCTACCATCAGTATTTTCCAAACCAAAATGGAATGCAACCAACATGCATATACACAATGCCACAAACTCTATCCTGCTGCCATACACACACACACACACACACACACACACACACACACACACACACACACACACACACACACACACACCCCATCTCCACCCAGCCACAAGAGCCACTTCCCCTCACCTCACTGCAACAACACAGGTGAATGAGTATCAATGGAAGTAAACCCAACTACACCAAAACACAAAATTATGATTTTTAAAAAAATTTTTTTAAGATTTTATTTGTCAGAGAGAGAGAGAGAGTACAAGCAGGGGGAGTGTCAGGCAGAGGGAGAAGCAGGCTCCCCACAGAGCAAGAAGTGGGACTCATCCTAGGACCCCGGGATCATGACCTCAACTGAAGGCAGATGCTTAACGACTGAGCCACCCAGGTGTCCCAAAATTATGATTTATTTTAAAAGGTCAAGTGGATTTAATATTCCAAATTATCTGTTTGCCTTAATTTAAAAAGTTCCCCATTACTTAAAAACACACCAAATTAACAGATTTAAAGACAAAAATTGTAAGATTCATACCAGTGACGATTTAAAAAGGAAAAAAATCTATAATCAATCCTGGTATTTCAAAAAGAACATAAGAAAATAAGCATTAGCTGATATTCCCTTAGCAAAATAAAATATATATGTATACTGTAGATACCTAAAATAAAGCATCTTGATGTGAAAGTGGTAGACATGTGTCTACCAACAGGAATACGGACCACTATCTCCACTACTATTCAGCACTGTGCTGGAAGAACTGAGCAACGCAATTAGATAAGAGACATCAATGAGAGGTACAAAAATTAGGGGTAAAACTATCTGTACGAAGGAGAAGATACCTGAAAAACCTCAGAGAATTCAATGATAAAATTAACACGACAATTCAGGAACACAGCAGGATGTGTAAAAAATTAAATCTACTGAAATCAGAAGCCTTTATCTACACCAAGTAATAACTACTTAGGGGCCATAATGGCAAAAAACACCCAGCACCTTACAAACTACAGATTAATCCCTAGTTATTAAGGACTTTTAAAAAAGGCAGGGGGGTGTGTTTGGGTGGCTCAGCTGGTTAAGCGTCCGACTCTTGATTTCGGCTCAGGTCATGATCTCAGGGTTGTGAGATCAAGCCCCACATCAGGCTCCACGATGGGCAAGGAGCCTGCTTAAGATTCACTCTCTCCCTCTGCCCCGTCCCCCTCCCCCCAAAAAAGATAAAAATTAAGGCGGAGTAGAGGGGAGAGGCCAAAAACATGACAGAGAAATGACCAAAAGACATAAATACATAGTGCATAAAGATTATTAAAAAAACACTCTAAATATATGAAGAGATGTTCAACAACTTCACACGTAGTATGAAAAAATCAAAATAAAACTATTCTGTGTAATAAACCAAAGACAAAAGGACAAATACTGCATGATTCCACTGACAGGAGTCCCTAGAATAGGCAAATTTATAGAGAGACAGAAAGAAGAAGAAAGGCTAGCAGGGATGGAGAAGGGAAATAGAGAGTCAGTGTTCAATGAGTACAGAGTGTCTGGGATGATGAGAGTGTTAGAAACATACAGTGGTGATGGCTGCACACACTGTAGATGTAGTTAATGCCAATGAACTGTATGCAGAAAAAGTTAAAATGATAAATTTTATGTTATATATATTTTACAACACTAAAAGAACAGCCAAAACATACAAATAAAACTATACTAAGACACCATCTCTCACCCATTAAATTGGCAAAAATTATCAAGTATAACACAATCTGTTGGCTAACAGGTAGGGAAACAGGCATTCCCAGGCACCACTAGTAGAAACGCCAGGTTGGAACCCTCCTTCAGCAGGAATTTTTTATCACTATCTCATACAACTCATAGGAATCTGTCTTTGGACCCAGCATCCCATTCCCAGGAACGTACTCCCAAATTACATCTCCAACAGGACAAAACTACATACAAAGACAAAAAGATTATTCACTGTGACACTATTTATGACAAAAGCACTGGAAATGTCCTAAATGCCCATAAGTAAGAGAGTGGTTAAATAAACTATTACAAGCTCACAATTACATGTGATGCAACTCTTAAAAAACCACGGGGAAGAAGAACTGATAAGGAGTGGGTTCAAGAATATTTTAAGTGAAAAAAGTCAAGGCCAAAAGAGCATCTATAGTATGCTCTATCTTGTGTACAAAAGGAGAAACAATAAAATACACACGTATGAAGGAAAACACAGTAAGCATAAACCAGAAACCAGTGAGGACAGGTGGGAATGTTTACCATAATTACCCAAAACTGTTAAGAAAGGGTTAAAACATGCTCAATTCACTATAAATAAGAAAATAATGTAAAAACAGTCTCATTACATAAAACAAAATCAGCTTAATAGGCTGGTGATAATAGCAGCTAGCATTATTGGATATTAGGCACTGTTTTAAATACTTCACAATCAAGTAAGTTCTCACATCTCTGAGGAACATATGTTACCACTGACTGCTTTTATAGATCTGGCCAGAGGCACAAAAAGGTTAAACAACTTGTCGTAGTGGAAGAATTTGGATTTAATCTCAAACCCTATGCTGAACTACTACTTTAATGCTTTGTAACAGAATTAAATGAATTGTTTGTCCATCCATATGAAACATTTCAAACCTCAAAACATTACCGATTAGAAAATAATAACATTCTATTATTAAATTTCAAAGACTCTTTACAAAAATACTGGCTTTGTGCGCCTGGGTGGCTCAGTTGGTTAAGCGACTGCCTTCGGCTCAGGTCATGATCCTGGAGTCCCTGGATCGAGTCCCACATTGGGCTCCCTGCTCAGAAGGGAGTCTCCTTCTCCCTCTGACCCTCTTCCCTCTCGTGCTCTCTCTCATTCTCTCTCTCTCAAATAAATAAATAAAATCTTAAAAAAAAAAAAAAATACTGGCTTCCCCCCAAAAATCAAAATGAAGACCCGTAATTCCATGTGATTATTCAAAGTCAAACAAAGGGGTTAGAGAAAGGTTTAGATATGACAGCAAAAGCACAAGCAACTAAGTTAAAAAAAAAAAAAAATCAACTGGATTTCATCAAACTTCATTAAACTTTTGTGCTTCAAAGGAAACAAACCATCAAAGAAGTGAAACACCAGCGCCCTGAATGGGAAAAAATACGTGCACGTCCTGTAACTGCAAAGGACTCACATCCAGAATAAAGAACTTTCAAAGCAATAAAAAAAGACAACCAAACTGAAAAATGGGCAACAGATTTGCACAGACCTTTCCCCAAGGACAGACAGGAAATAAGCACACGTTTCACATCATTAATCATTAGGGAAATGCAAATCAAAACCAGTGAACTACCCCTTCACACCCACTAGGATGGCTAAAATCAAAAGTACAGACAATGCCAAGTGCTGATAAGGATGGGGTGAAACTGGAATCCTCACACATTACTGATGGGAATATAAAATAGTACGGCTGCTTTGGAAAACCTTTTAGCAATTCCTCAAAAGATTAAATCATAAAGTTTCCACATAACCCAGCAAATGAACTCCTAGATAGATACCCAAATGAAATGATACCTTATGTTCAATCAAAAACCTGTTAGTAAGCTGCATTATTCCTTAGACCCAAAAACAACTATGGATACATGTTACACATGGATCAACCTTGGAAACATTAGGCTAAGGGAGAAAAGCCAGTCACAAAATCATATTGTATGATTCCATTTATATAAAATGCCCAGAACAGGCCAATCAACCCACAGAGACAGAAAGTGGTTACCAGGAGCTGAGTGAGGTGGGCTGGGAAGTAACTGCAAATGAGTCTAAGATTTCGTTTTAGAGGCAATGAAAATATTTTGAAGTTAAATAGTAGTGATGATGGCACAATTCTGTTAATATACTAGAGCTACTGGATTATACACTTGTATGATAAGTGTCTCAACAAAGCTGCTAAAAATTCAACCTAGTCTCTTGGCAGATTCAAAGGGAAGAATCAAGACAAGTTACTGAACATTATTTTATATAACTTAAAGTTACAAGACTCACATGTCTCATAGAGCTTGAAGATTCATTTCCAGAAGATAACTCAAGCCGGCCAAGATTTCTTCTACCATAATTTGGGTATTTGCGCCTGCATGTCCTCTGCCTAGACTGTGACAGCAAAACCACCGAGTCAGACTGAAACATAAACATGCAGACAAAAATCAACACCCAAATAAGTACAAGCGTCAGCAAGATGGGCATTCTTTCAAATTCCAAAAGGAATTTAAGGCAAAAATAAAAAATAGTAACAGTTCAAATAGACACACACATAAATTAAACTTGGCATTTTTACTTTTAAGGTACTTAGAAGACATGGTAAATGAGGCACATTAGTCAGCATTTTCCAAACTAAATTGTAAGTTAACTGTTTAGCCATTAATAATGTAACAACCAACCCAAAAGAGATACCCCTTAGAATATATATCTTAGAAGTGAAAGTATATATTCGTATATTATGATGCTGTCACCAACATTAAGGAACAGAGGTAGAGAGAAATATCTAAAATAATCCTCAAATATTAACCCCACTTATTTCCAAGTTTTAAATTTTTAGATTTGTTTTCAGTACTTTTCAGCTCCACTTGAATTTTTAAAATATATTTTATCAAAACAAAATAACTAATCTTTAAAAAGCATCCAAATATAATATACTGCATTGTTTTTAAACGATTTTTTATTTATTTGACAGAGAGAGACACACAGCAAGAGAGGGAACAAAGCAGGGGGAGTGGGAGAGGGAGAAGCAGGCCCCCCGCAGAGCAGGGAGCCCGATGCGGGGCTGGATCACAGGATCCCGGGACCATGACCTGAGCCAAAGGCAGACGCTCAACGACTGAGCCACCCAAGCACCCGGCTGCATTTTTTTTTTTAAAGGGTGGAGGGAGCCTGCTATTCCTCAAACACCCAAGTTGTATGTGAAATCACTCAATGAAAGCACATATTCCTTCAGCTGATATACAAATTAATTTTCACATCAGTGCCTTCTGTGTGATAATCACTGGTATCTATCTTATCATTTCAGTATGCCACTGGCTGCTTTTAAAATGAATTGCACTTTCCTTAATTTGTCAGTACTGATTTTTGTTAAAACAAAAACTCCTATTAATGAGTTTCATGACTGAAATTTGTGAACACAGGTGGACCAAGAAAATATCTCAAAATATATTTTTTTAAAAATAAGTGTGAGGGCATCTTCCTAATAAAACCTATAAAGAACTGTAGGCCCAAGATAGGAAAGAGTGCAAACAAAAGAAAAACCTAGAATTTCACTCTGGAAGAGGAAGTTGACAGGTTGAATGGGTAAGCAAAACACTGACAGATTAAACCAGTTAGGCTAACAAAAAAATTGCAATTCAGAGCCTCCTATGTGGGAGAACACTCTAGGCTTTGGCTATTCGATCAAAGGGCACTGCCTAGTCCTATCAGTAAACTACAGATGAACAGTAATCCAAAGGAACTATAGCCCCAACCTTGTTTGGATTAAGGCAATACAGGCTTGAAGTGGCCCTAGCAGCTTACCAGAAGCAAACGTAAAACTTCTCCAGGGGAAAAAATATCATCCTAGGCTTCCAATTATCTCTAACATTTAACATTCAGTCAAAACCACAGGTAACAAAGAAAATGTGATGGTTAAAAAATGAGAAAAAAAATCAAGCAATGGAAACAGACAGGGGAACAAGATATTAAAATAATGAAATTATCAGACACGGATTTTTAAGAAATTAAAATAACGAGAACTTTAGCAGAAAACTGGAAGCCCTAATAAAGGACTAAATAAAAATTCTGAACTGAGAAATACAGTAACTAAAACTAAGAACACAATGGGTTTAACACCAGATTACACACAGCTAAACAGAACTAACAAAGTGAAACAGAGGTCCAAAAAAAAATTCAGAAAAGCAGATAGCAGCCTAACAAAAGGGAATCAGCAGTAAAAGTCTAATATACACGTAACTGCAGTGTCAGGAGGAGGGAAACATACACTCTGCAACACGAGCCAAAGGAAAGCTAGCACAGCTGTATAAAGAATTTTGAGAATAAAACATTACTAGAAATAAGGGGTGAAAATACTGAGAAAAGGTTCAATTCAGTAGGGAAAAAGGAAATTCTAAATGTGTACATAACAAATAATATAGCTACAAACCATTAAAGAAAAACAAGTAGAAAGAGAGAAATCTACAAACATAATGAAATTTTCACACCTATTACAGGTAGAAGAGCAATCATTCTGAAATGGCACGGGGCATAAACTACCAAGTGGAATATACGCATATCCTATAATCCAAAAATTTCACTCCAAGGCATATACTTAAAAGAAACACCCACAGAGATACCAAGAGACATATCCAAAATGTTGAAAGGAAAATTACGACTAACAGTCAAACATGAAAACAACCCAAATGTCCTTCAAGAACACACTTAAGTAGCAGCATGTTCATCAAGGGAATACTATACAGCAATGAAAACAGATGGACTTCACCTACTCACCGCAACACAGATAAATCTCATCTAGCCAAATGACTAAGCCAGATACAAAAGATTGCATACTGCAGGATTCCACTTAGATTAGCGTTTCTTGACATTTTTACAACATCACTACCCTACAGGAAACTGAACTTTTTCCTAATTTGTTCCCCCACAAAATGTAATGCCACAGACCTATGTGGTCAGTGTTTATGTACTGTATATAACTGGGCTTTGTACATAAGATGGTTAAGTATAAAGCTTAGACTTTTTACTCAATACAGGATTAAGAATCATAATTTTTCAGTTAGAGATTAAAGCACTTCACATTTAACTTTATAACTATTCCTTGAATTTTAATATAACTTAATTGCATAGACTAGATCAAGTAATATATCCAAATTAGAAAACTATGAATACATAAGGAACAGCAACATAATCAAATTTTTTAAAAATCTTCCAAAACTTATTCTTCCAGCAAAAGTAAAACTGAAAAAATGTATTAGTTTCTTAAAAATTATTTTAGTGAATTTAACTTTCAAATTTTTTTCATGAGAAAACATCCTAACTCAGGCCAAAGATATTCATTCAGTCAACATGTTTTTTCTTTTCATACTTGACATAATGAGTTAAATCACTTTTAAGTTAAACACTATTTTTACTTCATTCTCAAAGCCCAGGTCATATACAAAATTATCAAGCATCAAGCTGAAACGACAAAGCATGTCATGGCAGCCAGGCATGCACAGGCCATCTGTCATGACATGCCTTCAAGACTGAGTGGTCAACTGAGAGCAAGTCCTGGAAACACAAGCACTTTCCAACAAAGTTCTATAGCACTGATCTTGCCAACATTGGGCATCTTCCATGAATCAATGTTAATGCTGCTCATGTGATGCTCATGAAAATCAAAAGAGAAACTAAATACTAAGGAATGAGATTTTCTTTGGGACAATGAGCTTTGGAGGGTCACAAATCATTGTACCATCTAAGATTTTTTTTTTTTTTTTTAAATGCATCATCTGGATAAACTTCAGAAATAGACAAAGCTAACCAGCAGTTTTAGACATCAAATGGTTGGCTAGCTGTGGCAGTCAAGGAGTGGGAATGGACCTGAAATGTGTGCAATGGGCTTGTAATGTTCCAGTTCTTAACCTGAGTGGTCATCAGACAGGAGTTTTCTAGAATCCTTTAGCACTGTTAGGTATTAGGCTATGTCCTTCCCTCAAGTTTAAGACTACTCTTTCCTAACAGCTGTACAACCTTATGTCTACTATTTTAAATCCCAAACAGAAGACCTTGAGCAAGAAATATCCTACTTCAGGCAAAAGTTACTAATATTCTCACTGATAAAAAAAAAAAAAAGTACAAATTCAGTTTAATTTCTAGTTATTCCTAAGAAAACAGATTTTAGGTTACCTTTTGTGTGAGCTGGAGAGTCTTCCTTTTCCTTCCTATTATATAAAGATTTCTTTCCTCTTCACCTTTCTCTATTCTGAAGTCTTCCAACTTCCTACAAATGTAAGTATCCAGTTATATTGGTTAGTGAACTGATGGATAAAGTAAAGGATATGAAGAGGAAAAAAAAAATCATTATGATTTTGGGCATCATAAGGTTATATACTTTTTAAATTAATACAGAAAAATTTTAAAGTTATAATAAAACAAACCAAGCTATACTTTATGTTAGAAATTTAATATAAATATAATCTCAGAGGCAGTTAGGAGGTCCTATGTTTCTTTTTTTCTTTTTTTAAAGACTTTATTTATTTGACAGAGAGAGAGAGCACAAGCAGGGGGAGCAAGCAGGAGGCAGTAGGCAAAGGGAGAGGGAGAAGCAGGCTCCTGGAGGATGAGGTAGCCCAATGCGGGGCTCGATCCCAGGACCCTGGGATCATGACCTGAGCCGAAGGCAGATGCTTAACGAACTGAGCCACCCAGGCACCCCCTATGTTTCATATTTAATACAGAAATAATTGTTTATATTTTCACTGACCCAGTACAGCCAACTCAAACAGGACTTTTCATATTAGCTACTCAAAATCTCCCTATGAATTTTCTAAGACTGCAATTCCTTTCCCTAAAGAAAAGCAGAATCCTCCTCCAAATTTATTCAAACTGCATGTTTTATAATTTGTAGAAAATCAGAATAGCAGTGTACTAGTACTTCTAATCACCCCTCTCTCTCAACTCACATGATAACAAAGGATTGTTACTGTGACCAATTTCAAAACAAGGGACCTTCCACCATGAGGAAAGTACTGAAGTTCTTTTTCCTTCTCCATGGTTAGGGAATTCAAGTGACTGAATGTCCTTTTTCTCTAATTTGAACACTGTTGAAAACATGTCTTTGTGTTTGTGTTCACTTTAAAACCCCACTTGGGCCAGTTTCAAAACTGACATATTGGCGATAATCCAAGATACAAGCAGATGCTCAGAAAGAGAATATGCACAAATGCCCTAAGGTAAAAACTGATTTCACAGAAATCGCATTTTCCTCAAGGTACATCTCCAGCCCACTGGAGATGAGCAACACTGTTATCTACAGGGCAGCTCTAAATCAGACTCAGCCCTTCACAAGTGGTCTGTGTCACCAATTTTGTGTGTATCTAAGGAACTATATGAGGTTTTTCACTCGCAGCCAAATGGAATTTCTACTCCATAGCTGTATGCGTCCCTTTGTTTTGAAAATGAAACACTACATACACTTCATTCTCAATAATAAAGCAAAGGAACATTGTAGGCCTTCATGAGTATCATCTTCAACTCTGTGTAATTTCATGGCTAAATAAGATGGTCAGTTAAGAAAAAAGATAAAGATCATAGAATTAGCATGAACAGAATGAAGAGAGTTTCTACCATTACTGAATTAAGACAAACTACATGCCTGGAATCCAGCCCCAACCAGAACTGTGTCTAATGGGAAGCAATACTATTTGCTCATCATTCAGCACATTAGGGTCATTGACTGATTGTCTCACACTTTCATCTACTACCTAAGTTTTTCACAATGGACACATACTACTTTTATAGTTGGAAAACAAAAGTTTAATTTTCTCTTGATCCTCATCAAATGCCACACTAAGAAAACAGGTAAAATTCCTATTGCTCCCACTAGAAGGACTGTCATCAAGAGTACTGACCATTACTAGATCACTCAGCATCTCCCTTACAAAATCTCACATGTATTTTAGAATACAGCACTACAATAAGCTACGCTCTTCTTTGGGAAAATTTTATTATAGCAGACAGCTAGTTGATACAAAAACTCCATTCTCCTTTTCTTCCTTTGAAACAGAATCTCAGTTTTATCTAGGCTGTTTGCTGCTCTAAATACAAACTATCACCTAGCCTCCTCTGTAGCTAAATATGGCCATACAACAACATTCTCATCAATGAGTTATGAATAGAAAATGTCATGTGCGACCATTAAGGCTGCTTAAATGAAGTCTCTCAACAAGAAATGTCCTTTTTGCCTCTGTCTCTCTTCCTTTTTCTGGCCTAAATTTCCACCTCCATCACAAATGCAGGTATTGATGGCTACTGTATAAAGTCCAGCTATGCTGGACTTTGAGGTGACTTTAAGCCTCGAAGCCATACTCCAAGATGGAGATCAGAAACAGAGGAGCCTGAGTCCCTGATTAACCGGGGAACCATGATTCCAGCCTAAAACTATTTCCAGTCTTCCATGTTAAGAGAAATAATATATGCCTGTTTAAGGAAGTATTCTTCAGATCTTTCACTCTTGATACTTGTTTACTTCCCTTGTTTTTGACAACAAAAAGTATCCCAAAATGACGCTTTTGGTTCTGATGACTATGCAACTCAGACACAATTTTAAGGCTTAATTATAGCATAGTACATACATGACGGTGATTTTCTGTATTTCTCATCCCAGTACCAGATTTGGCTTTTCATTATTTTATTGTGTATCTGTAAACATTCTTAAATTCACCATACAATATGTAAGTACTACATTCTTCCACCAATCACTGAAACTCTTCTGCCTAAACACATGGACATACCTTTACAAAATAATCTTCAAAGTATTAGTTATTATGAGACATAACAGAATACTGAACATTTCAGATTATCAGTGAAAAGCAACATTTGCTACCTCCATTTCATTAACTCAAATATCAGCAGGTAACAACACCTCAGCAGCAAGAAAGACCCTACTGCCCAGACTATACTTATAAAATATTTCCCACTACAAGAAAATCAGGCTACTTCAAGAATGATACTACATCCAGGATGAGAAATTTATAAGACGAACCTGTAACACTTTGTCATGCCTGATAGCAGGGGCACCACAGAAGGATCCTACCGTCATTTCAAAAGGACTCAGGAGGTACCTTGAAGAGGCTCCTCCTGGCCAGAGATAGAAAAACTTAATAAGGATATTAGAAATAAGCTAAATCACAGCAGTGTGATTTATACAGTGGAGAACACAAACTGGTCATTACTGGGGGTGGGAGTAAATCTTCATTTTGAAGGTAAATAAAGCAAAAGAAGCATCTATCTTGTCTTCTTTATACGAACTTTACCACTAGATAATCAAACAGTACATTTGGATAAATTTCTTTTTTTAGAAGTACCCACTGTAACAAATGAAAACTTCACAGAGTTGAGCGATCGCTGTTTTATGGCCCCTAATGAGTTAATGAACCTAGCCAGTGAGCACCAATGCCTGCCGGCGTCACGGAAAGAGAATATATATTACGTGCCTTTTGACAAAATTACACCACTGAAGAAACAGTCTTGCAAAAAACTGAAAACAATTGGAAATTTAAACACTGACCGGACATTTAGTTCTACGGAGCAATTATTTTTTTAAGGTACTGATAATGGCACTGTGGTAATATTAAAGACAATTCCTTATCTTTTAGAATTAGACATATTTATGAACAAAACGATACACCTGGGATTTATTTCAAAATAACACTGAAGGGAGAAAAGCGGGTATTTGTAAAGATGGAACAGGAATGGTTAGGAAAAAATTTACCACAGTAAAAACAATTTCGACATTTTCCTACCACAATTAGAACAGATTCCGACCCATTACTAAAATATATTTATATGATTATTTATACCACTAATGGAGTAAAAAACATGTAAATAACCATATAGATATATTTCTGTAAAAAGAAATATTAATAGATATCCTAAAACAAACCTAAATATGCCTAGTGGTACCTCTGGTACAACCACTCTTCGTTTCCAAGCCTGCAGGTCACGTTCTGTAGCAATCTGACTACGAGGAGCATTCTGATGCATCTGACGAACACCTTCTACCTGTCCGCTACGACGCAGACCAATATTTGGAGGGGACTGGATGTCTAAGCTCAGTCTTCTAAAACCTGCAGGAAAATTGTCAAAATTGATTCCCAAATTTCAATCTAATATGCATTTAACACATAATAGGCATATACAGTCCTAATAAGATACAAACCAAAAATACAAATCCAAAAAACTTTGTAAAAAAAAATCATAATGTAACTATCAAAAAACATCAACTTCTATTTTTACTAGACTTCCCAAATCTTTTAATGTACAGATTTTTCTACTATAATGCTTTATTTGCCATCCTAAAGGCTTTGCCTTCTTCAAAACTGTACACTAAAAACACATCTTTTTGAAAAAAAAAAAAAACACTCCTCAAACTGTGGTGGCTTCATAACAAGAGCTCGAACACCAACATTACCTCTGACTTTAAAAGATAATCTGAGCCACTCAGGCAGGCAAGCCGCCAGAGTGGATATTAAAACTTCACAAAATGCAGATTGGGAAAATGCTGACAGCCCTTGAATTGGAGCTGAGAGAGTGGACAGGGCATCGCAGACAACAGTGAGCCCCAAGCCTGTGCAGAGTTGATCAGATAGGCAGAGGAGGCAGGACAAGCCCCCATGAGCGGAAGTCAGCAGGATGAAGGATGGAGAACAACGGTGTCCTAGATAAAGTGCTTGTTTTCTTAAAATACTGTATGAAGGGCCTCCTGCTATTAATGCAACAGAGAAACTGGGAGCTATATCCTTGCCTGCAGGAGCCTATAAAATTTTACTCCAACTCTGCCAGCTCTCCTGGGCCAGGGCAAAATCCACATGACTGAACACAACCCCTGCGTTCTTCTACGTACAGCACTCTGTTTACCAATCAAATGTGAACCAACTTGCATTGCACCACACTTCATCTACTGAAGAGAACATTATATGACCTTATTTTGTTGTTTTTTTTTTTTTTTTTTTAAGTAGGCTCCACATCCAACATGGAGCCCAACACGGGGCTTGAACTCACAACCCGGAGATCCAAGACCTGAGCTGATATCAAGAGTTGGGATGCTTAACCATCTGAGCCACACAGGCACCCCTTAAAGGCCCCTATCAATCCAAATATTTATATTAAAATATACTGATACTTAAGAAACATGTTTTGAATTGAGAACCAACAATAAATTCTAAATTTAACTGCCCAAGTTATAGTATTATTCTCCAACAATGTGAAGAAAACATATGCACAAGTTACTGATCACACCACTTCGTAAATAGCAAGTCTGAGAAATAACTCAAATGGTCATAAACAGATTAATTACAAAGAACAGTTATTCCACAGAGTGGAGTACTATGAAGCTATAAAAAAGGATGAGCAAGTGCTGTGAGTGGATATGAAGTAATTCCTAGAATACACTGTGTCAAGGGGAAAAAGCAAGGCAGAGAAGAACACAGCATCAACTTGCAGTATTCCTGCCCAAAATACTTAACCTGTCTATTGGGAGAATTTGCTTTTTCTTTTCTGTAGACAAGTGGAAACATTCGGCAAGGAAAGGTACTGAAATTAGTGGCCGAGTACCCTGAGCAGGTGTGACATGGCAGGGATGACCTCTGTGGCACTTGAGGCTTCTCTCATCTTCCACAGGCATGTATCTTTCCCAGCAAGTTTCCATTTGCATAACCACTGTCTGCTCCCCTCCAGTACTCTCACTCCTAAAAAGTAACTAACACTATACTCCAGGATCAAAAACCTCACCCCGAAAATTCACTTCAAGCCTTCTGGTTCTGTAAGAAACATTTTATGCTCTACCCAACTAATTTTTTTTAATTAAAAATGTTTAAAGGGAAACCTAGAACTGTAGTTTCCCTTAAAAAAACACAAAACACTTTGTTCTTTACTCAATACAATTCTGTAAATACTCATTTTAGAGCAAAAAAGGTTTTCACAGCCTTTCAAAGTACTTGAAAATCAAATGTCCATTTGCTAGTACATCAACTTCACACCTAATGAAGTTATTCTCAGACTACTAAAGTTATAAAATATACTTAAAATTTTTCACACTGCATGTACCTGAAAATGACTTCATTTACTCTTCAATTTCAGCCATAAGAAGACAAAATTATTTCTCATATATTTTACCTCTTCGGGGTGTTTCTTCTCCACTTGGAAGTCCACTTGGAATAGTATCCTGATCTGCTCCCATTCTCTGATCCTGCTGCTGCTGCAACTGTCTTATCATTCCATCAAGAACACTGGATTCTGGGCTTCGTTCACCACTATCATTGGTTTGTAGGCTTATAATTTGTTCAATCACCTCTCCATCACCTGTAAATTCACAACCATAACACAAAATCATAATAAACATGAACAGAAAAACAAACTTTCAGAAGACCACAATTAAAATTATATTAGCAGTTATCAGATTTCTTTTAAAAAAAATAAGCAATTGAGGCACCCGGGTGGCTCAGTCAGTTGAGCATCCGCCTTTGGCTCAGGTCCTGATCCCGGGGTCCTGGAATCGAGGCCCACATCAGGTTCCCAGCTCAGCAGGTAGCCTGCTTCTCCCTCTCCCTCTGCTCATGCACCCGCATGAACTCTCTCTCTAATAAATAAATAAAAGCGTTAAAAAAATTTTTAAAAAAATAAGAATTAAAAATATCCTATATATTCATAACTAACTGGATCAGAGAAAAGATTCAAAACAAATGAAACCCTTCCTTTATACCAAACACCACAAAAACCTCAGGAGAGCCTCTGAAACCCCTGAGGTGAGCACATGGAAACCTGTGGAAGTTTCAGTGGAAGCTTTATTTTGCTGTTTCACACTAACACTCCCCTTGCCTCACATAAGATAGATTTCATTAAACTCTTATTTCCCAAGGTCTCTGACAAGACCAGAGCAACAAGGTAGGATTTCTGATGTAGAGAAAAGCAGTGGCATTTCTCCTCTACTCTCTTAAAAACTAAAAAAGAAAGAGTAATACGCTTCAACAAACTAAAGCTCTCCCAGCCCAAGTGTTCTGAGAGCAGGTGCCGCTGAGGGAGAGAGCTACACATGCCTCTCCCACTAAGCTCAAGTTACTCTATCTCTTAGGTATGCTTCTCTTCAAGTACAAAAATCAGATTTTTTAAAAGTGCCTTTGCTTCTTTATTTTTGAAATCACAGGTTTAGTTAATATTAATGGATAAAAAGTGTTAGATGGTTGTGGGGTCTGGAAAATTATCTAAACACTAACTTTTTCATGCAAACAATTCCTTACATATTGTCCCACATAAAATGCATCGTCTTCGAACATAACATATAACACAGACCAAGCACCCAGCAACTTGTAAAATCCCCCACAGATTGAAATGAATAGGGTATTAGAAAAAATAATGCAAAAATATAACCTAGCCTCCATAGTAACAGATCCAGAAACTAAAAAATGTCATGTACTATTTCAGGAGAAAAAATATTTGCATCCTACTATCTGAGTTAAATTCCCTTATATCTCACTGATAACATCTCCATTTTACCATGCAAATCAATGAAGAACTTACAAGAACTAAATGTCATAGCTGAGACTATCTTAAAATCACTAAATTTTTTTTTTTATTTTCAAATAATGAGCTAAGAAAGCAAAAAGTGGAGCCCTAACCTAAAATGTTAAAAAGGTTTTAATTAGAACTGGGAATAACAAAAGATTCCTAAGACTACAGCTTGGAACCAAAGGGAAAACAGTAGAAAAGGAGACTTCTAGTCCTCTCCCCGTCTCTGCAAAAACCCAAGGTCTATATGGAACTTTTCATTCACAGCACAGAACACTTAAATGGGATGCGGCAAATATCAGAACGGTAACTGTTTCTAATTGGCATAATGCTATTCAAATACTGAAATATTAAAGTAGGGTTCTATACTGGGTAGTTCAGTTGGTTAAGTATCTGCCTCTGGCTCAGGTCATGATCTCAGGATTCTGGGATCAGGCTTCCTGCTCAGTGGGAAGTCTGCTTCTCCCTCTCCCACCCGCCCCACTCGTGCACAGGCGCGCTCGCTCTCTCCCCCCCCCAAATAAAATCTTAAAAATAAAATGAAAGAGGGGCGCCTGGGTGGCTCAGTTAAGTGTCTGCCTTAGGCTCAGGTCATGATCCCAGAATCCTGGGATTGAGCCCCGTGTGGGGCTCCTTGCTCCCTCTGCCTGCCGCTCCCCTCTGCTTGTGCTCTCTCTCAAATAAATGGAATCTTTAGAAAGTGCTAAGTGCTACAGGAACTGCCCTCCCACCATAAACTACTAAAACCCTGGGAAAAACACACACACACATATATATATGTACATACACACACATATATATGTATATACATGTGTGTATATATATATATATAAAAAACCCCAGTTTTCAGACACTGGACAAGAGATACACGGGACTGCGATCCCTGAGAGAAAATCAACAATGGAGTCTAGCCCTTTGATTGGTCCAGGTAACAGCCTGGAGGCAGCTTCCAGGCTGCAGAACAAGGAGAGGAAACCCAAAGAGCATCCAGAGGTCTCAGTAAGTTGAGGAGACAGAGGTCAGAGCCTGGGAGCAGAGGTGAAGACTAAAATATGCAGGGCTGAACATCAGAGAAGACTGAATTGCAAAGAAAGCTCAGAGATGTACACTGAGGTTGAACTGATTATTTGACAAAATAATTATATATGCACACACTGGGTAAAACTCTACCGTACTGGGGGGAGGGAACATGAAAAGGCAATACCCCAAAAATTCCCAGAGTTCTCACAGACCCGGAAATAGTCCATGTTCCCACCAGCCAGAACACAAAAACTTCAGAATATACAGAACTGTTTTACGCATACTTCTAATTCTAAAACTCAAAACAGTTAAAAATGTGTGTTTAAGGCAATAAAGAATACAATGACTCTTAGTGGTGGTGTGTCAGAAGCTTTACCCACCATTGCTTCTGTGTCATCAGGGCAACTGTCAACACTATTAAAAAAAGTAACGGGGCGCCTGGGTGGCTCAGTCATTAAGCGTCTGCCTTCGGCTCAGGTCATGATCCCAGGATCCCGGGATCGAGCTCCACATCGGGCTCCCTGCTCCGCGGGAAGCCTGCTTCTCCCTCTCCCACTCCCCCTGCTTGTGTTCCCTCTCTCACTGTGTCTCTCTCTGTCAAATAAATAAAATCTTTAAAAAAAAAAAAAGGAAAATAATATTTCCATATTATTATGAAAATAGTTGTGACCTTAAAGACCCCATAAAAAAGGTCAAAGATAAAACCACAGGTCTGCAAACCACACAGACAATTCCTGTCCTACCTTTAGAACCATGAGAAATAAACATTAGAAATAAATAAGATGAACAGGTATTGTTAGTTAAGACATTAGTGGAGACAATATGAAATACTAAAAGGTAATCATTTTCAAACAAGGCAGGAAAAAAAGAAAAGGCACAAAGAACAGAAAGGATAAAGAGAAAAAAATAGCAAAATGGTAGAGAATTTACCCTGACAATTCTAATAATTTTATTTAAATGTAAATGGTCCACATTTTCCAATTAATAGACGGGTTGTCAGATTGGATTGGTGCCTGCACGAAATCCATTTTTAATATAAAGACACAAACTGGTTGTAAAACCTGAAAAGATACACCATGACAATACTCATCAAAATTGGCTGGATTAGCATATTAACATGAAACAAAGAAAAAGTCTTCAAAAGAAGAAATACTACCAAGGAAAAAAGGAACAATTCATGATGATAAAAGAATTCACCCAGAGAACAATCTGAAATGTGTCTGCACCTAATAACAGAACTTTAAAATTCATAAAGCAAAACTATAGAACCAAAGGACATAAGATAAGCCCACATTGTAATCTGATATTTCAGCATGCCTTATAATAACCCCAAAATGGAAAAAAGCCAACTGTCCCCCAATTGTTAATGAATAAATGAGGGTATACACATACCATGGTACACTATCAACAAACAGGAACAAACAACTGATCTGTGCAACAAAAATGAATCTCAAAAGCACCATGCTAAGAAGCCAGACACAGAAGATTTAGTATTGTACAATCCCATTTATACAAAATTCCTCAAAAAGACAAAACAGAAGTGACAAAATGGAAATCAATACTGTTAAAGGATAAAGAGTCATGGTATTCTTCATTGCCTTAAACACATTTTAACTGTTCTGAGTTTTAGAATTGGGAAGTATGCATAGACCAGGAGAAGATTCCAAAAAGGCCCAAAAGACCCTGCACCCCAATGTTTATAGCAGCAATGTCCACAATAGCCAAACTATGGAAACAGCCCAGATGTCCATCAACAGATGAATGGATAAAGATGATGTGGTGTACACACACACACACACACACACACACACACACACACACACACACACAAAATGGAGTATTATGCAGCCAACAACAACAACAAAAAAAAATACGAAATCTTGCCATTTGCAAGGACATGGATGGAGCTAGAGGGTATTATGCTAAGCTAAATAAGTCAGAGAAAGACAATTATCATATGATCTCACTCACATATGGAATTTAAGAAACAAAACAGAGGGTCATAGGGGAAGAGAGGGAAAAATAAAACAAGATGAAATCAGAGAGGGAGACAAACCATAAGGGACTCTAAATCATAGGAAACAAACTGAGGGTTGCTGGGGGTGGGGGAGGGGGGAGGTACCTGAGTGATGGACATTAAGGAGGGCACGTGATGTAAAGAGCACTGAGTGTTATATGTAAGACTGATGAATCACTGACCTCTATCTCTGAAACTAATAATACATTATATGTTAATGAACTGAATTTAAATAAAAATTAATTCATTTAAGAAGCCCAACAGAACTTTTAAGGGCACTGGAAACATTCTATACCTTGCTTGTGGTAGCAGTTACCTGATTGTTTAACATTTGCCAAACTCATTTGACTTGTACACTTAAAATTGGTGAATTTTGTTGTATGTACTATACTTCAATTAAAGTAATAAAAAAGAAACACTTGAAACAGTAAACATACAGTGATAATTGGTGATTAAACTTTTAGTAAAACAAACCTCATCCAAACAAAAAAGAAACATTTTTTTCTTTGCTTAATAACATCTGTATGGAGAAACACTACACTGCTGGTAACAAATACAAAAAAACAGAACAAAACAAAAATTCTGCCCTTGACTAGGCCAGGCAAAGTACAAGACGGGACCTCAAACATCTTGCGCCAGAAAGTTAAGGAAGTGTTCAAGGGACTCAGGAAAGGGAACACGCAGCCTGAAGAGATTCTCACACTCAAATCTAAAAATAACATAAGCAACAAAATAATGACCATTATGGATTATAAGCCACTATATAACAACCCTTAAGTCCATATTAAAACTTAAGGAACTACATAAACATATAAAAGGCAGACTAATAAAATGCAGATGCAATGACCATAAAGTTAGAAAACAACCATTTTGCAACCTTTAGAACAACTGATTCAGGCAAAAATCATCAATGGATACTAAAACTTATAGGTAAAGTTTGGTAAGGAACAGGTTATTTACATCATATCTCCCCACAAATTTCTTACTAAGAGAAAAATAACTTTGTAGTGGAAAACTTGGCAGGCACCACCTTAACCAAGTTTTCAAAGAAAACGTCACCAGTATTTGGACAAAGCACAATCATAAGCACCCTGACATGATGCTCCAGGAACACTCCATCATCATTTATACTGTATTCTATCAAAAAATGTACAACCAGGGGGTGCCTCGCTGGCTCAGTCGGAAGAGCATGTGATTCTTCATCTTGGGGTCATGAGTTTGAGCCCCACACTAGGTGTAGAGATTACTTAAAAATAAATAAAACTTAAAAAAAAAAAAAGCACAACCTGAACTTCACCAAGAACAGCTAAATTTAATGTGCAGTCCCAAACTGAGATCCACATCAGAGTAGAACAATAAAAGTTTTAACAGACATCAGAATAACAGACAAAATTTTATTAGACCATAGACTTAATAACAGTATTACATCAGTGTTAAATGTCCTACTTTTGATAATTGTTTATGGCTACATAAAAGAATACCTTTGTTCTTAGAAAACACATACTGAAGTATTTAGGGATAAATGAACATGTGGTTGAGAACTTATCTCTCAAATGGTTAAAAACAATTACATGTATCTAGAAATAGAATGATAAAACAAGTATTACAAACTATTAACTGGTAAATCTAAAAGTATGTGAGTTCTGCATATTATTTTTTACATTTTTCATATAAAAAGTGAAAGAAAAAAAAAAAAAAAAAGACCGCACTTACTTGTTGCCACATAGCCTAGCTGTGGAACCAAGTGTTCATCTGCAGAATTTTCTCGACCTGGTACTAATCTCTGATACTTAGTTGGATGAGGATTTCCATCTACATCTACCAAGAATGGTGGAGGCATAAGGTGAGGAGCTTGCTGAGTTTGCTCATCTAAGACATAATTATTAGAATCCCTAATCAGTGGTCGATAGTCAGTATGGAAGAACATCTGATCAGGAATCTGAAAAAAAGAAGTTTACAGATTGACATTTTGAGGTTTATACATGTTAAAGAATACAAATATTAAAGTTATTTATAATTTGAAAAAAAAAAACAAGGAAACCAAATCAATACACCTATTTCCAAAACACCCTTCACAACTACTTACTTTACTACTGTAAAAAACTATTAAGAATGACCTTTTCAAGACAAACCAAAAAACAGACTCTTAAAATAGAGAACAGATGGTTACCAGAGGGGAGGTGGGCAGGGAGATGGGTAAAATAGATGAATGGGATTAAGAGTACACTTATTTTGATGAGCACTGAGTAATATACAGAATTATTGAATCTCTATATTGTACACCTGAAGCTACTGTATGTTAACTACACTGGAATTAAAATTTTTTAAAAGTGGTTAAAATGCTACCAAAAAAAAAAAAAAGACCTTTTCATATGGCTTGCTGCATCCAAAACCAAATATCAGAAGGTGTCCATGAGAATCTGTACAGGCAAAATGCTGTCCATCCTGTGAAAACTTACAGTCAAAGACCGCTCCATGTCCTTGCCCTTCAATCTAGGAAACAGAGGGAAAAAGTTATAGCCAATTCTACACGAGTGCTTTTGCTTTATCAACTGTTTTCATGTCAATTGCCTGCTATAAATATCACTTTTTTTTTTTCAATGAGTTCAGTGAGGGGCTTGATCTCATGACCCTGAGATCTAGACCTGAGCTGAGATCAAGAGTCAGACGCTTAACCAACTGAGGCACGCAGGCACCCCCAAATATATCACTTCTGAAAGAAAATATTTAAAAACAAATTCTGCATTAAGCACATATTTTCAGAAAATAAAATTCATTTCAGATACCACTAGCCTAGAAAAAAATCTTGAAAGGTATTCTAAGAATGAGTTCTCAGAATCATAGAATGAAAGATCATAAGTCAATCCAAAGTAAAGGCTTCCTTTACTTCTTAGAAGTGAATGACAATTTCATAAACTTTTGTTTTAATGTATAGCAAAAGGCTATTGACTAACAACCCACAAGATAAATGATTAAAGATCAACAAAGTCTGGTATTCACGAACTAAAATCAGTACTTTTCTAGAATTTAAGCTTTCCACGAAGATGACTGACCACCACGCAAAAGTGGAATGCTACCAAGTCACACAGGTGCGCACAGAAATGCCTGCATCTACCTTATTGCAAACTACCGCAAATTTCAATAAGGACACTCCAATTATATCATGAATGTTGCCTTAGAGTGCTTTTCAACTTTATTCTTGCTCTTCAACTGAAATTATATTAGTTTAGCACTACCAATTTATCAATGAGTTGTTTCATTAACAGCTTAAAGCTATGCGTATTTGTTGTCTGACCCTGTAACTTTCTAATAACTAAACTTTAGGGCAAGTTTGATCAGTGCTGGAAAATGAATCCTCCACTCACTAACTGCCAAAACAAACTCACACCATGCCGAAATATCTGCTTGGAAAGCAACACTTCACTACTATATACCACAAACAAGTGGGTGCTGATTAACAAACTTAAAAATTAAGTTACTGGGATATTTAAGGCACTGCCCTATTATGTGTACACATAATATGTATATAAATTTGTATTCTCTAATAACATAAAAAGGAATTATCCGTATAAATATCTTTCTTCCAATTTCTTGTTGAAACATAGGAACACAGATTCACCCACACAGTCCTTTGAAGAGCCATCTCCACTACAGCCCGACCCATGCCCTGGAACCACTTTGCACCCCAGGCCTAGAACCTCCAGTCCAAGTAAAGCAGAGGCGGGGGCCAGGCCCTTGGCTGGCAAGTCAAAGATGGTGACAGCTCCCCTCCTGTCATACACATGGACCTAAGTGCACCAAAAGTGCTGCTAAGGTACCTGGAGAGAAGGAAATTTTCCTGAGTAGGCACTCATATAGCAAGCCACTTAGGTTTCTACCTGCAGTTTGAAGAGTCCTCCACAATGATTCCCGACAAAATGCAATCTGCAACTGTGCTTGGAGAACAATTCCATGTCACATTGAAAATTATGATGTATTTAATGAAATATTGTAATGTTAGTAATTTATAACCCTATGTAATCTGTCTAACAGAAAATTGGGAGCCTCTCAGCTGAGCAGTAAAGGTTAAGAACTCAGTCTAGGAGCGCCTGGGTGGCTCAGTCAGCTGAGCATCCAACTCTTGATTTTGGCTCAGGTCACAATCTCAGGGTCATGAGATTGAGCCCCGCATCAGGCTCCGCACTCAGCAGAGAGTCTGCTTGAGATTTCTCCCTCTCCCTCTGTCTCCCCGCCCCGACCCCGCTTGCATGCACACACATGCTCTCTCTGTAAAACAAATAAATTTTTAAAAAAATAAAAGAAGAACCCAGTATACATAGCGAAGTTTGTACGTCTCACTGGAAGTGAGATCATTGTTGCCCACTTGAGACTTCTTTGGCTCAGAAGTTGTTTAGCTTATTTTCTGCTTAAAGCCTTAATTAATGTAGTTTTCTGTTTTGATAGTTAAATTCAGGATGTAATGTTCTTAAAAGAGTTTTAAAGGATAATGAAGAAAATGGAGATACCTATAAATTTTAAGACCACAAAAAAACTGCTAAAAAAGACATATTTTTCCAATAATTTGAACCCAGAGATGCATCTTCCAGAGATGCCTAATTACACATGTGCAATTCGGCCATGTTATTTGAGTTATTTCAGTGCATTTTATGGTAATAAATAAAATACTGCACTTTAACCTGTTTGTCAAGAATTGTCCAAAATAAGCATACTGAAATAAAAATTTTAAGGTTAAAAAAAAAAACCGAACACATGGACTCAGATGGCCTTCATTCAAAAGGTCTAAGAACCATTCATCTATACCCTGCGACTAGACTGCCTCCAAAATGAATTACACTATGAACTGGAACTCAATATAAACCGTACAGTAATTTTACAAAACATCTCATATGTAGATCAAACGATAGTCCTGACAACACAGAAACTCTTTTATACAATAACCCCCTTAGAACTGACCCTAAGGAAATAATCACAGATCTACATAAACAGTCATGTACCTGGATATCTGAAGTGGTGCTGCCGTGCCTGATTCAGAAACCACTTAAATACTCAACAACTCAGAAGATTACATATATAGTTAACTTAGAGAAAGGCTGAATTTACAGTCAAAAATATAACTGCAAATTCTTAAAAATATATGTAAGATTTGGGAAAACATTCTTTACATCAAATGAAACAAAGATTACAAAAACTGTGCGAGAATGCCAAGTAGTAACTATGGAAAAGAATGATGCCACTAAAAACCTTCAGGGGATGCTACTGTTTGTGAGTGAAAAGTGTAATGAGGAACAGGATATTTACAGAGTCTCAAAATACCTCCTGAAAAAATTAGCCTAATAGTTACAAAGAGGGGGGGAAAAAAAAAGAGTTACAAAGAGGAAAAACAACTATTTCATTGTGGGGAAACCTGGCAAATGCCACATCTCCAAAATTTAAAATTACCACCACCAGGGCACTCTGGGTGGCTCAGTCAGTTAAATGTCAAACTCTTGATTTCGGCTCAGATCATGATCTCAGGGTCCTGAGATCCAGCCCTGCATCCAGCTCTGCACTGGGCATGCAACCTGCCTGGGATTCTCTCTCTCCCTCTGCCCCTCCCCACACTACTCACACACTTGAGAGTTCTTGCTCTCTCTAAAAACAAATAAGGTTATAAAAAATAAAAATAGGGGCGCCTGGGTGGCTCAGTTGGTTAAGCGACTGCCTTCGGCTCAGGTCATGATCCTGGAGTCCTGGGATTGAGCCCCCACATCGGGCTCCCTGCTCAGCAGGGAGTCTGCTTCTCCCTCTGACCCTGCCCCCTCTCATGTGTGCTCGCTCTCTCTCAAAAAAAAAAAAAAAAAAAATCTAAAAAAATAAAAATCACCACCAAAAAAAGGTGTAACAGAATCAAATCATGAAAAAACAGCAGACAAAACACAAATATTCTGTAACATTATTTGTCTGCACTCATCGAAAGTTAAAAGGTGAGAAATAGAAAAAAAGAATTGTTGAGGATTACAGAAACCTAAAATATACAGCCACTTAACATAATGAATGATCCTGAATTAAATACTGCTCCAAGTACCAAATAGTTAACTAAGAAGACATTACTAGGACAACTGACAAAATTTGAATATAGAGAACTACATAATGCTACTTTATCAATGTTAAATTTGCTGATTTTGGTAACTAGCCTGTGGTTATACATGAGAAATTCTAAAAATTTGCAACAGGATCCTAATTTGGTTTTAGGATATTACATGTGCAAAAAAAAAAAATAGGCTGGAAAAACTCAATGATGTTTTTAATTCCCTAGATGACTTTACTGAATATTGTTTTATTACCAAATATTTCAATAAATGTAGTGAAAATGTGTATAATTACCATAATTTTGCGAATTTAAACAAATTCAAACACATTTGCATATATATACACAGAGGGCTAAATAAGTAACTTTTGAAACTCCTTCCCTTGGATGACTCAGTTACACAGAGAATTTCATGAGTATATATATGTATGGCTGTCAGATATTTATTAGGCTTTAAGCAACCTGATTTCTAGAAATATAAACTGCCAAAACATGCAGATTGGTGTCTGGCTAAACTTCTAATCCAAGTACTTGAAACCAATGCAAGCATACATGAAGATACACTTCACTTACCATATTAAAATAATGTTTCATCTTGGTGCCTTTTGTAATATCCCATATAAATATGCTGCCATCATGTCCTGCAGATAACATAATTCTGGAATCAAAGGGATGTGTCTCCAAAACAAATACTTCATCAGCATGTCCCTTTATTCAACAAAGTCATAAAGTTAATGAAGGTTTGCAAGTTATCAAGTTTAAAATGAAAAACCCATATTGTCATAGTGTATAAAGGCTTTTAAAAATGTATTAACAGTGGCTTGAACATTAATGTATCTACAAATTTCTACTCATTTGATAATCAGTGGGTGAAACATATTTAATATGTTAATATTATAGCTTCAAAAATCAAATTATAGTTCAAAAAAATTCTTGATTTGTTATATAAAAACAACCTACCAGTAAGTTATGAAGCAGTTGCCCTGTGTAAGAATTCCACACTTTAAGGACATGATCATTCACAGCTGTGACAACAATGCTATCATTCTGATTCCAAGCGATCATTGTGACTTTGGGTTTCATAAACCTTTCCTCTTCCAAAGATAAGTCCCTAAGAAAAACATACACAATGTGTAAATTCATTTGAAAAGTACAATCAATACAAAATTAATTGAAGTAATGCAGTTCATGTCCATACATTATATATCTAATATACATCTGACCCATAACAGATGATCTATAAACAGAGTACAGCAAAACTGAGACGGGGAGGGGATGATTCTAGTTCAGGGGGGACGCCAGGGTGGCTCAGTCGGTTAAGCGTCTGCCTTCAGCTCAGGTCGATCCCAGGGTCCTGGGATGGAGCCCCGCATCAGGCTCCTTGCTCGGTGGGGAGCCTACTTCTCCCTCTGCCTGCTCAAGTGCACTCTCTCTGACAAATAAAACAAAATCTTTAAAAAAAAGAAACAAACAGTTCAGGGGCACCTGGATGGCTTAGTTGGTTAAGCATCGGACTGTTCATTTCAGCTCAGGTCATGATCTCAGGGTCCTGGGATTGAGTCCCAAGTCAGACACTGGGCATGAAGTCTGCTTAAGATTCTCTCTTCCTCTCCCTTCGCCCCTCCCCCTGCTCGTGGTGACAAAGAAACAGTTCAGTATGAATAAAGGCATATGTTAGGACATCACCACTGCTCATAAAAGCAAAGCTTTCTCTCTCTACCCCTTTTCTATTACTCCCTTCCCCTGACCCCAAGCCCTAACAGCAATAATTTTGTTGTTTCTTTCTCCAGAGAAGATACAAGAAATTTTAGGAAGAGAGAAAGAAGGCAATGCATCTGCACAGCCCCCAGTGTCTAGAAAGGTGCCTGACACACAGATATTCATCTTTTGAACTACAAATAAAACTGTACTCATCTCTTTACACTTCCCTATAGATGGTTACTATGGTTCTCTTGACAAGAATGGCCTTGGATACAAGGTCTACAATATTTTGCAGCCTGAAATGCAAAGTTTCTCTGTAAAACATAGTAGTCAGTATATACACAGAGAAAAGGTAAAGCCCAGCTGCTTTTTGAAATCAGAGAATACACCCTAAGAAATTATAAACATATAATAAACATATATTTCAATGAAAGAAAACAGCTGTAAGAATATGGAAGAAGTGCCATGTAACACCTATCTATATAAGCACAATGGAACACACACAAGAGAATAATTCTAACCAGATTGGTCAGGGAAAAGTGTAACAGAAGAGGCAAAATGGAGTAAAGGCTAAAACTTTAAATGAAAAAAGAATATTCCCACCATTGGAAGGAATTACTGGCAGAGCACTCTCCACGGCAGCAAGAAAACAAGAGCAGTTTCCAGTCTCAGTATAAAAAAAAAAAATTTTTTTTAAAGATTTTATTTATTTATTTGACAGAGAGAGACACAGAGAAAGAGTGAACACAAGCAGGGGGAGTGGGAGAGGGAGAAGCAGGCTTCCCGCCAAGCAGAGAGCCCGATGTGGGGCTCGATCCCAGAACCCTGGGATCATGACCCGAGCCAAAGGCAGACGCTTAACGACTGAGCCACCCAGGTGCCCCTCAGTAAAAATTTTTGTATTAAAGTTTTTACATTGATGTTCCTATTTTGCTTAAAATCATTGTTCACAGGTAAATGCAATTTCAATTTGTTTCTTAATAATGAAATAACCTTCAGTATTTCAACCAATCAAGGACTGACCGTATTTACTCACACAAAGATGCTTCTGAATATCCAGATAAAACATTTTTAAGTAATGGCAGAGATGTGATTTGTTTATGAGAAAGGACTATCAGATTTCCAGTAAACATTTTCTCCATTCCCTACCACAGATCATTTCACAAAAATGTGAATGTCAAATGTATTTTGAAGCCAAATAAAACTGTCGGAGCCATAGCAGGGGATTTAATTTCCCCTATAATTATTAAAAATAAAGCAGACATGAGGATTTCCAAAGGACTAAATGTGAAACATTTCAGGAAAAGCGGTAAGAATTCTGATATGGCACTACCCTAGCCCAGGCAAGTGTACTAGAAACATAAATGTACAAATTCTTTGGGATATAGGAGATTTATTTATCTATGTATCAGATATACAGGAAGTAGCCATTCATTTAGGTCACTGCTCTTCGCCACAGGACCTGGGGGCTCCAACCACTAGGGAGAAGGACCAAGTGATTATGAAGCCACCTGATTCCAACAAACCGTCTCCACTCACCCTGAGACTCGGGTTGCCATATCCAATAAAATGCTTCTCCACTCCAACTGCTCAAATCTCCAAATCCGTGCCGTTCCATCTCTGCTACCACTTAAGAACCTTAAAAAATTCAGAAAAACATCTTATACTCACATACATGCCACCAAGAAATACAGTCAAAGTCCCAAGCAAAAACATTTTTAATGTAGCTATCCTGACTGTTAACTGGCCTAAATGTATAGGTGTTAATTCAAAAGACAGGGATTTAGAGCAAATCTGATGGGGAAAAAAATCGGGTTTGCTAGAATTTGCCTGGCCCTATGGAGTTAAAGCACATTTCAAACTCAATAAATAGCTTGTCAGGTTGAGTTTTGAGAAGGCAATGTACACGTAGTACCTGGAGAGGGCAAAAATAGGAAGAATTAAAGATGTGTGGGAAAATCAGTAAGAGCAAAAACTCCATTGTAAGCATCTTCATTTTAAACTCAAATTCATACTGGCCACTGTGTAAAAATAAATCAATCTTTTAACTAGGAAAATATTAAAAACTGCAATTTAGGAAAGGCACCTGAAAGAAACTGGGGACCACAACAGAGTATATAATTTAAGTGACAATTCTGTTACATGACACATCAACAGTGGTTGACTAGAGAGTTTTTTTAACTACTCAAACGTAAGGAATTTCATTATCTTTACACTTAATAGGGAGCTCCTTTTGGTCATAGGACCTGGTAGAAGCTACAATTCTAAAAACCTATGTTTAATGTGTTTCCCCCACTGTGGACACTTTTCATTCAATTAATACACTTTCTACTAAGTGCCTGCAATATACAAAGTGATCAGCTGTACTAATATGAAACATAGTATATTTGCGTAAAAACACACTCACAAACACAAACACACTTACCGATCACCATTGTTACAAAACTGGATACTATCAACTTTATCCTGGGGGGGGGGGGGCAGAAAACAAACACAGAAGTGATCGCTCTTGTTTGTAAACAAAACAAAAAAACTCCACTCCATCTTAGAACTAGAAGCACATTTGGTTTAAAATAAGAATGTGTACTTGTGCTGCTTAGCCCCATTGTTCAAACATGTATCCTACATTTACGTGCAAAAAACCTAACTATGACTCTAACAAGACAATAAAAAAATCTTTCCTAATAAATTTAAAACTATATTTACAATGAATTACATCTGTATAAGAATACACATGTGGAAAGTGACCAAAACATAAAGCAGCTGAAAACAAGGCATCACTTTGATATTTATGTACAAAAAAATTTTTCTTTTAAAGTGATTTGGAACTGTTTATCAAATAACTTCATAAAACTTCCTTTAGGAAAAAAGATGACCTGACCACTGAGCGGTATTCCAGAATCCTGAGAGTCATCTATCTTACTATACATTAATAAAATACCATTCTGATTTCATGAGTGTGATTAAAATGAATAGGCCCCTTGAAACTAAACCCACCCAGATCAACTGTCATAATCAAGATTTTCGACTTAAAGCTGAAATAACCACCACAAAATATTAGCACAGTCACATACTTAATTGTCAATAATATCCTTCACCTTTATATATGCAACCCTTCCTACATTTAAAATTAGAACCAATAACAATTTTGTTAGCAATATTTGACTATGGACCAACAGGAATATTATTAGTGATTAATTCATACAATTTTATAACATGAATACTTACTGTGTGGCTTTCAAGTTCTGCGATTTTTTCAGGTGCTTCAAAACCCAAAAAATACATTCTGATTACATGATCAGTACTACCTGTGGCTAAAAACATACCACCTGAAATAAAAATGTTAAGGTTTAAAAATTCAGTTTATAACAAATATCTGCATTAAATTTCTATATCAAATTAAGATCTTTTATCCCAAAATTGAATTTATCTCAATAGATCCACTTTCTAACTCACTATATAAAGACCTTTTAAAATTAATATAATAGAGTGATGTTTTAATTTATAATAAAAAATATATGTATTTGGTTTTCATCCCTATTTCTGGCACAGAGCTCCTAAAACCCGTGGGATTTCCTAAGCAACAACACTGATAAAAGTATCTTGATATTCATAATAAATCAATTTCACCCACAACAGAGTTTATATATTAATAAAGTGATTCTTGGAGAGCACCTAAGAATGGGGGTGCTGACTGCCAGAAGTACCAACCATGTGATTAGAGGGTTGGAACTTTCAGTCCCACTCCCCTGACCTCTGGGGAGGGGGAGAGCAAGGGAGGTGAATCAAGCACCAATGACTTAATCAACTGTTCCTATGTAACAGAACTTCCATAAAAAAACCTAAAGGACAGGGTTCAGAAAGCTTCCAGGTTGGTGAACATGTGGAGATTTGGGAAGAGTGGGGTGTCTCGAGAGTGTCCATACACTTCATCCTCTGCATCTCTTCCACATGGCTATTACTCAATTATATCCTTTTATAATAAGCTGGAAATCTAGTAAAATGTTTGAGTTCTATAAGCTGTTCTAACAAAATAATCAAACCCAAGGAGGGGCTCGAGGGAACCTCTGGTCTTTAGCCAGTCAGTCAGAAGCATAGCTGACAACCTGGTCTAAAGGGGAGAGGTGGGGTTTTGTAGGACTGAGCCCTTAACCTGTGGGATCCCAAACTGTTCTTTAGGGAGATAGTCTTAGAACAGAACTGTAGGACACCTAGCTGGTGCTGGAGAATTGCTGGATGGTGCTGAAAAACAAAAACAAACAAAAAAAAAAACAAAACACACATACATCAGATGGGACTTTTTTTTTTTTCAGATGGGACTTTAATTCAAAAAGTAATTCAATCTGGAAATGCTCACTATCTCCCACTGCTTTATTAATTGTGGCAATGACCATATGTGCTGCTACTCTAAAGACGCTTGACAAAAGGGGCTCTGCTTTCTGAACAACTTCACATACCTAACCCTAGCTTCAGAATACAAAGTTCACTCATTCAAGTTTTCAGACTTTTATGGGGGAAAATCTTTGACTTCTCCTAACAAGAAAGGTTACCACACAAGCTCACTGTACAAGAAAAGAAAATGTGCGATAATTTCACCAAAATGAGTGGAAAACAAATTTAAACTATAAAAATCTGCAGTTTAGCCCATCCAAGAAAACCACAGTTTTGGTAGATCTCACACAGGGGGCTCACGTGGATACCTTAAGCCTCCTTTTGCCAGCTGTCTGACTCTTGATTACCATTAGAAATCAGAGAATGGTAGAATGGGGGAGTAAAAGACAAGAAAAAAAGCTAATGAAATAAACATCTTGGATTAAGCCTAACGAAATGGGCAGAAGTCATTTACCATCCATCTGATAAATGCTCTTAGCAATAACACAATCATCCAATAAATGATAAATAAAACTAAGAAGAAAAATTACTAAATTTATCTTACCAACACTAAAAGAAGAACAAAGCATCTGAACACCTGGTCTAGGCTTTTCCGTGAACTTCAGGGGACGTGGACTTTAAAAGAAGATGCAATTTTTAAAACTCATTAGTTCAACACATTAACAGGCTTTATAATGCTGGTTTTAATCTAGCATATTTAAATATTATAACCTTATTTATAAAGTACCTCACAAGTATCTCTGCAAATGCTATTACAGCTGGACAGATTCTGGAAGGCTCTGTCCAATCCCTGTGTTCACAAGAACCCTACCCCACAGCAAGAGCGGACCTACCAACCCCATCTCGTAACTGAGGGACTAAAACTTCAAGTGCAAGTGAACCCGCCATCCAGGTTGTAGGGCAGGGTATACAGCCACCAGGGAACAGCAATGCTGTTCATAGTTTCAGCAGAAACTCTGAGAGCCACACGTGTAACTTTAAATTTTTACAGTAGCCACATTAAACGTAAAAAGATAAAATCAGTTTTATTTCATTTAACCTAATATATCCAGAATATTAATATGAATAAAATACTGAGAACCTTAGATCCTTCTTTTCACACTACATCTTTGAAATCTTCCAGAATATACAAAATACATACTACATCTCAATTTGAGCAGATTTCATCAAAGATACTTTATCTGTATTTGGTTTCCTAAAACTCACAGTTGAAAAACTAAATTCACATAGGTTATTTGAAATATGCTTAAAGGTTCTGTGATACTTGAATCAAGTATCAGTTTTTAAGATGAAACTAATAATTCAGTCCCTCGAATGCACTACCCACATCTGAAGTCACACACCACTGGTGGCTACCATCCTGGACAGTACATCTCTAATATTTTTCAAAACATTTCACATATATACGATCTCACTTTTTTCCCCCCATAAAATGTGCCCACTAAGATAGAACAGCTGTGTTTCTTCTACATATCCATCTAAATAGTACACTGTAAGGGCGCCTGGGTGGCTCAGATGGTTAGGCATCAACTCTTGATTTTAGCTCGGGTCATGATCGCAGGGTTGTGAGGCCAAGCCCCACACCGGGCTCCACACACAGTGTGGAGTTGGCTTGAGATTCTCTCTTTCCCTCTCCCTTTGCCACTCCCCTGTGCGCTCTCTAAAGTAAATCTTTATAAATAAACAACACACTGTAAACAGTCAATAGGGCACTAACGCTGTATATAATAAAAAGTAAAAAGGCAACCACAATATAGAACTTCCCTTTATAATCAGACTTCATCTCATTAGGCTAAATTAAACACTAAAGAAAGAAAACTTACCACATAATTACAGCCACTTACCTGAATTTCAGGGATTCTAAATCCCACTGCCAGAAACAAACTGTTCCATCAGCACCAGTAGAGACCATGTATCTTTGGGAGCCTTTGGCCATTGGACTAAACTAAAATGCAACAACACAGACAATTCAGTTTCCTGAGCTTCTACCGAAGTCATAGTTTAATGGTTTTTCAAAGTTAACTTCAACTGACACACTTAAGTAAAACATAAGAATTACAAAATACACACGACAGTATAGTGAAAAATCACAACCTAGGTTATCTCTAATTTATAAATGTAATGTGATCTCAGTAAAAGATTACTTTGAAAACTAATAAACAAGAAAAACTTTTACAAAGAGAAAGTGAAGTCCTGGTCTTATCAATATGAAAGCATAATACAAAGTCTCAATAATGAAAATTATGGGGCATGGTAGGTACACAGTGACAGAATGACCAATGGAAAAATATACTATAAAGTCCAAAATGGACCTTAATATAAGAGCTAAGATAAAGGTGCCAAAATTGGTTGCGGAAACAATGAATCACTGCATAAATGATTTACCAACTGTGCAGCAATCTGGAAACTATTCTTTGGACTGTACATCAGGATCAATTCCAAGTAGATCAAAAATTCAAGTATTTAAAAAGAAGCTATAAAAGTATTCTAAGAAAACACAAGAATTATACCGTAACTTCAGAAATGAGCTAACACTTAGGTTTAACAAAGTTCAACTGTGTGACACAAACAAGCTAGACAATGTAAGACCAATTTGGACCAGAGACACCCAACAAGGCTTAACAGAGAGGAAAATACAAAGAAAACAAGAAAACACACTAGGCAAAAGAATATGAACAAAAGTACCAAAGTGAGAGGGAATATGGTATGTGACAGCAACAGAAATATCTATATGACTGAAGTGCTTATTATTGCAAGTGGTGGAGGAATGGGTTAAATGGGTAGAGAATGTGGACCCAGTAAGAGCAAGAAGTAACTGCAGTTCTCAAGTAAAACCCAAAAATGTGTCAGACAGCAGTATACAATAGTCACTGAAAGGAAACAGATAAGAAAAACAACTAAGAATCAATCCAGTTAATCTAAGAACCTTAACCGGAAGGAAGTACTCCCTTCCTTTCCCCAGAATGGGGAGGAAAAACCCATGAAGAACACCACAACTTGCTGACTCATGAGTCATTCAACACGAAGGAGGTTAGCAAACAAAGACCAGGGCTGCCATTAATAGAAAAGGAAGAGCTGGGAAGAAATGTCTTTACGTTATTTACATAATTATTTATCACTACAACATCCCAGAGAGACATGGTTTATTATTATCTGTTTCATGATTTTTCTCAAGATTATATACACTTTGTAAGGGAGGTAGGATGTGAACCTAATACTTCTTAAAAGAAGCTTCTCCCAATTTCTTTCTCTTCAAGTACAGGAAATGAAGGGTTTTTCAACGTTGAAAGTGATTACTTACATCTAAACAGATGTGTCCCAGAATATGGACTAAAACTGAGTTTTGGAGAATATCCCGTTAAAATTAATAACTGAAGGTAATTAATAATCAAATATTATTAATTAAAATTAAAACATCACAGTAAAATTTGTAAATCTGCATAGAGTACTTTAAGAATTCTAAACTTGAATTTCTGCAGAAGAGTTAACTCCTTTAAGTCACTATGTTCTAAGTAAATCTAGTTGTTAGATACACAAGTCGTGTTGCTCTCTATTTTGTCCCTAGCTCAACACCATACTGTTTTCTCTGTAACACCTCTAACGTATTTTTAAATATCTAGCACAGCAAAAGATGTGAGGTTTGTTTTGCTTAGGGGTTTTTTGGGAAGGTGGGGGGGGGGGAGAAGGGCTCTTTGTGCTTATTTTCTTCTAAATGAACTTGATGGCATGCTAAAGACCATTAAAACAAAGCAACTGGTATTTCAAATATAAACACACTAACTTTATACCAAGACTTGGAGAGAGATGCTATCTTTACATCACCGAATCTTCATTCAGGAGTATACTAGACATTTTCACTAATATAGATTATTCCTTCCTCCACCCCCCGATCGCCGACCCCAAGGTTCTGTCATTATTTTTAAGACTTTTCTTCATACAGACTTTCCCCATTTCCTGGTATATGTGTTTGAAGGCTTTTGTTGCTACTGTGAATTATGTTCGTACTCCGTTACATCTAATTAGTTATGGTGGTTTATAGCAAAGTTTTGGTTTTAGGACATAGGTCCTATATTCATCCGGGTTACTAAGATCTCAGGAGTTCTAATAAGTTTTAATAAAATTCACAAGTGAGTCCTCTGAGCTTGGAGTTTTCTTTTTAGATTTTTTTTCAGTGCCCAACAGGCATTGTTAACATTTCAAGCCTTTCCTTCACTGTTTCTAAGTAGCAACATTCCTCAAATGCAGATCACTGACAGCCAGCCATGCGTCATTAATCATCCTCAAAGCTACTCATCAGTGACCATAATATTTATTTCTGTATACTAAAAATGAGTCTCACTTTTCCAAGGTAGGTTAGATAAGTCCTGCATAAAGGAAACAGTAACAAGTATGATTTCTCAGAGTCACTGGTGGCTTCGTGATTCTGTACTATGATCTCATATGGCTACTTCCAAAGTCACAACAGTTTTGAAATCTACACATTTTCAGTAACTATTCGGTATATAACATATGCCTGGGTGCATAATAACTTCTACTTTTACAAGTTGTTTGGTGGTAAAATAAGTTTTTAATGTATGCTGATCCTCTGTTTTGCTATTAAAGAATGCACTACTCAAAGGTAGTTAGCTACTCTATCAACTGCTAAATGCAAATCTTTCTTGTTATGTTTATTACATGTGCATTCTAAACAAAGCTGTGGAGGGGGAAAATTTGTACAACATAAAACTCACCATTTTAGCTATTTTAAAATGTACAACTCACGGAGCACCTGGGTGGCTCAGTTAAGCATCTGACTAGATTTTGGTTCAGGTCATGAGATCCAGCTCCACACCGGGCTCCACACTGAACATGGAGTCTGCTTAAGATTCTCTCTTTTCCCTTTCCCCTCTTCCCCTCCCCCTTCTCAGTCCCTCCTCCTGTCTAAAAAAATAAAAATAAAAGGTACAGTTCAGTAGCATTTAATACATTCACATGCTGTGCAGCCATTGGCACTATCTGGTCCCAGAGCTATTATTTCAGAAGATAAACTGTAACCTGTCAAAGCATTTTCAATGGATTCTCATGGCTTTTTAAAGTATATCATACATATAATATGGCACCATACTTGTCTCTTGCCATACATGGACAGAAGTGAACTATGTGGACCTGAATCACAACACTTCAGCCCTAAGACCCTCAGCATGAGTCTCCTAAGAACAGTGACTTTCTACTCCATAACTATAACAAGCTTGCCAACACTCAAGAAATGTAGTATCAATATAATACTATTATGTAATATATGGTTCATATTGAAATTTATCCTAATTTCTCAAATGTGCTTTATAGGCTTTCTTCACTCCTAAAGCCAAGACCAAATCAAGGCTCACACATCACATTTATACTTGTACCATTTTCTTAGTTTCCTTATATGACACATTATTTTCTTGCCTTTCTTTAAACTAAACTTTTGAAAGATATAGATTTATTTCACAGACTGTTTCTTAATTTGAATTTGTCTGACTGCTTCCTCATGAGATTCAGGTTAAACTTTAACAGAAATACTACATAGGTGGGTAAGAAATTTAACTACACAGCTTTATAGTTATAGATCTATTCAGATTTTTTTCCTTTTGTGGCAGTCTTCATAAGTGTTTTTCTGAATATTTACCTGTTGCATCTTAATTTTCAAATTTCCTATATAGCCATCTTTTTAGGGGTACCTGGCTGGCTCAGTCAGTAGAGCAACTCTTGATCTCAGGGTCAGGAGTTTGAGCCCCACACTGGGGGGGGGGGTTGAGATTACATCAAAAAAATTTTTAAATAAATAAAATATCCTCTTTTTAATGTCTAAAGGGTCTACAGAGATGCTCCTCTTCAAAGCTGACAATGGTAACTTTTGAAATTTTCTTCTTGAGCATTCTTATAGCAACATTTTTAGTCTTTCAAAGAACTTTTTGGCTTTGCTGATCCTCTCTACTGTTATGCTTACTTTTCTATTCTTAATTTCTGTACTTATCTTCCTAATGTCCCTGTCCTCTATTGTTTCCTGTTCTTTCTGAGAAATACACTTGACCCCTGAATTTCAGCTTTTTTAAATACATGCATTGAGGGCTATAAATTTCCCTTTGGGCACAGCTTCCGCCGTGTATTAATAATCTTATGCCATGTAATAAATTACCCCAAAATGTAGCTACCGAAAACAATATATATTCATAACCCAAATCACTAAGGGTCAAGAATTCAGGAGCTTAGGTGGTTCTCACTCAGGGTCTCATGAGATTACAGCAGATAGCAGCCTGGGCTTACACGGGGGATGGCGGACCCGCTTCCCAAAGGCCTGACTCAACATGCTTATGGCAAGAAACTTCAGTTAATTGCCATGAATGTTACGAAACAGTCCATAGGGCTGTTTGAGTGTCCTATCAACATGGCAGCTGGTTTCCCTCAAGATGAATGAGTCAAGAGAGTAAGACAGGTCAAGGGGCATGAGTCCAGGAGGCAAGAATTATCAAACATCGTCTTTGTGGCTGCCTACCAAACTCTACATCCCACGATACATAATACCTAATATTTTCATTAATCAGTTCAAGTATTCTCAAATTTTTATTGTGATTTCTCCTTTAATATGTGGATTATTTAAAAGTATACTGCTTAATTTGAGGATTATTCTCCCATTAATTCTGGCTGTTAGTAATTTCTGGTTTAACTACACCACTGACAGAGAACATACTTGGGATTATTTCAGTATTTTCAAATTTGTTGAGAAGTTGCTTTAAGGGTCAGAATGTGGATAGTATTTATATAAACACCCCACTTACGACCACAAAGAAATGATGCAGATATTATATGCGATGTGTCAATCTGGCATCCAGGTCAAGGTCATCATCTGTTCAAACTGAGATTTCTTTATAGCATAGGTTCTTCTTTCAATTATGGAGAGATGGAGGTGTGTTAACCTCCCACTATGATTATTGAGATCCATTTTTCCTCATAAATTCTATTTTTGCTTTATGTATTTTGATGCCACATTCCTAAATTTAGAACTCTTCTATCTCATGAAACTTTTTATTATAAACTGTCCCTCTTTGCCTCCAAAAATGTTAACTGCCTTAAAGCCCTATTAGCTAATATTAGAATGCTACACCAGCCTTATGGTATTTGCAAAAGTCTTCCATCCTATACTTCCAGCCTCCCTACAGCCTTATAGCAAAGATGGAGTTTTGTTTCTTAGTTCTGTCTGAAATCTCTCTCTCTCGCTGGAACCACCTAATGCACTTACACATCAAGTGTTCATAAACAGACTGCTATCTAATCACAGCCTGGTAGCATCCTAGACCTTCCCACCTTTCTTTTGCTCTCCTTTCTTGCCTTTTGTTTTAATTATTCCGCATTTCCCCCTCTATTAGCTTGGTAGTTACACACTCTCTTACAATTCTTTTAGTTGTTATTTTGGAGATTACAAAATCCATCTTCATCTTATTAAAAGTCTACTTCTCAAACAATGCAAAGATGTTAAAAATACTAAAGTTACCTCCTCCTGATATACAAGCTTTTACTACTATTATTTGTTAGATTCTCTATAGTAATTTTTAAACCCATAAGCTATTATACTTGTATACAATCGATGCTTTTTTTCATGTGCCCACACTTTTTTTTTTTTTTTTTAACTCTTTATTCCTTCTTGTATCTCCAAGCCTGGGATCATATTTCCCTCTCGGCCTATTACTATTTAGAATTCCCCCTTAGGGCCGTTCCCTTGCTAGGAAATTGAAAATGTGTTTAAAGCACTATTTTCGATAGGTTCAGAATTCTTGAAAGGCAGTCATTTCCTATTAGCAATTTATTTACTTAAATAAATCCAAATGTAAGATTATTTTTATTTATTTTTTATGTATTTAGCCCAACATGGGGCTTGAACACACGAGCCTGAGATCAAGTTGCATGCCCTACCAACTGAGCCAGCCAGGTGCCCTTATTAGCACTTTAGAAGTATTTCTTTGCCTACTGACTTCCACTATCCTACTGAGAAGCTAATCATCAGTCTTACTGCTTCTTTATTTTTTCTTCGGCTTACTTGAAGATTTCTCTGTAGGGTGATGTTCAATGGCTGTAGTCTTCTGTATTCTTCTTTATTCTGCTCAAGATCCCCAGTGTTTCTGCAATCTGTGGCTCTATTCCTCCAGTGCATTTTGCAAAATTCTCGGCTGTTACCACTTCAAATACAGCTCTGCTTCATTCTCTCCTCTTCTTCAGGAAACCCAATTACACATGTGGCATGTGTATGTACAGACATGTAGTATCTTTTCAGCAGAGCCTGAGAGTCCAACCTCTTTCTGCTGCACTTCAATCCCTTTATTTTCTTTCGACCTCACTTCCAGTTCATTAAATTTCCAATTTCTTCAGTCATGTCTAATCTATCAAAACCATCCACTCAATTCTGATATTCAGCTTTTTATTTCAACTCTAGAATTTCCTTTGTACTAACTTCCAGTTATCTGCTGCAATTTTTTTTATTCTAATTAGTCGAACTTATGTGTAGGTATTTTCAAGATATATCCTCTCTACCCCATAAGTGTGTCAAAAATTCTGCTAAGCTTTAATGGCCACCTCCTCTGGAACTGGCAAATGCCTTCTGACTCATAGCTCCTCGCTTTCCTTACCTTGGTGTCCTAATTTCTCATGGTGTGTATCTCAGGTATTTTTTCACCTGTGTCTAACTTTTCAAGTTCTTTTTAAAAAGGAAAGCTAGTCCAAGCCACCTACACAGTGTCTTTCCTTCCTGCAGAATGCTCATTTGCTATTCTTTCAGACAGACAAAAGGTTCTACTTCTGGTTGTAATAATACTAACATTTTTAAGAATGTAAATGATATCAAATGACATTGTATAATGCTACCTTTGAGAAAGGTGTACATCAAAATATTCACAGTGACTATTTCGAGATAGTAAGATCATGGAGGCTTATTTTCTTATTTGCTATTAATTACTGTCTAATTCTTCTGCAAACAATATTCCTTGTGCATCTTTTAATATAAATTGAAAAAAAAAACCTTTACTATAGTGAAAAATGGTTTCTACATGCCAGTAACAACAGGGCAAAGAATATAAAAAAGATTAATAACTAAAATTGTGTACTTGTTTGACTTTGAACTTTGGTAACCACTGGCAAGTAGAGATGAACCGTCTGGTGTATAAAAACTTACTACCAACCAAACAGATTTTTCAGATATTTTCAGTAGGTGATAACCGAATGTGGGCCCCATTACCAAAGGAATGGGTTATGGGAAAGACCAGAGCTCCACTTTCACAGTGAGGGATTCCATGATGGTTTGAGGACAGACACCAGCACAAAGTCAGAAGTTTTCTCATTTGCTGCTATACTGGCCTAGAAGTTCATATCAAATAACACAATGTCAATTGTGGAACACACAGTGAAGATTTGAATTAATGTTCAGACTATGAAAACTTCTAAAGAACTCTTTCCTTAAAATAAACAGGCACACCAAAAACCTTGCTTAAAGTTTCAAAATAAAACACTATCTCAATTCTGGTTGTCTTCATTCAAAAATAAATCTGTTATCTCTATTCTTCAAGAAAACTGACTGGAAGAGTCGAGAAAAGTGTCTCTTGTCACAGGACTTCACACCAAATCTATTTAGAGATCACTTAACACATAGCCTGGGTGCATTCGTACCTGAAAGTGGAACCACTCCCACAATTTTATCCAAAATCAAATCGGAGGCACCAATGTGCCTTAAAAGGCCTTACAAATCAGTATCTTCCTAACAAAATTTTCAAAAAACTGACCGAACAGCACCATTTTCAGTTCTGAATGAACTAATGACTCTAAGACAGTATCCTCAATGGCTGCTAGAGAGAGACTACCAGACTCTCCCTGCCTACTAGAAGAGCGTACACCTCCAGGCGCTCAAGCCTTTCGATTAACGATCCTGAAAGTGCAGTCCCTGGGGGAGGAAGAACAGCAGCAGGGGCACCTGGGAACTTATTATAAATGCACATCCTCAGGCCCCACCTCCGACACTTTCTATCAGAATCTTTGGTGGTGGGGCCTAGCAATCTGTGTTTTAAACAAGGCCTCCAAGTGATTCACATGCACGTTTAGCAGAACTACTGCTCTGGATCCAACAACCAAGTTACGGGAAATACACAGGAACATGTTGATCCAGTCTGCAAGGATGGAGACGGTAACATCCAGACTGTGGGAACTCCACACACAAACAACCCAACTCTTTCAACAAAGAAACTGAAAGGGGATTTTTTAAAAAATTGGGCAAGGGAATGCAATTTGTTTTAAGCTTCTTTTAATTGATAGTAACCAACTGTAAGATATAAGTTCTGTCTGGTTCCTCCTTCAAACAAATAAAATATTGCTACTAATGAGACAACTGGAAATTTGAACATGAGAAAAGTAAGTATGATGATAATGTTTTGGTTGTGTTTATTAAAAAGAAATTTTTATCTTTTAGAAAGACACACTGAAATATTTACAGAAAAAAATGGAATGAAATCTAGGATTTGCTTTAGGTACAAAGTGAAGTGTGGTTGGAGCAAAAAATTGGCCATGGGTTAATGGGCACCTAGGGGTTCATTATAGTATTCTACTCTGTGTTATGTGTAAAATTCTCCTCCACAATAAAGCGAAAAGATTTTTTAAAAATAATTCAGCAAATTTAATCAACTTAGAAAAATCCACAGGTTTTAAAGTAGAAAAATCATGAACCGGGGCGCCTGGGTGGCTCAGTCGTTAAGTGCCTTCAGCTCAGGTCATGATCCCAGGGTCCTGGGATCGAGCCCCGCAACGGGCTCCCTGCTCAGTGGGAAGCCTGCTTCTCCCTCTCCTTCTCCCACTCCCCGTGCCTGTGTTCCCTCCCTCAATGTCTCTCTCTTTCAAATAAATAAATAAAAAGAAAGGAAGAAAGGAAGAAAGAAAGAAAGATCATGAACCTATCCTGTTTCTAAATGACATTCCCCAGCTTAACTGTAAGCCTAATTAGGAAGCAGTAAGTTATCCATCATGCCTTCACGTAAAGCCTTTAGCTGCACCAGACAACATTACCTCACCCTTCCAAGATTCATGGAGGTATGATTAATTACATTTTCTCTTGGTTACTAAAATAGATCACATAATTACTAAGCATCTTAACTATTTCTCATCTCTAAGGAGAAAGAGTTTTAAACAAAAGTTCATACACAAATGTGCCTAAAGCTAGTTTACCTGTAAAGATGTGATTGACCCTGTGTGTCCTTGGAGCACAGCAACTGGGGCACAAGTTCTCAAGCACCACACTCTAATTATCTTATCACAGCTCCCTGCAGCAATCATTGTATTCTCATAGTTTACTGCCATATCTGAAATTTCTGCAGAATGACCTCTTAATGTTGATAATAGGCGGCCATTGTGTGTTGACCAAATCTTCACCAAACAATCATCTGAACCCTGAGAAAAAATACACCCAAAAACAAACGTTAAAACAAGTCTTTTCTAGCATTTTTTTCATGTTTATAGCAACTTTATTCACAATTGCTAATACTCAGAAGTAACCAAGATGGCCTAGCATTTTTTAAAAATACCATTTACATGTCATTCAAATTAAGTATCTATAACTCTTTTCTTTCCAACTGTATAATATTCTGTAAATTATGAATCTTACAGTCAGAACACGTATGGAACAATTTTTTTCCTTCATATCAAATAACATCTATATAAAGATACTATGAAGTTTTCATTTCTGTGGATCAGACCACATTATAAATACTATTTTCCCAAAATTCCCCACCAAGCAATGAGTTCAACTAAAAGTTCATGGCTCACCTGTATCAATTAACAATGGTTAAATGTCAGTTTTGTTCACATCAAGCTAAATAATTTGATATGTATTAGGACAGACCTACGGTTCACGGGCTAAGTAAGTGGCAATCTCAAGAACTAAAAAAGAACGGGACTAGCACCCTCATTTTAAATAACCCAACAGGGTCTCAAATTTGTGGCACCAGCCAGCATCCATCTAACTCAGCAAATTTTTGAGTATCTACTCTGAATCTCACAACTGAAAAAGGAAACTTAAACTTCTGACCCATCGTAATCTTCCCTTAAAATATTAAAATGTTAGGGGCGCCTGGGTGGCTCAGTCATTAAGCATCTGCCTTCGGCTCAGGTCATGATCCCGGGGTCTGGGATCGAGTCCCACGTCGGGCTCCCTGCTCAACAGGGAGTCTGCTTCTCCCTCTCCCCCTGCTTGTGTTCCCTCTCTCGCTGTGTCTCTCTCAACGTCAAATAAACAAATAAAATCTTAAAAAAAAAAAAATTAAAATGTTAGATTACAAATATTTATAGTTTTATAATAATAATAAAATAATCTTTCACTTTTCAAGTAATCAATTTCCCTGGATCAATGAGTAGTCAATGTGAATATGAATCACCTGCAAAGATTTGGATTTTTATGGAAGCTTTTTTGGTCTGTTTTGGTTACTGGACATACTACTAGAAACTACCATCATCAGTAGGTCTAGAATGGGATGGAAGGGAAGTATCAGGCATGCATATTTTTAAGATCCTTGATGATCATGCCCATGAACCACTAAGTCAATGTCTCACAAACACAAGGCCTGGCTATCTGCATCTGAATCACTTGGGATACTTAATAAAAATGCAAATTCATGGGCCCCACCCCGGATCTACGGAGTCAAAATCCCTGAGAATGGGAACCACAGAATCTGTATGTTTTGTAAGATCTCCTACATGATTCTAATGCACACTGAAGTGCTCTAAATGATACCAAATTGAGTTTAAAACATTAACTCACGGTAAAGATTCTATGTCCTGTCCTATCAAATGCTACACAGTAAACAGCAGACAGATGTCCAAGAATCCTTCTGTGCATTTTTATATGCTGATACATAGTTCCTGGAAATGCTGTGCTAAAAGTGGAACACCCTGTGAGTTGTTTTCCTCGATGTATCTCCACTAGGAAATAAAAACAATGAAAATGGTTAAGAAGAGCCAATAATGTAAAAAACGAAGAAAAACTCCACAACAATTTCTAGAGGGTCACAGAATCTATGTCCAAGAAATCCTAAGGACAAGTTTCTCCCCAACTCTGTTCTACTATAATCACCATTATGGGCTTCTTATTAGCATAAGATTATCTTTCAATAATTTTTACTACGTTTAGTAATAACTTTAGGAAAACAGTAAGTCTGGAAATGGATACTTATCACTACTGAAACAACACTACCAGTATTTCCTTTTAAATTTTAATATAGCCGTTACAAAATCGGTCAAGAAATTAAAAGCAGGGTTTCGGTCACGTGCCAAGCCACGCTCACTCACCAAGACTGGGTGGGGAACCATAGTTCACTGGCATTTCTGGAGGTCTTCCTCTGTGAAGAGCAGCAAAGGCAGAGCCCTTCCAAACTGTGTGCCTGCAGTCTTTAAAACGAATTTTAGATACACATAAAATCTTGAAAGTTAACCCCAAGAAAGATTTTATAGAATACTTACGTATATTGTAACAAACTGTTTATTCAAAGTTTTACCAACTAATATACTTTAACAGAAAAGCCCTAGAGGTTTATTAGACTATTTCTGAAGGGGAAAAAAAATTAAGACATCTCAGATACAACAACAGCTAACATGAGTATAGCACTTTACAATGTACAAAGTGCTTTCCACGTACATCATCTCATTGAATCCTCACAACAACCCTGTGAGGTAGGTGTGATCGCCAATGCACAAGTGAGGTAACTGAGGCTCAAAGGTTCTGGGACCTTTCAAGAGACCCACTGCCAATGACCAAGTCCAGACGGACCGTAAAACCAGATCTTTTGACTCCCAAGTCCTAGTCTATGCCGAGTAAGTTTTTATTTGTCAAGGCAGAATTACACCACACAATATGAATGGTAAGAGATCTTAATCACAACGGATCCAACTTTCCCAAAATGGAAATTTTTGTAAGAAAAATTTTATTTGACTGATATGAAAATCCTTAAAATGTTAATGGAGTTTCAAAATCAATTTTGGCCAATATTACCATGACTTTAATCTCCTTAGGAAATACTGACAAAATTAAATGGCTTTCCTCTTGTTTTAGGATCATGGATAAGCCTTTACCCAAGAGCACATAGGATCTGTGAGTGTGAACACTAATTCTAGAGTCCCGTCCCTTTTTGACCTATCAACAAATACACTAAGAAGAAACATCTGCCCCCTCTAGAGGAGATAGCAGCAGAACACAGATTATGCTGTGCCAGAAATTAGCTTCTTCACAAATGAAAGAGGAAGGGAAGGAAGGCATCATATAAACCTCTACTGAGCCTCGGGTGCCCCAATCTAACACACATATTACTTTTTACATGAACGGATTCATTACCACTATCATGACCAAAGAGCAGTTACAAGGCATCCTCTCTTGACACCAGTACAAAACAGAGAAATATGGGCCCCTACCCTAGGGCAGCTGGCTTAAGTCTCTTCTAAGGTCTGCCAGTTCTAAAGCAGTGCTCATCACAAAACGACACGGAGCTTGACACAAGTAAAGAAAACAGAGGAAAACAGGCCACTCAGGCAACTACTACATAACAACCTAAAATAGAATAATTACAAGGGAAATGGGGACACAGAGAAGGGAGAATAAGAACAGTTTCCTGACCCAAGCCACAGTGTGGCAGGGCTACAGAGCACTAAGAAATAACTAAAGCTGACAAACCAGTCTGGCATGGAACCAAGAAGGAGGGTTGTTCTTTCTCAGTCAAGCTTTATGCTGCTGGTGCACCTAGGAGGCAGCACCGTATCAGCAATGGATCTTAAAGATAATCATGGGGAATGAACTTGACATACACTCAGGATCAGAAGAGCCAACATTCTTGCCCATTAGCAGTTAAGCCACGTTGTATACATAGATCATATCACATACATATACTTAGTCTAGGTGATATATATACCAAGCTAACAGAAAAAGAACAGCAATTCCAAACATTTTGCTACCACATAACTTTGCAAAAAAATTAAATTGATGAAAAAGAACCATGCAATTGTACATTTTTGGTGCTTGTTTCAAACTGCTACCAATTTAAAAAATCACTTCCCCTTATTACAAAGGGCTTTCAGAATCTAAATACCAAATAAAATACTTCTAGCTTTTAAAGAGTTTATTAGACACATACAATTACATTCAATGAAGTTATAAGTGAGCTACAAAATGGAAAATTAAGAACTCACATCGATAAAACCTCAAACACATCTCAGAATAAATTCAAGCTTTTTCACTTAACATCTAAACCTTTATCATTTTTTTAAATGCAGAAGGACCCATTAAACACTTACGTAGTAAAATTCAATGTCTATGCTAAACGCAGAAAATTTTATAGTCCACAGCATGGTTTATAGTTACATATCGCCTTTCTTCCACAATGCATACATTACTTCACAATTATAATTATTATTAAGCTACAAAGCAGAACACTTCTTCAAATTAAGGTACCTTTTGCTGTACGTAGCAAAGACTGCCTTCCTGCACCAAGTAAAGAAGTGACTCTTGAAATACTGGGTGGAATTTCTTTATCCAACATGGGACCAATGCGTTGGCAGATTTGCAACAGATGATCAGGAGCCACATGCTTATTGGACAAGACCTAAATTGGAGAACAAGTTTTAAAAACATTATTTACAATATTATCAATAAATATTAAACTTCTAGGGATAAGTCTGACAAAACGTGAAAAACATGTACAAGGAAAACTACAAATCGTTGCTGAAAGAAATTACATATAAATAAACAGCAAACTGATCTATAGGTTCAAAGCCAACCCAATCAAAATCCAAGCAGCCTTTTTTGCAGAAACTGACAATTTTATTCTAAAATTCATATTCAAATGTAAGTGGCCTACAAAAGCCCAAGCAGCTTTAAAAAAAAAAAAAAAAAACAAAGTTGAGGTATAAAAATAATACTTGATTTCAGGAATCATATGAGGACAACTGATTTTTGACAAAAGCACAAAGAACAAAAAATAATCTTTTCAACAAACAGAGCTGGAACAACTGGATATCCATTTGCCAAAAAAAAATTTTTTAATTAGCTTTGATCCATACATCATACCATAAACAAAAATTATCTCAAGACAGATCACAGATCTAAATGCATAATCTAGAGGGCCGCCTGGTTGGCTCAGTCGTTAAGTGTCTGCCTTCAGCTCAGGTCATGATCCCAGGGTGCTGGGATCGAGCCCCACATCAGGCTCCCTGCTCGGTGGGAAGCCTGCTCCTCCCTCTCCCACTCCCCCTGCTTGTGTTCCCTCTCTCGCTGTGTCTCCCTCTGTCAAATAAATAAATAAAATCTTAAAAAAATAAAATTAAAAAAATGCATAATTCAGAACTGAAAAACTTATCACAGAAATCACTGGAGAAAATCTTTATGACCTGGGGTTAAAGATCTCTAATGACAACAAAAGTACAATCCACACAAAAACCAGCCGATAAACTAGATTTCATCAAAACTAACAGCTTCTGGTTTTTCAAAAGGCACTGTTCAGAGCATGAAAAGACAACCCACAGACTGAAAAAAAATGTCTGCAAAGCATATCTCTGATAAAGGACTTGTATCTAGAATATAAAAAACTCTCAAAATTCAATTATAAAAAAATCTAATTTTTAAAAAGACAAAAGATTTGAACAGACATGTCTCACACACACACACACACACACACACACACACACACACACAAACGGACAAAAAGATGCTCAACATCGTTCACTGGTAACTGATGAAACACAAATTAAAACCATGAGATATTACTACACACCCGTTAGAATGGCTAAAATTAAAAGTACTGGCCAGACCAAGATTGACAAGAACATGGAGAAACTGCTGGTGGGAATATAAGACAGTACAACCACTTTGGAAAACAGTTAGGTGCTATTCCCTGAAGCAGATTGAGGTGATCTCTGAAAATGGCTCGCTGTTCACTTGACCCAGACAGAAAACCCTACAAAATCATGCAAACCACAAAGTTCAAATCTTCGTGTTTACTTTAAGAACACACATGAAACTGCCCAGGCCATCAAGGGTACACTTATCTGAAAAGCCACTAAGTATCTGAAGGATGTCACTTTGCAGAAGCCGTGTGTGCCATTGCCTTGCTACAATGGTGGAGGTGGTAGGTGTGCCCAGGCCAAACAGTGGGGCTGCACCAACAGTGCCCCACACACTTTTTCAAACTCCCTGAGAAACCCTGCTCCAAAGAAAATCTGAAACATACCTCAAGATCTCACTTTTGGTTCTTATGCATTAATTCAAATATAAAATAAGCCTGGATTCAATATAAAGTTGTTGTGGGGCACCCAGGTCACTCAGTCATGGCCCAAAAAGAGTGCTGAATTTTTACTGCACACGCTTAACAATGCAGAGTAATGCTGAACTTAAGGGTTTAGATGTAGATTCTCCGGTCATTGAGTACATCCAGGTGAACAAGCCCCCAAGGTGCAGTGTAGAACTTACGGGGCTCATGGTCAGATTAATCCACACAAGAGCTCTTCCTGGCACACTGAGCAATCCTTACTGAAGAAGACCAGATTGTTCCTAAACCAGAAGAGGAGGCTGCACAGAAGAAAAAGATACTCCAGAAGAAAACGAAGAAACAAAAACTTATGGCCCAGGAGTAAATGGAATATTACTCAGTTATCAAAAAGTTATCAAAAAGAATGAAATCTTGCCATTTGCAACAAAATGGATGGAACTATAGGGTATTATGCTAAGTGAAATAGTCAGTTAGAGAAGGAAAAATACCATTTGATCTCACTCATATGTAGAATTTAAGAAACAGATGAACATAGGGGAAGAGAAGGAAAAATAAAATTAAGACCAAAACAGAGAGGGAGGCCATAAGAGATGCTAAACTAGGAAATAAACTGAGGGCTGCTGGACGGGAGGTGGGTGGGGGGATGGGGTAACTGGGTGATGGGCATTAAAGGAGGGCACTTGATGGAATGAGCACTGGGTGTTATATGCCACTGATGAATCAATGAACTCTACCTCTGAAACTAATAATATACTATAGGTTAAATTGAATTTAAATTTTAAAAACATTTTAAATGAATTAATAACACACAATGAGATGGATGAAGTCTCAAAATAATTATGCTGAAAGAACCCAGAAAAAGAGTACACCCTATATGATTTTATTTACATAAACTCTAGAAAATGCACACTAATATATAATGACAGAAAGCAGATCAGAGGTAGCTGGAAGCAGGGAGAAAAGAAAAGCAGGAGAGATTTCAGAGGGGAAGAAGAAATTTTGGGGTGTGATAGAAATGTTCACTATCTTCACTGTGATGGGTTCATCAGTTATTAACACACATCCAAATTCATCAACCTGAACCTTTATAAATATGCATGCAGTTTATTTTAGGTCATATATACTTCAAAAACTTAAAAACACAAAAGGTACTGTGTTAGGTTTAACTCATGAAGATGCCTAATGTTACCTGATTTGAATGTACGTCACACTTTAATGCTGCATTAAGGTTTCTCAATCATGAGATGAGGTTTCTCAATGGTGACGTTACCAACATTTGAGGAAAGACAAAAAACATCACTGTACAGAACTGTCTGTAGGTGCAGGACATACGGTGCCCCTGGCTCCGTTCCACCAATGCCTACTAATCCCCATGCGACTCTGACACCAACAGTGCCCCACACACTTTTTCAAGCTCCCTGAGAAACCCTGCTCCAAAGAAAATCTGAAACATACCTCAAGATCTCACTTTTGGTTCTTATGCATTAATTCAAATATAAAATAAGCCTGGATTCAATATAAAGTTGTTGTGGGGCACCCAGGTCACTCAGTCAGTTGAGTGTCCAACTTTTTTTTTCCCCCAGATGAATCAAGCGTTTTAATTATAGCAAGCAAGGAAGTGCTCACTTATTCTCTACTTCAACGCCATAGTTAGGCAAAAACATTCAGACCTATATTGAAAACACCTCGCTGATAGTTTCCAGAACACTATTTGCCACTCAATACCCAAGCTGTTGAGATTTAAGATCACCTTTTGGCAGTGCACCACAGGATTCTAAACAAACAGGACTTCACCCATAACACCTTAATTTCTTGATTATCATGTCATGTTTTCTATCATCCATCGGAACAATTAGTTCAGCTTCCTTAATCAAATAGCCTAAACCCGACGCTTCCCGCATATAAAAGCTGAGTGTCCAACTCTTGATTTCAGCTCAGGTCATGATCTCAGGGTCATGAGATGGAGCCCCACATAGGATTCTATGCTCGGCATGGAGTCCGGTTGAGATTCTCTCCCTCTCCCTCTCCCCCTCCCATTTCCCCCACTCTCTGTCTCTTTTTCTCTCAAGTAAACAGAATATTTAAAATATTTGTTCATAAGCCCTGGTGACAGAAGAGGCTAAATAAAGTATCTTCAACTTCTCAACCTGACTTCTGTTTCCTACCCTGACAGATATCCCACAGCAACACTCCAAAGGCCTATCAAAGCTCAGGTAAACATCGTTTCTTAATACGAATTAGCACTCTGCGCTTCAAAGTGTCAGCATGTGAAAGTCCAAAAACTGTTGTAGATAATGAGCTCATCATGGGAGGGGAGAGATAGAAGGAACTAGAAAGTAATTCCAACAGGGCCAAGAAAATCACAGATCTAAGAACTTGTCAGTAATGCAAATCTGAAAACAAAACCCCCACTGAAGTACTCACACTGACCAACCTAAATAATACATCTAAAAAGCTTAAGAAAGGTAAGATGACTTTGGGCAATGGCAATATGGCTTCTATAAGGCAGAAAATCACTCTAATAGTTTTAAGATTTCTACTCTCCAGGTGGATAGATAACTTATATAATTGGCTTTAAGTTTTGAGGTTACACAACCAAGCCTGTCTCCTGAGTGGAGACTAGTTCTTAAAGATGAGCTATAACAGACATGGCTAGAAACAACTTCTCTAACAGAAAAGGTACGGGCAGAAAACTTTTAACAGAGTGCCTCCTAGTGCTAAACATGGTCTTATTTTATCTCTTAAATGATCTAGAAGGGAAACGTTCTAGATTACACTCACTGCCTGAGTTGAAGAAGCAATAAAACTGATTAAAATAATAGGAGGCTTCAACATAGGCACGTGTACTTAGACGAAGTCCAGGTGTCGCAGGAACATCAATTCCACGCAGCAGCTGTAATCCCATAAAAGAATTACAGATTCATTGCATTTCTGAGGATTCTAGCACAATCATCAAAGATGGAGGGGGAGGAGGTTTGCTAACCTATTTATGTATAAAACAAGGTATTAATGGAAAGTATGGTGGTTCTAGTCCCAATACAGGCAACGAAAATGATGAACAGAAAATGGTTGAGTGTGAGCCTCACACTGGGTGTAGAGCTTGCTTAAAGAGAAAATCTTAAAAAACAAAAACAAACCTGGGCAGCTCAGTCAGTTAAACATTAGCCAACTCTTGACTTCAGCTCAGGTCAAGATCTCAGGGTCATGAGATCCAGCCCCACGCTGGGCTCCACACTAAGCGTTGGGCTCCACACTCAGCACGGAGATTCCTTCCCTCTCCCTCTGCCCCTCCCCTTGCTCGTGTGTGCACGCGCTCTCACTCTCAAATATTTTTTTAAAACAGAAAATGGTTCTGGATTATTTAGTATCATATTGACCAAATCAATACAATAATGTTCCTTCACTATTTTCAAGTCCTACACAGACTGGTAATAGTCTCTACCAGCGACTTCAATGAGTAAGGCAATTATACAACATCCTCAGGAATGAGGCCAGAACTAAATTCCTTCCAACATCAAATAGCCAGTCTCTCTACCATCTTATTTTTTGTAGCCACAGTCACTCTCAGAAAGTTTATCAGCCATACTCCTAGGATCACTATGTTACTCTCACTATCACTAAATACTGCTGTGAGCACGAGCCTCTTCAAGCCCAGGGTAGCAACTATACAACAAAGTGGTAGTAGGGTCTAGATAACCTGTCTAACTGGAAAGTTATGGGAGAAAGTAGCTTTTTCTGTAAAGTCTGGGATACTATAATCTAATCAGGATCTAGAATGAATGTTTAATATCTTTAATATGTTCCTATCTGACTATTAGCTAGCTTTCCCTCGATTAAACTACATCTAGAAACCTTACAAGGGAAAACACATAAGTACCACGTCATATCGCAACTCCTACACAATGGGCATACAGCACCACAATGAAACAAGAAGTGACAGCATAGCCTTTGATACAGAATAAAAAAAATTGATGTCTTCCTTAAGAAATTCCCCTCAGCCTCTGATGCCACAGAAGTTCTTGGCCTCGTTTCTAAGCTTTATAAAGAAATGCAAGTTTAGTAGTCAGTAGCAAGATAAATATTGCTATAGATGTAAAAGGGGAAAAGACCTTAACCCTCAGGTTATACAAAAGGACGCAGGCAGGGATGCCTGGGTGGCTCAGTCGTTAAGCGTCTGCCTTCGGCTCAGGTCATGATCCCAAGGTCCTGGAATCGAGTCCCGCATCGGGCTCCCTGCTCAGCAGGGAGCCCACTTCTCCCTCTCCCACTCCCCCGGCTTGTGTTCCCTCTCTCTCTGTTTCTGACAAATAAAGAAAATCTTAAAAAAAAAAAAAAAAAAGGACGCAGGCAGAGAAATGATCTAGTTTTGGCATAAAGATCCTTCACTCAAAAGCACTGATTTTAATTCAGGAAAGACAACTAGTTTTAGCTTCCCGGAGTGGACCGGGTTTGCTCACCCTACAGCCACTATCTCCCCCACTTCAGCAGGACCCTCCTATGTAGTCCTGCCCAATGAAACGGAGAAGAAACTTTCTGAGGCAGCGCAATGTTCCTGAAAAATTCTCCTCCCTAATAAAAGAACCCTTCCCTCCCATCATTTCTAGGATATGAGAGCAAACATGAAAACTAAGAGTTTGAGGAGAAAAAAGCCAAAATGTCAACTGCCCAATCAAAAAAACAGAGACTAAGGCCTTAATGACACCATTAAATCAGTGCATCAATTCCACCTACAGACTTACAAGATATCATTGTAACTTTGTTATTTAGGCCACTGCTTTTAAGTAAAGCATCCCATAAGCCTACTATCACGTGCTATGCAATCACACCAATCCTATCAGCACTGCCCACCAATCTGAAAATCTGCAGCAAACTCATCCACCAGCCATCCCGTAAAGTGAGGCTTGCCTGGAAAATGCTATTAATGCTTCAGCCAATACCAAATGAGGACATACCCTTAGTTAGTAATTCTGTGTAACCTATTAATATCATTTTCTTCTTCCCTTACTTAGCAAAACAGCAAGCCCTATTTCTAGACTATTAAAGCTTTTCCAAATTACAAATTATTCAGAAGAAGAAAATCTAAGAGTTCTGATATTCTTGATAGGGAGCTCTGACTGACCATCACAATAGGGAGTAATATCATCTGAAAGAAATAAAATACAAAAGGCAAAATATTCAGGGGCTTTATCCATAAATCAACTGACTTCTGAAAAGAAACCACTATACTTGAGATTATTCTGTTGTAACATATGAAAGTAACTGAACTTTCTAAACAGAACATAATTAAAATAAACCTGTGTGAAGACTAATTAAAGCCTGGGTCCTACATGAAACTTAATGAAGAGACAAATATGCCCCAAAAAGTCAACCCTTTTTTTTTTTTTTAATATTTCACAAGATGTATTAAAGCAGAAGAGACAGGACATTTCAAAATGTATGAGTATGCGACAGCCCAGAGAAGCCGTGAAATAGTGAAGCACCAAAGAACAATTCCAGCCACATGAACAGAGTTAAGGATCAGAGTTTTCAATATTAATGCAAAACATCTTCTAGCCAGACTTAGTTTATCATTTCATCAAGAAGTCTGCCATATTCTAGGGCAAAAGACATGAACAGACATTTTTCCAAAGAAGACATCCACATGGCCAACAGACACATGAAAAAGTGCTCAACATCACTCGGCATCAGGGAAATCCAAATCAAAACCTCAGTGAGATACCACCTCACACCAGTCAGAATGGCTAAAATTAACAAGTCAGGAAACGACAGATGTTGGCGGGGATGTGGAGAAAGGGGAACCCTCCTACACTGTTGGTGGGAATGCAAGCTGGTGCAGCCACTCTGGAAAACAGTATGGAGGTTCTTCAAAAAGTTGAAAATAGAGCTACCCTACGATCCATCAATTGCACTACTGGGTATTTACCACAAAGATACAAATGCAGGGATCTGAAGGGGTATGTGCACCCCGAAGTTTATAGCAGCAATGTCCACAACAGCCAAACTGTGGAAAGAGCCAAGATGTCCATCGACAGATGAATAGATAAAGAAGATGTGGTACATATATACGATGGAATATTATGCAGCCAACAAAAGGAATGAGATCTTGGCATTTGCAACGACGTGGATAGAACTGGAGAGTGTTATGCTAAGCGAAATAAGTTAATCAGAGAAAGACATGTAACATATGACCTCATGATATGAGGAATTCTTAATCTCAGGAAACAAACTGAGGGTTGCTGGAGTGGTAGGGGGTGGGAGGGATGGGTTGGCTGGGTGATAGACATCGGGGAGGGTATGTGCTATGGTGAGCGCTGTGAATTGTGCAAGACTGTTGAATCACAGACCTGTACCTCTGAAACAAATAATACAATCTATGTTAAAAAAAAAAAAAAAGAAGAAGAAGAAGAAGAGAGCAGGAGGGGAAGACTGAAGGGGGGAAATCGGAGGGGGAGACGAACCATGAGAGACGATGGACTCTGAAAAACAAACTGAGGGTTCTAGAGGGGAGGGGGTGGAGGGATGGGTTAGCCTGGTGATGGGTATTAAAGAGGGCACGTTCTGCATGGAGCACTGGGTGTTATACACAAACAATGAATCATGGAACACTACATCAAAAACTAATGATGTAATGTATGGTGATTAAAATAAAAAATTAAAAAAAAAGAAGTCTGCCATATTCTAAAAGACCAAGAGAAATAAAACCTATTCATTTTAGCTATGTCTTTAAAGCAAATTCATAAAACTCAATACAAACAAAACAAGAGCTTACAAAAAGTCAAATAAAAGCCCTGCACTTGATGTAGATTCTAGGTTCTGCTGCAGAGTCCTGAAATGTATGAATACTTAAGTAAATACAATTAAATCATTCGGAATAGAAATATTAGTCCCCAAATGAGTAACGAGCCAGAAAGGATCCATAGCTGCACAGCTACTGGTTCAAGGGATAGTTCAGAACCAACTCCTTCCTAATTGGCTGAAAACATAACACTGTATATTTAAGGATCACCTTCTTTCTGAGCTAAAATGCTGAGCAAAGGGAATTTGATAAACCATTTTAGTAAGAAATGTATTATAAAATCTCATCACTAACATAGTATAGAATGTTACAGGAACAGAGAAGAAGTCAGCAAAAATGTGGTACATGACAATGACCACAGTCCCTGAAGAGAAAGACGACTCAAATGGTCCTTGCAAACTGACAGTTTAGAAAAGGCTAGATTCATACCTCACACCAACCATACGCTCAAATCAAATGAACATAAAGACATGACAAAGGAACTACATATGGACTGGAAAATAGTAACGATGAATAGACACATAATACCGCCTTTTATAATATTAATTTTTAGAGTGCAGAAGGGCTTTAAGGAGAACCCTGAAGACAAAATAAAGATTAACAGATGTAACCAAAGTAAAACTCTTAAACCTCCATAAAAACAAAAGCTCCAAAAAAAAAAAAGCTCCCAACAAAACTAAAAGCACCCTGCAGGCCTGGACAGGAACCTAGAACATGTGGCCGACTAAAGGAACCTAGAGAGATGAAGAATTCTTACAAAATGGGAAGACAGCAGCAGAAAAGCAAGTAAGAGATATAAAAAGGCAATTCAGAAAAGATGAATTATCAACAGGCACAAAACAAACTTCCTTAAAAAAACAAGTCTTAAGCATGTAACTGCTGGGTCAGAGGTTATGCAGGGTTTTCTGTCTTTGTTTTTTTACTTCTGCAATGGTTTAATTGCCAAATAGGTGGAAAGGATGATTGGTTTAAGAAAAAGCCCCCAATCAGTACAGCTTTTATTACATCTTTAAAATATCACAAATTAAGTCTGAAAAATCATCTGGCATCTTGCTGTTTCTATAACCAGACAACTTAAATCTTATTCATCAGCCTGCTGAACTGTTCCTTTTTCAGAAACATAGTTACCATCCAAAAATTTTCTGATATCCTTGTTTTTACTGGTTGTGCTAAATCGAAGCAACTGAGTTTGATACAAGTTCAATGTCATTTCCTTCAAGAATTAACTCATCTTTCTGGGCTTGAGATACCTAACAAGCAATACCTGGCCTCATTCACACCCTGTAGATATATTTTTCACTCAAGAAATTTCAGATTTCAACAAGAGAACTATGCTCCTGAATAACAACGCTGATGGGGAAGGGAGCATACACAGACCTCATCTTGTAACAGAAGGCCCGTGTAACACCCTTGATCTCCTTGTGTACATGACTACAAGCGCGGACAGTAGTCAGTTCCGTTCTAGCTCCCACCATCTGTCAACTCAGGGCCTCTTCTTTTTCTTCCAAGGAGAATGAGTTCTACATTAATGTGACTGAAGTCCCTTTTCAGGGTTCCTCTGGGGCCCTTCAGAGTAACACTGTGTCATTCAGAGCGATGTTGACTTCTGAAATGTCGACAGTCTGATTGCTGACAATGGTCTTCATTCTTGCAGTAGATGCGGCCAAGAGCTATGCAGGTTTTTAAGACTGATGGCAACTACTCTTCCCTCTGATCCTCTCATGGCTTCACTTTCCTTCTTCATCCTTCAAGACAAATGTCACCCCATGGACAAAAGCTGTCCCTCCCCACCCCCCCTTCCCAATCCCCATCACCATACAAATGTGAATTTGTATTGCAGTAACTTGCCTGCTACTTCTGGTTACCCCTAGGGTGTAAAGCCCCAGGAAACCAGGAGCCTTGTCCATCTCATCCACACTGGTCTCCCTGGAACCTTGAATACAACAGGCTTTCACTTACTGAATAAATGCGTCACACATTCATGAATGAGTATCACACAAAGTGGGCTTGCAGCTGGATCTGCCCCCTAGGAATATAACCTCACTGAGGTTACTTATCCCTTTCAGCTTTATCTCAAACAGGAAATCACAATACAGACAAGGTAATAGGATTGCTGAAAGTGAGATTATACAGGTTAAAAGCTCTTAACTTTTGTGCAGTACTTGGCAAAAAATGACTCAAACATTAGCTACTGAGGGGCACCTGGCTGGCTCAGTCAGAAGAGCATGGGACTCTAGGTCTCGGGAGTCATGAGTTCCTACCCCACCTTGGGTGCAGAGCTCATTATTTACATATAAATAAACAAACTTTTAAAAAAAAACACAAACCATTTTACTGAATGGTTAACTTTCTAGAAATTTATGATAAATGACAATTATAGAAGATGTAAATAAATGCACAGATACACAGATCTTACTTTGGTATCCATAGAATCACTAACAGAAAAAAAAACTAGAAACGAACCAAATGTCCAACAAACAAAAGGTTAGATAAAATTTTCTAGAGAAATGGAAAGGAATTCACAAAATAGGATCTTTTTAAAGATCCTATTTTGGGGGCCCCCGGGTGGCTCAGTCAGTGAAGCATCTGCGTTTGGCTCAGGTCATGATCCCAGGTCCCAGGATCAAGCGTCAGCGTCGGGCGGCAGGCTGGTCTCCCTGCTCAGTGAGGAGCCTGCTTCTCCCTCTCCTTCTGCCCCTCCCCCCTTCACGCTCTCACGCGCTCTCAAAAAAAGATCCTATTTCTGTTAGCGTATATAAAGAAAAAGAAACACCTCTCGCTCTCATGATTTTCTATTTTTTCTTTGCTTTTGCATTTTCTAAATATTCTACAATAAACAGCAATTTTTATTTAATATTAGGACACTTTTTGGTCAGATTACAGAGAAAAGACTAATGAACTAATTAATTACATCACTTTTCAGTTACCCCCCCCCCCACAGAAAGACCACTACCAAGATCCTCAAACATTTACATATAAATATGGGCAAAATTTGGGGCGCCTGGGTGGCTCAGTCGGTTAAGCGACTGCCTTCGGCTCAGGTCATGATCCTGGAGTCCTGGGATCAAGTCCCGCATCAGGCTCCCTGCTCCGCAGGGAGTCTGCTTCTCCCTCTGACCCTCTCTGCTCTCATGTGCTCTTTCCATTTCTCATTGTCGCTCTCTCAAATAAATAAATAAATAAATAAAAATCTTTTTAAAAATAAATAAATAAATAAATATGGGCAAAATTTAATATAGGCAAAATGTAAGGCTTTAAACTGAGGCTCTACCACAAGGTCTTTCTCCAGCAAAAGTTTCTCAGTGTGGAATCCAGCCTGAAATATACCAGTGATAGTTTAACTTGAACAGAAACTAGAGTAAGGGGGTGTAGTAGACTCTCCTGACCCTCAGGCAGTGTGGTTAAAAGTACTAGTTGGCCCTACCTAACTAGTTATGGGACCTTGGACAAGGTACTTTCTAAGACTTCAGATTCCACATTTGCAAAAAGAACAGGTAATAATGCACACTTAACAATGTACAAGGCACACTTCTAAGGCTTTTAAGGTTTTGACTATTTTAACTCTTCACTACATTAATGGTAATAGCTAACATGTACACAGTGATTTCTACCTGACACTTTCTAAGTACTTCACATAGACTAACTTACTATATCCCCAAACTACTCATCTGCATTTTACAGATGAGAAAACACAGGCACGGGCATGAAATAACTTGCCCAGAAGCAAAGAGCTAAGAAAAGGCAAAGCTAAAAATAAGAACCCTGGCTGTCTAGTTCACAACGCTCCAGCATCACTGGATCCTTGCAATTGGCTATACTGCATACTAATAAAAATGGCACGTAACAAGATAATCAAGGAGTATCTGAAGAGGTTTAGAGCCAAAGTGGCCCCTAGAAGTTTTTAAAGCCAAATACATGCAAACTGATTAAAACCAACACAGAGAATTTTTTCTAAGCAGTTAAGAGTCTCCCATCCAAATCTCATTCACCTACCCCATTACAAATAATAAGCAAAGTCAAAGTCTCGGCCAAATTCTAAACACTGCACACATAATTCATCCTGCGCTGCTATGGTATTACTTAACTGTAACACAAAAGTTTTGTGTTCAAAATGCCACTTTCGCATTTCTACATAATAGTCAATATGACTCAAAGACGCTATTTTGTACCTTCCTACTAAAATGGTCTAACGAACTTAAAAAAGGGATGTACAACTTCCATGTATCTCACAGCCATTCCAGTGCTGAACACTGCTCTGACCTACAAATAAAGTCCATGTCTCAGACAGATTTTAAGAAATCAAAGATCATAGAAAAAGAAAATCATTTAATAACCAAACTGGTGATGGCTGGTTCTCAACAGGAAAATATACTAAGCATTAGGCCACCCATATTGATTCTTTCAATGAACAGTGAGAGCCGACTATGTGCCAGGAAGGACAATTAAGTGTACCCACAGAGGACTGCAGACAGTTACATGTCCCACGTAATTTTGTTAAGTTGAAAGTAGTCATTTATTTCAACTATTAAAAGGAGATAATGTGTGAGGCTACTGCCCTCACGTTAACAATGAGAACAGATTGGTCTAGCTTGAAAATAATTTTTAGGGGCACCTGGGTGGCTCAGTCATTAAGCATCTGCCTTCGGCTCGGGTCATGATCCCGGGGTCCTGGGGTCGAGCCCCGCATCGGGCTCCCTGCTCTGCGGGAAGCCTGCTTCTCCCTCTCCCGCTCCCCCTGCTTGTGTTCCCTCTCTTGCTGCGTCTCTCTCTGTCAAATAAATAAAATAAAATCTTTAAAAAAAAAAAAAGGAAATAATTTTTAAACCCATCACAGAGCTGAGAAAACAAGTTGACATCAACTACGCCCCAGAAACTGGTGAGCCCTTGTGTGACCAGAAAAAGATTCACAGCTGCTTTCATCCCTAGCAGAGAGGCAGGACAAACTGAGCACAGATGAGAATAAGGAAAAACCTGCCAAACTTTTAAACTTCACAAACATCTGTGGGCTGGCATGTCTGAGGCCTGATGAGAATGCTGAGGGCCCTCAGTCAAGAGTGTCTACAGCAGGGGCGCCACCTGTGTGGCTCAGTCGTTGAGTGTCTGCCTTCGACTCAGGTCATGATCCCAGGGTCCTAGGATCGAGCCCCGCGTCGGGCTCCCTGCTCGGCGGGAAGCCTGCTTCTCCCTCTCCCACTCCCCCTGCTTGTGTTCCCTCTCTCGGTGTGTCTCTGTCAAATAAATAAATAAAATCTTTAAGAAAAAAAAAAAAGAGTGTCTCCACCACCCCAATTCTCCCCACGGGCCTTCACCAACTGCAAAGGGCCGAAAACAGGATGCAGAGCAGCTGGGGAAGACCCAGTCCACACCAAGTGCACTCCAGAGGCCCTCTGAAAGCTAGGGATAGGAAAATAGAGTAGAAAGCCAAGGGCCCAAATTCCATTTGGGCAAAGAGATCTCAGCAACCCAAAAGCTGGCAACTGGACTATAAAACAGAGCAAGCTCTTTCAAGGTTTGGGAGGCTAGCAACCTGGCTATAAAATATAGACGTCTCCGGGAGTTCAGACCCCGTGTTGGGCTCCATGCTGAATGTGGAGCCTACTTAAAAAAATAGATCGGTCACTCGCTCGCTCAGAAATCTCACCAGTGCCCGAACCCCAAACTCTGCTGGAAGAGAAAATCCTGATCCAATCCTTAAACTATGTGAAGCTACTGATGAACCAAATGTACCTATAGCTGCAACAGAACCCAGAGACAACCAGATAGGACACGAATTAGATGCACCCAGCCTCTCACATTAAGAACTTGAGAGTAGGGACACCTGGGTGGCTCAGTCGGTTAAGCATCTGCCTTCGGCTCAGGTCATGATCCCAGTGCCCTGGGATCAAATCCCGCATCAGGCTCCTTGCTCAGCAGGGAGCCTGCTTCTCCCTCTGCCTGCAGCTCCCCCTGCTTGTACCCTTGCTCACTCTCTCTCGCCCACGCTAACAAATAAAATCTTAAAAAAAAAAAAAAAAAAAAGAACTTGAGAGTAAAAGGGTGCATCCTTTACTGGGACTAACTGTATTACCTCAACCTCTACTCTTTGCCCAGCATACTTCAAAAGATGATGGGATACACAAAGCCAAACGCGACCCCTGATCAAGAGAGGGAGTAGTCAACAGTGAACCCAGAGAAGGCCCAGATGTTGAAAATGCTCAGCCATTATCTCTTCAAAATATTTCTTCTGCACCATTCTTATTCTTTCCCTTTAGGAATTTAATTACACATTAGACAATTTGATATCACACAGATTCAAGAAGTTTGAACAACCTCAAGCACAGTAAATGCAAAGAAATCTAAAGTGCATGTAGTAGGAAACTTCTGACGTGGCCTCCAATGATCCCCACCTCCTGGTACTAACTACCTTGTGAAATCCCAAATCCCTTCCCCTTGAGTAAGTTACTTCTAACCAAAAGAATACACTCAACACTGAGGGATACCACTTCCATTATTGTGACTTCTGTCTTACTAGCAGATTATTATTTCCTCGTCAGCTTTCACCTTTTGATGATGCAAGCTGCCCCGTTGGATAGACAAGTGGCAAGGAACTGAGGACAGCCAACAGACAACTAGAACTGAGACTTCTGAGTCCAACAACCCAAGAACTGATCTGGCAAAAACCGGGTGAGCTTGGAAACAGACCCTTACCTTACCTTACCTACAATCAAGTCTCCAGTTGAAACCCCAGAGCTGGCCAACACCTGGACTGTAACCTTGATGAAGACTGAGATGACTCAGCTCAGCTGTGCCTGGACTTCTAATTTACATAAATTCTGGAATAATTAATATTAAATCCGCGTTGTTTTAAGCCACTAAGTTTTGGGGTACCCTGTCATGCAGCAACAGATAACAACTATGGTACATCACAGTAAAACTACTAAAAATCAAAAACAAAATGAAAATCTTAAAAAGCAGCCAAAAAAGAAAAAAAGCATTATCTTGAAAGGAGAAATAGTAAGACTGCCAATTTTTCACTATTAATGTGCTGAAAGGGAAGGAGAAAAAAAAAGCACCAACCGGAATTTCACCTTTAAAACAACTTTTAAAAACAAAGACAAAACAAAAATGTTTCAAACCAAAAATAAATAAGAAAAAGGAAAACCAAAGCCATTGCCAACAAAACTTCATTAAAATAAGTAATGGAGTAAGTTGTCCAGACTGAAGAAAAATAATCACAGATAAGATACATGGGAAGATAGGAAAGAACTGAAAATACCAGAAAAGGTAGACGGTGGGTAAGCAAATGAGTATTAACTTTAAAACAACAGCAGTAACACCTGGAAAAATTTATAACATATGTAAAAGTAAAATATGAAATAGCCCAAAGGACAGGAGGGTAAGAATTAACAGTTTTAATCTCATTTACTTGGGAGGTGGTAAAATAACTCACGTAAAATGGTCAACACATATTGTAACCTCTAGGGTAACCGCTAAAATAATAAAAGGATATATACCTAAAAAGCAATAAATAGTGTAACAATTAATCCAAAAGAGAAGAGAAATAAAGAGATGGGAACATATAAGAAAGATACCTGGTAGGCTTAACACAATTTTATTTAATTGTATTAATTACTTACATTATAACTAAAGCCTCCAAGTAGAAGACTGAATAATAAAACTATATGCTGTTTACAGGAGACATACTTAGAAAATGAGAACACGGGAAAATGTCTGCTTTACTAAAAGTAAAAGGACAGAAAAAGATGCACTATGCCATCACTAACAGAGAGAAAGCAGGGCTGGCTGTACTAAGGCCAAGTCAGACTTTGAGGTAAGAAGCTATTATGAGAGAAAGAGAGAACATTTCCTAATTTAAAAAAAAAAGGTCAAATTCTGGAAAAGGTAAAACTATGGGAACAGTAAAAATCAGTGGTTAGGAGGGAGGGAAGGATAATTAGGCATAGCACAGAGGATTTGGGGGCAGTATCTGTATGATATTGTATTAATGGGTATGTGTCATTTGTCTAAACCCACAAAATGCACACCACCAAGAGTACCCACTGTAAATGTTAAGAGAACCCTAATGTAAACTATGGACTTGGGTGAATATGACGGGTCAACAGAGGTTCATCGACTGCAGCAAAGGTACCATTCCGGGGAATGCGGAAAACGAGGGAGGCTGTGCACTTACAGGGGACAGTGCTCAATTTTGCTATGAACCTAAAACTACTCTAAAAAAGTCTTCTTAAAAAAAGTTAATTCAATAGGAAGTTAACAATTATGAATTTGTACGTACCCACCAACATAAAGAAAGAACTGGAGAAAGAAAAAAGACAACTCTATAATGGATGGAGGTTGTAACAATCCTTCTCAGACACCAATAGAGCCAAATGGCAAAAATCTGTAAGGATTTAGACAATGTGAAAGGAAAAAATTTCATGTGACTTTTGTCCCTTAGATGCAAATAACTGTTATGATCAGGTGAGCCTCTGAAAACAAAGTAATTAATAACTATCCTCTTTCACAGCAGGGCAGAGCACGCTCTCGATCTCAGGATACGCAGTTCAAGCCCTACGTGGCATGGAGAGCTTACCCAAATACGGTAGCACAGTCAGGGCTAAGGGACTCATCGATAACAACACCACTACCATTATTCAGCACCTAGCTAGAAGGCACCATAAGTTCCCCAGCCCACAACACGTTCACCGATAAATGGGTAAATACCAGGTATCATTCATTCAGACATAAGAGCCAAAAGAGACTGTATTTTGTTATCTCATTTAGACCCTACAAATATAAATTAAGCAAAGGGAAAGTCTACCCAATTAGGCCTTGTCATCCTACCAACATCGTTACTTGTAAGTGCTGATTATTACTGCATGCCCGGCATCGTAAGCCATTTTTTTCCCCATGTTTACAACAATGCTTTGATACAATTACTATTATCTTTGGGGTGCCTGGGTGGCTCAGATGTTTAAGCATCTGCCTTCGGCTTAGGTCATGATCTCCAGGTCCTGGGATCGAGCCCTACATCGGGCTCCCGGCTCATTGGGGAGTCTTGCTTCTCCCTCTCCCCCTGCTCATGCTCTCTCTCTCTCAAATGAATAAAATCTTAAAAAATTACTATTATCTTTGTTACAAACATCAAGAAACTCACTCAGGTAGAGATTAGAACATCTAGAAAGCAGCACAAATCAGGATTACAGCCCAAATACATGGCACAAAAATCCAAGTTTATAATTTCTATACCGCTATATTGCTGGACTGTAACTTGTCATCACACTGCCATGATCATTTAGTGGTCCCAAATTATCAATGAAATGCCTACAGAACGATACACCTCTACAGTCAACTACAAAGGAAATGCAGAATTCAGACAGGAAAGAGATAAGCTGCGTCAGTATCCCACAATGAAAATAAAATAGTGGAGTCAGTTGCAATACGATTACCCAATACAAAGTTGTTTTTGTTTGAAATAGGTAAATAAGTAGCCTTGCTATAAAAAAGGCTCAACTCAACCCTCAAGTAGAGTCTAACAGTGCACCCAAATTCTAAATCTTGGTTTATAATCTACCATAACTTAATTCCTTAATCCAGTAGGGAGCTCACAGTGGTAATATTGCTCTCCTCCTTGGTTTGGGGAGTTAATTCATAACTGAGGGAGATGGACAAGTAAGAGATGAGAAATAGAAAAATGTATTGATACATTTGTGCAAATTATTCTGCAACTACTTTGGTTAGTAGTAACCAGATAGTAATAATAGTAATAACCAAATGGTAATAATAAGGTTTTGTAATGACTGAACTATTTTTATATTTGGTAGAGTAAAAAGAGTAATTTATTACAATAAATTTAAAATATTTACAAGTGTTAACTTTTAGAAAGATGAAACTTAGATTTGACAAAGTTTGCAATCCTGAGGTGGCTGAAATAATCATATATTTGTATCACTGTGAAATGCTCAAAGAAATTTAATTAAGACAATTAAGTGATGTTAAATATCTTAAGATTAAATTCTCATTACAAATTAAACGTCAGTAAAAAATAAAATAAAAATTAATATTTCTAGAATCACTGTAAGATTTATAACGGAATTTAAAGATTTAAGAAAAATGACTACGTACAACAAATAAACTTTGTTTTTTTTTTTTTTTAAGATTTTATTTATTTATTTGACAGAGAGAGACACAGCAAGAGAGGTTGGAACACAAGCAGGCCTCCCGCCGAGCAGGGAGCCCAATGCGGGGCTCAATCCCAGAACCCTGGGATCATGACCTGAGCTGAAGGCAGACACCTAAAGACTGAGCCACCCAGGCGCCCCTAAACTTTGTATTTCAATACAAATAACTTTAAGTGTTTTCCTTAAAGGCCTATTATACATTATTTGAAAGAAAAAGCATAGTGACAATAAATTCTCTAACAACAGGCTCCAATGTAAGGATTTCCTGATTTTATTTACTGGTTAAGGAAGACGGTGACCTACAAAATTGCATGTTACTCAATTAGTAAGTCTCTTGAATCACGTTTGCCTTATTTAAACATGCTCCTTCTTTACAAATTAGGTCCTTCCTCACTCCTGTACCCCATTCCATAGCTCTATTTCCTTCTTCCTCTTTCATGTTCACCACCTATAAATCATGAATACCCCAATTACATTTTACGAATTCACAGGCCCAACTGCTACTGCAGATAAGTAGTCTCAATTCTTTCAAGAAATAGCAAAAATACTCTGGCTTCCAAAGTACAGGTTGGAGTGACAACATGGTCCCAAGTCTTAGATAAACTGTAACTTTGTAAGCAGTGACTCTGGACTCACCTGAAAGGTTTCAAAAACTACCAACGTCCAGTCCCAACACAGTAATTCTGATTTAACTGGTGTTGAGACATGGCCTGAGTATTCAGATTTTATAAAGCTTCCCAGAGAGCTCTGATCCAAGAATGAGAACTCCTGAGAAAAAGGAGTAAATTTAACAGCACAAGGAAACAGCATAAGGAAACTATCAGACAAAACCCGAAGGTGAAACACTTTACAGACCAACTCAAGCCTCTTCGGGAAATCAATGGCACAGGAGAAAAAACTATGGAAGATAAAAAAAAAAAAGAGAGATGGAAAATAATTTCAGTACAACACATGGACCTTGCCTAAAACCCAATTCTAACTAAATATAAAAAGAAATCCAAGGAACAAGAGGAAATCCGAATATGGTCTAAATATATAAAGAAACCCACATAAATACTATCAAAGAATATTATTCTTTGGATCATAAGTGTGACAGACACTGGCACTGTGATGGTCTAAGAAACAGTCCTTCAATTTTTTCGAGATGCACTCAGCAGAATTGAGAAAGGAAATATAATGTCTAGATTTACTTTAAAATACTTCAGCATATTAACCAATAAAATAAAGGAATGTCTGGAATTTGCTTTAAAACAATACAGCCTAGGGGAGGGAGCTAACAGATGCAACATTCTTTGCTAATCACTGAGGCTGATAAGAAGTACCTAGTGGATGGTTCATTACTCTTACTTTTCTGTTTGAAGATTTCCACTGGTAATTCATAAAAAAAAAAACTTCAAATAGAACCCGAAGTAAAGATAGCAAATTGGCAACGGGGTTCATTTCATTATTCTGATTTGCGTATATCTGAAATACTGCTTAATAGAAAGAAAAGCGGGCTTGGTTTGAAGAACTAGAAGCTACTCACGTACTCTGACAAAAAATAACTCTCCTGGATACAAGATGCTCAGCCTGGGAGGCTCGGTCGTTAAGGGTCTGCCTTCAGCTCAGGTCATATCCCAGGATCCTGGGATTGAGCTCCGCATTAGGCTCCCTGCTCGGCAGGAAGCCTGCCTGCTTCGCCCTCTCCCACTCCCCCTGCTTGTGTTCCTGCTCTCGCTCTCTCTGTCAAATAAATAAATAAAATCTTTAAAAAAAAAAAAAAAAAGGAAGCTCATCCTCTGTCACTTAAGAGCTAGGAGAGGGTAGAGGCAGGGAAAGGCAAAGGACAAAGACGATATCCACCAGAGCCCACGAGCAGGTGAGGAGAGATGACCTGGCTCACAGCCACACCACAGGAATGCATCACAGAGATCTGGGGTAATTCTAAGCAGAATTTTAAGTAGGATTTTAAGCGATTCTAACAGAGAAGCCAAAAATGTAATACTTAAAAAGTTTTCCAGTAGTTACAGCATCTCAAAATTTACACAGTTATCTCTTCCACAGCACAACTGCACTGTCAATAATGCTCTTCTGCTTCCCTGATAACACCATTTTCTCTCACCAGAAGGTGTAAAACAAGTAGTCCTTTAAACGTTTCCTAGACTTAAATATCAAAATAACATATTCAATTCTGTCATGATGCAGAATTTTTAGAACTTTCTTGGAAATACTATTCACTTTTAAGTTTTTGCTTCAAAAAACTCTGCATCAGTAAATATTACAACTGATGACTGAAATAAAATCCTTTCTCCAGCCTTTGTCAGTAATACTTAACTGTTCGTATACAGACGACAAATCCCCGTTTACTTTTTGTCCTTTTGTTTAATCCAAGAAGTGATCGTATCCTACTACCAAGTTCTATCACAAGTATTAGAACTGTGGTAATAGATCACTCAGGAGTCTCTGTTTTGTCCTCACTGTTTTGCTCATACAAGATGCTGATACAGCCTGGCAACTAACGAAATCCTTTCTCCTAATACACAAGTCGGCAAAAATATTTTCCTAAAGATTGTTTTATCTCATACGACGAACCAGTGGGCAAGACCTAATTCTATATTGTGAGAGCAACTCAAAAAGTTGGCAAGGTGCACTGAAGAGAGAAGCATAATCTACGCTAATGGTGCTCTAAACGGAGAAACGGCACAGTTAGGGCCTACGTTAAGTTACGTACAGCAAGGTCAACACAAAAATTCATCCAAATAAGTTCTCTAAGGCACTCAACAAGTATTATACAGTTTCGAGAAGCAAAAGTACTGGAGGAGTAGCATACTGTCACAACGGCAAGATTTTTATGGCGCTGCTGGGGGGAAAGAAAACATCGCTAAAGAGAACATTTCTCCACCTTTCAGGCACCACCGATTCTATTCCTAGGGAACAAGTGGTTAGAGGAGCTGGGCGGGGCAAAAGAGAGAACACCAATCAGAGGTCGAGTTACAAGTCGGGTACGAAAACAGAAGGACGAGAGCAGCTTGCTGAGTGGCTGGCGCCTCCCCCCCCCCCCCCGCCCGCGCGCACGCGCGCCCCCGGCTCTCACCATAGGCAGCCGCACCTGGGGACCCACCCCACCGCAAACCGCGGCGCAGGGTCGCCCCCACCTCCCGCCAGCCACCCCCCTGGGCCGTTTCCTCCCAAAACAAACCTGGCCGCCCCAAAACAAAACAAAACCTGCCGAGGGAGTCCCGCTCTCCCGGGGTCGCCCCCGAGCAGCGCTCGGCCGCTTCGCCCCGCAAGCAGGAGCCCCGACCAGGGGGCGGGGAGCGGGTGCTCGGACACACGGGGATGGAAATGTCAAAAATCTCACCAACTCCTCGTAGCTCCTGTTGTGCTCGTTGCCCTCCCAGTCCAACCTCTTCGGCAGCAACTGCAAAGGCACGAGACGCACACGAGTGACCACCGCGCGGGGCCGGGCGGGGGGCGGCGGGGCGGGCTGGGGTGGGGAGCTGGGCGAGCGGCCCCGGCACGGTGGGGAGGGGGGCGCGGAGGGGGCGCGGCGGGGCGGGCGCGCGGCGGGCGCCACGAAGCACAGACCTGGTACTGCTCCAGCTCCTGCACCAGCACCTGCAGCCGACGAGACGCGCAGTTAGCAGGGCGGGGGGCACCCCGGTCCACCCGGCGCCCTCCACCCGCGACCCAGGCGGCGGCGGCGGGGCCGGGGCCGGGACGCGGAGGCCCCCGCCGCCGCCCGCGGGGCCCGCACTCACCTGGGCGGCTCTCCGACACGGGCCGGCCGATAGGTACCGGGCGATGAGGAAGTACAGCTCTGCGGGAAGACGGGGAGTCGGGTCAAGAGCGGGCGCGGCGGCGGGGAGGGGGCCGGGGCCGGGCTGGGGGCGCCGCGGGGAGGGCGGGGAGGGCGCGGACGGCGCGTCTTACCCGACTCGATGAGGGGCACCGGGCGTCGGGCGGGCGAGGGCTCCGCCATGGCCGGGCGCGGGGCGCGGGGCGGGAGCGGGCGAGCGAAGCGTGTAGGCCGCGCCGAGGCCTGAGCGGGCCGGCGTCCCTCTACCTCTGGCGCGCCGCCGCCGCCGCCATGCCGTGCGCGCCGCCACGCCGATGCCTCCGCGAAGTAGTCCCTCCGCGGGAGGGAAAGTAGTCCCTGCGCGGCGACCGCCCGGCGCCCCCGTCCGACCGACGGTGGGGTCGCGACCAGAGCGGCTGGCTGTGCCTCTCTCTCCCCCGTGCCAGGGGCGCCGCGACGGTAACGTGGCGGGTGGGCGAAGGCCCGGGCCCGGGCAGGCGGCGGGTGGGGGCGGGGAGCGCGCGTGGCCGGGATCCCTGCGCGCGGTGAGGCGGCGCCCGGCCATTGTGAGGCGGCGGCGCGGCGGCCGGGCTCGCGGCGGGGCGGGCGCCGGGGCGGAGGTCGGGCGCTGCGCAGGGGCGGGGGCCGGCCGGGGGCGCGGCGGGGGCGGGGGAAGGTTCCCGTGCCCCGGCCGGAGTGGTGTCGCTCCCCACGGGGGTGCGGAACGCGCAGCGGGTCTGGCGGGGTCGCCCGCTTCGGGCTGCAGGAGGGCACGTTTCTCGGACAGTCATCGGGGCCGGTGTGCTTGCCCCTCACGAAAGATGGCTCGCTGGGAGGACGCGAAACCCGTAGAACTTGAGAGTCGCACCACCCGCAGAGAGGAGAACGTCGGCCCGCAAAGCTTTCCCGGGGGAGGAGAGAACGGATGCGGGGAAGCCACAGGTGGGGGGGGGCAGGGGTCCGCGGACGCCGATGCGTCCGCCTTGTGGAGGGCTCGGCCAACGTCCACGGGACGGAAGGATGAATAAATAAGCCCAGCCGCGGTCCTGGGAGAGCCCAGCAGTCCAGCAGACAGACGGGGTTAGGGAAAATGCAGTCAATCGCAGAGGATGTCCACCGCGCTAGCCAGGGAAAGCCGCTTGGAACCGGCGATGACTTAGCCGGATGGGGAAAAGGAATGGGAGGAAGCGGGCGGTACCGACAGGCGGCAGCCCATTCCCGGGAAGAGAAGCAGGAACCTGGGGGAACGCACGAGGGCAGCGGCGTGGATTCAGAGCTGGAGCAGTGGACGAGGGTTTTGGCCTCTCTCAATTGCCGGGCTAGGCTTCTGGCCGAACTGGGTTCAGCGCTCAGCATGTCCAGGGCATCCTATTCTGAGCGCGAAAGAACAGCAGTGAGCAAAGCAAAGAGCCCTACCCGCCGTGGGGTATGTCGCATACTGTCGTTCGAATTCCTACTCCGTGTAACAACCCCCACGTAGCGGTTCAGCTCAGG